>NC_090658.1:93015425-93318455 GCF_013368605.1 Nyctibius grandis | reverse complement strand
AAAGACTAGTGAATTGTTTTACTTTTCTTCTTCATTTATGCAATTTTCTGCTCAGAAATATTTATATCTATTTTTCCCTGTTAGGAAACATATACCACCAGCACATAGGAAGCATCTTCCTGGGTAAAGAAAAATTGGTATATGCAAGAAAAACTTGAGATATGTAAGAAAACATTATCAAAACCTTAAATGAGTTTAAGTAAAAAAGTTTAGTTATCACCATTCGATGCTGTGAATAAAATATCATAGTGTTAAATATGAGAATGAAGAACTATAGAAAGTAATAAGACAAGTAGGTGGCAAAAAAAGAACTAAGAAGTAAAATGAGAAACATTTCTGATTTTATATTATTTACTGCTCAAAAAGATTTGAGCTTTATTAGAAATAAAACTACTGGAGTTATGATGATCAAAATATATAATACTAGTCTCAGTAAGAGAAGATAAACAAGTATCTGGAGAGTGAAATAGTTTACAGGTTTGACCTCTAGATTTGCGCAGCTGTTAGCATTTAAGAATAAGGTTACTCATGTGCAATAAAAATACTCTAATGAACTCAAATCTGCACTGAACAAACTCCAAGTAACAAATCCTAGTTGTTTTAAAATAGGTCCTTTCTGTGGATAGGATTTTAAGACACTGATCAAATCATTGTAGGCCTTTTAGAACTTTTGGGTTCGTTTGGTAAAATCAATTTTGCAAAAATATTGTCACAATATTTGAGGCAGCACAGACAATGTTAGTAGCAACCTGGAGGATCGCCATCTCACTGACTGCTCTCTCCTCTTGGGTGTTTGATATGAGGAATACAAACACAAGAGGAGAAACCTCCAGGGTGGGGAGCAAAGCATGAAAGGTGTGGATCTGCACAACCTTGTAGCGTTATAGACTCTGGTCTTGTTAAAAAGAGAAGAAGGATATATACTCAGCTGCAAAAAAACGTGACAATGACAATCAGGATCTGAAAGGTAATACATACTGGCCTATACACATAGAGAGTTCAGAGACAAATATTTCAGTGTTTTATTTTTCTTTCAATTAGGCATTAAATATCCACCTGGGGGTCTTGGAAAAGTTGTTGTAGATAAAAGAAGCAAGTCTCAAATGAAAATGTAGTCTTATTTCATGAGGAACTTGCACTGTTCTCAAACAAATCCCTTATCTGAGATAATTTGCTAGAAAAGTGTCTTGGTTTTGGTATTATTCAGATAGAATTCATACGACATGTTTTATATGTGACATTTAAACTGAATGCATAAATTACGATGGAACATAAAGATTGCATTATAACTTTTTAGCTCTCTGGTAACTTAAGATACCTGTTCTGAATAGCAAATCCTCTTGAATCTGAAACTTGCTTTCCCTAAACTTTCTTTAATTAATGTGTTTGTATTTTAAATTCACTGTTTCCACAAACATACGTCTCAAACTTTGTTACCTACATACTCTTGCAAAACAAACACAAAATTATGAAAGCGGAGGGAGGGTTTTATTCAAGGAAATAACTGTAGGAAATCACGAGTTTCCACCTCCCAAAGGTTGAGTGGCTAAAAAGGAAAGATTAATTACCCTTCAAAGGTTCCTATTTCTATAAAGGGAGCCAAGGGTAACAAGCTTATACTTCACTTGTAAATATCTGAAGGCAAGTAAGAAACACCTCTCACATGAGAGAATTTAACCCTTTGTTGTAACTGCCTTTCTAGTGTGGCATATGGGATTTGATTAAGGACAGGTTAAGGATAAGATACCTCAGTAAGAACATCATTTCTCAGTCCTTTTGAAATAGATATATAACTAATTTAAAACCTTCCCCAATCTTTTAATCAGGAACATAATAAAACACTGTAGTAAACTGCCCAGGAAAAGTGTGAAATTCTCCAGGACACCACGTCAAGCAAACATTTCACAGGAATGCTGCAAGTTGTGCTAATCTTGCATTAAGTTTCACTAGATGACCCATTAGGTGCCGTTCCAGCTTACTTTGCATGCTTCCATGGAAGAAAAAAAATATATAAATCATTAATTTTGACAAACTTTCCAACACCTTCACATTCAATAGTTCCCCTGGATGTTCCATATTCCAGCTACAGCACTGCACATCTCTAGCTGTATACAAATCTATACCTATGTAAAACTCTCTCTACATTTCTGGTCCCATTGTGTGTTTTCCCAGAGGATTTACCTTTTGGTATTCAGAAGAGGCTTTCTGCAGGGAACCAGCCCTGTTTGTATCACACTCCCAGTTCCACATTAACCTAAAGCAGTAGGGACCAAACTCTCCACCTCCAATATACGTCTGTGTTGGCATTGTAGAAAAAGAACACACAGTGTATTTGTTTTTCCACTGTGTGCTTTGACAGAAAAAGTTGCAGCAAGACTGTCAATAAAAATTTATATATAACAGAATGTAACATTTTCTGTTCTATCACCTAGAAGAGAGTGACACTTTCTAAAACCCCGCTGGAGGTCTCTGTGACTACAGACTGAAACAAAAAACAGAACTGTGGGTTTTAGGTTTCTTAAAAAGGTATATCCTGTATAATGAATGAGTGATCGTCTTTCTGTAACCAGCTCTCAGAAAAACCCGGTTGTGCAATTTGCACCTAAAAAATTACTGGAAAATGTTTCTTAAATTACAGATGTGTTTATAGATATTAAGTAGAGTCTTGCTCATTTTCTGCTTCTAAGTTAGAACAAGTTTACAAACCAGGAGCCCTAAGGGTTTGTAAGTCAAAGTATTCCTGCACAAAATGTGGCATTATTAAGCCAGATTTTCTAGAAAACTTCTAGGCTTCAAAAGCCAGGAAGATTAAAGGGAGGACAAGAAAGACTGTTCCCACTTTATGCAGAAGATATGCAACAGGTGTGAATCACTAAACTCTGTGAACGTTCATCCATAGTCAAGAGTCACTTACAAGTGACTAACTGCTCTGCGTGTTTGAAATGATTCTTGCCAGCAACACACACACTTGTGATCACTTTGCAGCAGATAATAGCAGCAGAACTGTCAGAGAACAAGTATGTAAAAAGGGACTTAAAATCCATCTTTTCAACAGCACTTTGTCATCTAGAAATACATGCTAAAAATTTTTATCTGAACACCTCAGTATTTTGTTCTCTATTCTCTTAGAATATTTTACAACACAAGCCTAAAATACAGCAGATCTAACTTCACTTTGAGAGACTAAAGAGGCTTCTCCTGTCGTGGTTACTGCAGTACCTAAGATCTCCCATTCAGGTGCGCATTTTGCTAGTGAAGAGATTTCTGGATAGCTGGTCTTTGCAGAGCACATGTTTTCCTGGGACTTCTGTGCCTCATCTCTAAAGCATAATTATGATGCCGTTCAATAATCTGCATTCTAGGGCTCTGAGGGACTGTAGGATGGGTCAAAGGACAGACAGCATGTCCTTAGGCACTTTGATCTCTATAACTGGCTACGTCCCACTCTCCTTCCAGCAGATGTCTTTGCAGAGACTCTGTGATCACAAATCACAGAAACACTTCAGTTATCAAAGAAACCCAGGAGAATGACTACAGAACCAAAGTAATGCCTCTACTAGGAGAACAGTCCACATACTTGTGAACAGTGCTCCAGAGGAGCATCTGAAATGTGACAGTATGTGTGGAAGTCAGATGGTCCTGTCATCTCCATGGGGTCTACCCTGAGTAACGAGCTGGTGCAACAGGCAGTGCAAACGCAGCCTGATGCCAAAAAGACTACAGGAGATCCCAGTGCTGAAGAGCAAGGGACTGAAAAGGTCAGATCTTAAGATGAAGATTATTCTTATGACAGATGCCTTCATCACAGTTGGCCTCTCTTGGTGTTGTAATATAGCACTGAGTGTTCAGCTTCAATGGGAGGCAGAGGTAGATGGGTCATTCCCTTTTGAGAGAGACTTTCCTTGGATTTCTACCTTAGTTCAATGAGAATTTCTTTCTCTTCTTGGTCTGGACATGTGTAGAAGTCCTGAGGGCTGAAAAGTCATTTTACAGTTCTGTCTCCTACAGATGTGTTCAAGCACGGTCCAAGATCTCAGTTATTGTCCCCATACACTTAGGCAGCAAAAATGAACGCTTGCCCTTTTTTTGGTTTGGGGGCTGATGAGATAAAGGCTATGGGGTTTTTCTAGCCCACATGGGCACACTAAGTATCCATCTGTTTGTGGTGTGGCCTCTCTTCAAGTGGGGATTTGTTCAAATACAAACCTTTCTGAAGACAGAACACTTAGAAGCAGGATAACAGATTGCTAATGGACAACAAACTCAGAGCTACTAAAAAACAAGCTAACACTGGGATTAAGAAAAAATAAACAAAGAACTCCATGAGTGGATCAGAAGTTTTTCTGGCAGAGTGGACTCAAACAGTAAGCTCTAATTTGAGTCTCAGCAGTAGTCGTGCAGCTCTGCAGCGTGAAACACGAGGAATCGTAGGCTAGGTGAGTCAATACATGGACTGGAAGCCAAAAAGTGAGCACATGTGGGTGAACACACGTACACCTGTGGAACCAACATCAAGAGACTTAACTCAAGGAGAATCTTAGTTTGTAAAAATGAAAGGGAAAAGAGGGGAAGAAGAAACAGAAAAGGGGTGGCATAGCCAGGTCTATACAGTCATCTTCTGACACCAGACCCGACCCAGTCTCCCTTCTTCTACACAAATGCCCTACTCTGGCAAATTGAAATTAAGAAAAACAAGATCTAGACACTAAAGAAGAGAGTATATGTTGTTCTCTATTCTGTGTTATCTTCCACCTACTCTGTTTTCGTGTCTGTCTTTAAAGCACGACCTCCCGCAGCAGGGGACTGCTGCTGCTTTTTTGTCTGAGGGTCCCTCAATACACAGGTGTGCCAAACAAGCCCACACTCCATTGGATCAGGTATCCCTCCAGTGCAGGAAGCAGATGTTGAGGGTTTTTTCCTTTGCTTTTTTTTTCCTTTTTCTCTAAACAAAGTCAAAACAAGCTGAAAAGGAAAAGCAGCAAAAAAATCAACAAGCACAAAAGAAGTTTACTTTCTTCTAAAAGCCATTCTGGACTAACCTACATCAGAGCAATTTATCTTTTAATTACTAATTAACTTGAAACTCACTCTGACTTGTAAGCAAATGAATAATAGGAACATATGAACTTTGCAGCTTACTCCTACATTGAAGGGGCAGGTGAACTGGATTAAATTTTCACTGGCCAAAATAAGGAGCGGCACAAATAGAAATGAAGATGGTATTGATACAAGGTCAAAATTACTGTCTCAGAAATTCTGTTCCCTTTGCAGCTGTTTCAACCCCCATTCAATCCTATGTTGTTGTGGTTTTTTTTCCCCTCATTATCCTTAATGGTTGGCTCATAAAACAGAATTGTCAAAGTTTGGGGGTTTTTGTGCTCTTCATAAATAAACAACTCTGAATGACCATTTCAAGTGTTTTGGAGAAAACTTGGAGTAAGCCAGGAGCTTCTCTGTGAGATCTGTTGAGGAGCTAACATGCAAGTGCTTCTGCATATGAAAGAGGAAGGATTTGATGAAGAGTCCAGCTGTCCTGTTCCTTATGTTGAAAGTGTCATTTTCTTTTCAGCTGCTACAAAACACCCTCAGGATTTCAATCTCCAACTCTAACTTCTGCACAAAGTACTTTTAATCAATATATTTTTCTTTGCTCATGATCATCTTTAATGACTTGTTTTTCTTCAGTGAAGTGGAGGAAGCAGTGAAATAACAAACTTCTAAACAAAGGCATCGTTTATATATGACACATTATATGTTAGAAGAACTTGAAGAACTCTTTGGTTCAAAGCCAAGTACTCAGAGGTCAAGAAAGGCCGGAATGAAAAAACTTAATCAGGCAATACAGGCTTTCATTACATGAATGCACACAATCGTTTTCTGTTGGACCCCCATTGTCACTTGGCTATTGTATTGTGCTCATTATTGTGTACTATGCATGACCTGCTTTTAACTCCTTAGAAGGAATTTCCTTTGGGGGCTCTTTTGTTGGTGCTTCTCCCTTCTTTCGCTTTTCCCCCTCTTTTTGGTGACACCAACAGATTCTGTCTCCGCAATGTGTGGGCACCAGCAAGGTGGTTGTAAGCAGATATTAGTTTTATTTTCTGTCCCAGTAACCAAACTGGAAAAAGGCACTCATGCACAGACCACATGTGAGGTATTGTTTTCAAGAGAAGCACAACTTCAGTGCCCCACATGAAGGCAGTACACCCAATCATCCTATGGAGAATTCATGTGCAAAGTCCAGCTCTCCCTAGGAGCTAGGAAGGATCTGAGCATGATGAGCAAGGACAGACTGCTGAGCTCTGGGAAGTATCCGAACTATGTGTAAATTACAATATCTCAGAGGTGAATTGGGGCAGATAATCACCGGTGTACGGCAAAGACAAGTTTCAAGCCTCATTATCAAAGTATAGAACTGTAAAGCTTCCCAAAAGGAGAGAAACACAGAAATTATTACCTTACCCTCAGACAAGTCTGCTTTCTTTCCAAATATAAACAACAAAACATAACCTGAGGCAAAATCAAGGCATGGAAAATTTTAGTCCTAACTTGGTAAGATTAAGAGCAACTTTAAAAGCAAAGGTAAAAACAGTTTGATGATGGGAAACATCAAGCAGGCTTAGCCATAGATAATACTACTGAGTACGCTTGCCAAATGCAGAGATCTTCTTACAATACCTCCTGTGGCAGGTAGATACTGCTTTTCTAATAGGCTTCAAGGTGTTTTTAAATAAAATTAAATTCAAAACAAACACATTTTAGTAAGACAAGCTCACTTCTGCATGATTTTCTAATGTCTAATCAGCTCTGAATGCCATATGAAAGTTCAAAATCTGATAGACATGTTGGTTTAGAAGTGAGTGAACATGTCAGGGGTTTTCACATTTTGAGCTCACAAATCACATAATATAGTTTATTTCTGCAGTGTTAGAAGGGTGTTCAGTTCTCTACAACAGTAAAGCAGACCTAATCTGTGCCCCAAAGACTGTGCAGTCTAGGTTGGAATTAAATATTTTTCCAGAATGTGAAAATCCTACCTAACAAACCCATCTCAGCACATCTTTCTAAAAGAAAGGACAAAGTTCACTGGCTCACCAATATACTTTGGTATCTGTATTTGTATCAACCATGTAGGTAACAGACCATTTGAAAATCTGGCACTTAAATTGGAAAACCAAAGCCAGCTGACATCATGAAGAGAATTTAAAATCACAAGAATTTCACTACCAACCTCTACTTCCATTTGACTTTGGCTTAGTAGATTTTATTGCCTTTTTTCCCATTTAGCCTATAAAATTTACTGGAATGTCAGGATGGGGAGTTGTTAGTCATAATCAAGTTGAATGTCAGCCAGAACAGAATATCATATTGCTTGCTGAGTAATGGCTTGCTCTCTTCAGTATTCCTATAACCTGGGCAGGCTTTCCCTTCTGACTACAGATATGAGCTTTAATATGAGCCAAGTAATCCTGTGGCCCTTTTTAGTAGTGAGTAGCAAATGTCACAGGCATCCATTGCCATTTCTTCCTGTTTGCATAATTTTCAAAAGGATAAGCAGGTTGTCCTGGAGACTCGGTGCACTAGATGCTACCGTTTCATGGACATTATTCAGACCCATGGAGATCCGTAAAAACTCCAGAGCAGCAGGACCAGTTATTTAACTGCTTGTGATATAATGTTGTGAAAGATTCACCTTTCAGAGAAAGTGCTCACGAGATCTGAATAGAAAGCCTTAACAGCATAAAACCTGCACACCTAAAGAGCTCCCTGTGGGGAAGAGAGCAATGAACAAGGGACACCTTAAGATAAAGCATAATGATACTGAGCCAAACCTTAGTGATTGTGCTTTAAAAACACGCAAAGTAATGCTTGAATTTATTTGATATTATTTCTGCACATCTGTCTTTAAATATAGTCCTCTACAGGCACAAGTCTAAAATATCTCCATTTTCAACTAGCCATGCATCCTACAACTCAGTTGGGCATGAGGAAAATGTGCTTTATTGGTGGTGACCTACATTTTCTGAAGAAAATTTTTTAAAGAAAAGGGAAGGCTAAGAGAAATAATCTTTTTTTCTCACCTGTCCAAAAATTATCACAGTCTTCTTTTGCTTAGTCAGCTTGGCTTCTAAGAAAATAAGAACAAATGGGCTCTATGCCCTCTTGAGGAAGCAATCACCTCAGCTTCAAACATTATACATTGTATATTCTGTAGCAATAAATTCTGAAAGATGTCAATATTGACAGAAGTTTTTCAACTATGTCACCCTAAATGTCCTCAGTATGTTACAGCAGCAAATAGTAGCACAGGTTGTGTCCTAGGAGGGAAATTTTCTTTGGCCACTCTCTTGCCAAGAATAGATATAACAAATATTGCTTATTACAAATATTTCTTCTGAGACTGTTTCCCAGACTGTGAAAAGATTTATAGCATTTTCCCCATTGAGACTGGCTCATGTACACAAACATCTTTATGCAAACAAGTCAGATGAAAAGGTTTTTTTCTACACCAAATATACATTGCAAAAACGCCCCATGTTCATAAAAATACATGTATTAGTTTTCCAGAAGGAAGAGATGGTTGACATAGACCATTCAGCTGAATGGGCAGTGCTAAAGGCCTCAGCATGCTTTGCAAAATACAAACTGAGCAATCTGGCATAATATTGGAGCAGTTAATAAGTTCACCTTAAAGGATCTGTTACTTTTACCTAGCTCATGATTAGTGCATTTTCTTTAAGATTCTCTCCAAATTTTTTGCATTCTTCATTTTTTTAATAGGTGGGCAAACCAAAATGTAGAAGGTAGAAAGACACTCTGTAAGGTGAATCTAGTTGAGCCTAAACTGCATGGCAGACGCAGTGTTGGCAGGTGCAGCAAATCCTGTGGTCCTGGTCTCCTGTGCAAACCTTGGTTGCATTCTGCCTCCATGGTTGGCCGTGACCTGCCCAGTGCACCATCCCTTTGTCCAAAAGGTTTGCCTTTGGAAGAAAACACTGGTACAGGATCAGAAGGTGCAGCGCACAGCAGTAGGTGCCCGGGCTCCATGATCAAGAGACAATACTAAGAGTACCTCCAGAGCTCATCTACTCCACAGCTCAGACATAGCCACTATCCATGTTAACAGCTCCACGCTTGTCACCTTCTTCAATTTTACTGAAATAAAAGATATTCTTGATTTCCACCAGGATGGAAAATACTTTAGAGATTTCCTTAAAATTAAATGACTACAGTAATTTCAGCAATACAAATCATCCCTGCTAATCAGACTATGTTCCATAATCTTTCCACAAAACGAATTCATATCACTAACTTTATTTCTGTTTCTATTTTCTGGTTTTGTCCCTTAAGAAATCTACCTCTCCATCCCCATATCTTGCCTAGTTTTAAATTTCCTAACATTTCCAAGTAATCTGTGTTTCCATAATTCACTAGAATATAACATTTTCCTCTTTATAACAACTCGTCATGAAATATGAATGCTACAAATCGGCAAACACTTCAGGCATGTTGAGAGACACACTGTTTGTACACGACATTTGGAATGAACCCAGAGAAAACAGAGCATCTTGCAAAACTGAGAAGTTCTAATGTATTTATGCTTTGGCTACTATAAATCATTTCATTGATTTACTTCTACATGAAGAAACACATAGAAACAAGCTAGTACATACATATATATACACACATACTCCTTGCTAAACCTACTTAGGAGGAAAGAACCTCTTTAGGAACAGGCAGTAGCTTTACAAAGAGAAGACTATACACAGTCTCAGAGGTGCAATACTTTGTCATTGGTATGTTTGGGTTTTTTCCTATGCGAAATGTTTCTGTTACGAAAAACAGAGTGATAACAAAACACATCCCAGGGCATGAATCACACCACCAACTGTTTCTTCACCAACTGTTATGTGAGAGAGCAGAACAAAAACCTTGGACCACATGGCAGCACCCACTTAACATGGAAGTCTAGTATGATGTGTGATGAAGCATATAGTGCCTTTGTACCCTGCATTTCCTCAGTGGAACTCTAAATCTTTGCCTTTCCCAGGAACTCTTTCATCCTATGCTCCCTGCAACCTCTGGGTACCACTGACCACCACAGCTCCCTCTCTCCCAGACCTAAGTGCACCTATCGGGAGAGACACATAGTGCATGCGCAACTTTTATCCTAGCCTTATCAATACACAATTTACACAGGAAATTATAGGTTCAAGAACATCAGCAAGAACATGTCAATAAACACCATCTCCGCTTTAGAAACAGGCATATTAATACAATTGAATTTGGTATGAAATTTCAGCATCTCATGTCAAGATCCTGAAGTTGTGGAAATGTTCCTTAAAGGATTGCACTCGTCGTCATTCTTGGAGCTATGTATGACTAAAAATAAGAGACCTTACTTTATTCAACACAGAAACTTCATTTCAAATGCATGCATTTTTAAACACATGGCTCTGACTTTTTCTATTTCCCTTATGAGTTTGCCAGGGCACCCAAATAAGGTGACAATGATACAACATTTCACAAATCTCTCTCTACCTCTGTGTCTGAGTTTGACTTATATGGTAACTCTATGACCAGGAGCAAAAGTTGAAATCTCTATCCTGCTTGCACTTCTGCTGTTCAATTCCCAAGCTCAGGCTTTTGCCGTTGATCTGTGTTGCAGAATCCACCACAATGGCACATCTTAAACCAGCAAGTCAACTGCTTAACATGTCTGGTTTTTGATTGTAGAACAAATGTGCCCAAACAGCATATGTTTGACTTCACACACATTTCTTGTTAAATTTTCTTTTTTCTTTTTTTATCTCAAGGAAATGCTGTCATTGTTGGACTGCTGTGAATGCAAAATAATCACAGATGGAAGAGCAGCCTGAGTACACATTGTCTGTGATAGCTCTTTTTGATATGAAGTACCTGACAGACCTACCTACAGTAGACATATTTGCTTAGCCCCTAACAACAACAGGACGGGTTTACACTTTGACTTTGAGTCAGCTCCTGATGCTGGTAAACTGGTTTAACAATCTCACCTGAAAATGCAGACACTGCAAGCACACAACACATTGTGAAAATATATGCTTATTTCAACAGGAGGGAAAGAATACCTTAACTGAAGTCTTCTTATGCTTGTGGATATCTGGAATATTTAATGTCAGGTCAAATCTATAAAGGATAAATTTCTGCAAACTGGAGGGAAAAACATTAGGGTTGTCCAGCTCTCTGTGCTTTGAAGCATTTCACATTTGTGAGATAAAATGATTGTGACACCCTGAGCGCTTTTTCAGCAGATGCTGACAGTTCCATATTAACTGGAAACTTAGTAAGAAATCCAAAACCTATATAAACATAATCACACCAGTCAGAGTGCTTCTTCCCTCAGTAGCTCTATGACTGGTACCATTCATTGTATCTGTATCATTTTTGCTTTGAAAGTAGACAGATTAGTTCATGCTCCCTGTCATTGTCACAGGACAGAAAGATGGGATTATATGATCTAGTGGAAGGAGGTATTTCACATCCAGAGCTTAAAATTACTTCTAGCCATTCTTGTGTTGTTTAATTGAATCACGAACAAAATCTTTTTAAGGTGGTTTGTTTTTCCTGTGCTGTAAGGCAACACTTTCCATACTCTTATTTTATAATTGCTATTGCACACTGGAAGCAGCCACTAAAAAACTTCATGCCATTCTTTACATGATATCAGCTGTAAAAAAAGCACCAGTAAAGATTTTAGCCAAGCAAAGAAGGACCTCTACAAATGATTAGATAACCTCTGTAGTCTAAAAAAAACCTTATCCAGGGTGACTTTTATGTCTTTTACCACTCTCTCTTCTACTCGCTTTGGAAAGATAAACAAAACAGAGCAGTTCATTCTGATTTTCTTTCACATTCCCAGGTAAGCAAGATCCACACACAGTCCCAGCTGCCTTAAACACAATGACAAACCTGCATCTTTACCTGTTGTGTAAATGAAGACTCCAACCAACACCTCTCTTTTTGAAGTAGGACCAATACTTTTTGGCTCTTGGGACACCAGTTTTCTACTCCTGAAAAAGGGTTTCCCTTTTGACTGCCTCTCACCTTCTACTTTGCTCCTTCCAGTTGCTGCTGTGATCTACTCAGTCTGCAGCCTCTTGCCAACAGCTCTTTTGTCCTCGGTGGTCCTCACTTAAACAGGTAAGCCAAGAAAAGTACTTCTCGCTCTGGGGCTTGCTAGAAAATAGTCTTGGCCCTATCACTCAGTTTCAAACTCACTTCAAAAACACAACTAAGAAGTTACACAAAGAGTCAATCATTTCTCCCTTATTATTCTCCCACAGATTTCTCCAAGGCCATTATCCCAACATTGGTATCCACAGACTGAGTTATGTATTTATATGCTGTCATGCATCTCTTCACAGAAAAGGAGGTATAACTCCCAGCAAACTCTTCATAGAAACTGTCATCTCTGCCTAATTTCTCATATCTTTAAGGAAATCACCCCAGTAATCTTCCAAAAGGTTTGACATTGTCTATCTGGTGAATCAAAACAGTGGCAACCCAATGAAGTTGTCTCTTTCTGAATGACTGAATGCTGCCTCACAGAATGGGATTTGTAAAAACATTAGGTAGTGTTTGTATGTTTCTGTTCCTTCTGCTCTGAAGCTGTTATCGTTGTGGTGTGATATACATCTTTAAGAAAAGGTGTCAACTAGCCTTTTCAATAACATATGTAAGGTTGTTCATTCATTATTTGCTGCAGTGGAGCAGATAGTTGAAAAACGTTTTGTATCTGTTTACTGAAAGACATAGGAAAGGACATTAGTCCATACCACTTTCAGTTAAAACCAAGAACGTTGACATTGGGATAAGAATGAATAAAGACACAAAAAAATTGTTCCCACATCAAGTGTGTTAGTATAACATCCAAATGACTTTTATGAGTACTTTAAAGTGTTTGCTCTCTTGTCCTTCACCCAGAATAAGAATCACACAGAATCAGGTGTCAGTTTTCTTTGGGATCTGGGTTGGTTTTGTAACAGGCAAACCTATTGCTGGGCATTTCTGTATGACAGAGGGAAAGTTTAAAGAAACATGTCATGCACGTGGAGAGGAAGTGGCAAGATTCATAATGTTGCTTAGATCCTGCAAAACCCATTAGGGGAATTCTTCTAAAGGGGAAAAAAAAATCCCACACTAACATTGGTATGAGAAGACACATCAGCTACCAAAATGAACCTAAGAAATGCCCTGTGGGTCAAACCAGTGGTATATTAGTTCCAGCATTACCTCCAAAAGTAGCTGTAGGAGATGCCTTATAGAAAAGGCACTCAAGCTTCACAGTTATCTGTGATCCATTCACCTCCTGCTCTCACAGCACTCACAGTCATTAGATTAGGGATGTTGTTGTACAGCACATTCCCTTTAGTATCTGTTTATGGACTGGTTGTCCAAGTGACTAACCTTCACACACAAACAGAAGTTTCATTGATAGCCTCTTAACTGCCATCTCTACCAATTACTCCGAATGCCCTGAAGGCAAAACTATCCTTATCACAGCCGTAGCACTTCCCCACCCACCAGCCCACAGGATGGTGTCAGTGGTTCTCATATGCCTGTCTCCAGTCTTCTGGGAAGTGCTGCTTTGGCCTGTCCTGTGACTTTACTATCTGTGCCCACCAACATGATCTCAGCCTTATGCAGCAGCTGAAGAGCAGAGACTTCAACAAGACCAATCAGGTCTTCTGGCTTCCTTCTACTCTCTATTTATAAAAGACCTTCCACAAATGGGAACAACTTTGTCAGGTTCCCACGCCTTTTCCTACCCAAGAGAAAAAGTCCCACATCAGTGCTTGGTTGAGGTGAATCAAAAAGCTGTCTGTTAAGCAGCAGCCTTGTGCCAATCTCTCAGTTCCTTATCATTGCCCAGTCCTGAAGTCTGTATACTTCAAATTAACCTTACAGTCCCACCAGCAGGGTCTGAGATTAAGTTCTATGCCAGTTAAGTGTATAACCAGTATAAACATACTTTCCCTCTTCATTGATGGATCCGAGAAAAAAAGCTCCTTTCTAGCTTGTTATGCTGTCCATCTGGTATTCTGGACAAAGAGCTTATTCAGGTGAAAAAGCACTGCAGCCTTTCACTCTGCAGCCTTTCACTCTCTTGATGTTCAGCAGCAGGGACCCAGGGTCCATCCTGTAGCATTCCAAATAAGAAAAGCATTTTCAGAGTGTTTTCAAGCTCTTCTACAAGCAAAGACTTGAAGTGCAAACTACCCTGAACTCATTTTATGAGCAGCATGTTTCAAAATCTCATCTAAACGCAAGGAAGGTATTAAAAAAAGAATCTTACCAAAGGAGGCAGACAGAATATTCAGAAGTCAAACACTTAAAGAAAAGGAGAAACTAGCAAATAAAATAGGTTAATGACCTGTACACGTACATAATGATACAATCTGCTTATTAATCTTTCGATACAATTCAATGCTTTAATTCAATTTTAGATTTTCTACTGTGATAAGCAAAGTATTGGAATAAAAATAAGTCAGACATGTTTCTTTATCTACTGAGATGTTACACAAACATGGGTCTAGATCTAGGCTACTGAAGAGAACACAAAAAGAGGCCTTGGGAGGACTGAATCTTCCCGTTTGTTTCTGCTACATCCTTTGGCATCAGAAAGGACAATCACAAATCTGTCACTGTCTCCATTTAGCCCACACCCAGGGCTAAACAATAACCAGTTGTTCTATCACCCAATCTTCCCTCCCCAACCAAGGAAGGGAACTGGGAAAAGGAGAAAGACTCACAGATTTAAATTTAAGCAGGTTTAACAGACTAAGAAAACCAATATCAATACTAATACAAAAGACATAAAATTATACTTAGCCCCTAGAGAGGTGGCAAGACCCTCCATGAATCACAATAGGGTGATTGTGAGGAGAAGGGAGGGAGCCTATCCGTCCCCAGCAATTTATAGTGAACCTGATGTTAATCACAGAATCAACTAGGTTGGAAGAGACCGAATACACCTGTGGGCCAGCCTGGGTCAGCTGCCCTGGATTTAACTGCTAATGGCCTTGATCGCCATGTCATGGCTGGCCACAAACTGAAATAAAATGTAACAGAAAATTGATTCTATAATTTTATCCCCACGAAACCAGGACAGTCAGTTACCTCCTTTTCTCTGGCTTTGAGGAATTCAATAATGCTCATACTCATCCAGGATTGTATTCAAAATACCATTTTCTTCTCTTGAACTTCCCCTCCCTTTTCTTTGCTGCATCAATGTAAGCTACTTCTGTTTACATTATAAGCTCTTCACAGTATATCAGTATTGTATCTACCACTTCTTATTCAGCAACCCTTGAGCTCAGCTGGCTTACAGACCTAGTCCCCTTTACACGTTTATTGATTTTTTAAACAGGAAAGCCTCCATTCAGTTTTGGAGGATGCACCAATAAACGTCTGAATAGACATGTGAATTTTCTTCAGAGCTTTATCCCCTGCACCTCTTTTGATGTGAGGTCTTCAGAAACATTGGTAAGGTTGCATTGAAGGCTGCCTGTTGTGACTGTCTCGCTGATTCTGTTCTTGGCACAAATGAGGTCTTTTAGTAACTCACACAATCATATAAAACCTAATTTGTAATAGGAATTTCAAGTTAACTGGCAATACAAACAGTCAGAAGTTCAAGTCTGAAAAAGAAATCAATTACCTTCTTCAGTAAAAAGTAGTGTCAGTAGTGTCAGTGACTATGACTTGAAAGTATACTTCCTAAAAGAGTATAATGAATGATTTTTTGCCTTACTAATTTCTCCAGATAGAAGTGTAGATGTGATTATAAGCACCACTTTTCTGTAAGCATAACTCAAAGAACTTAATTTTCTCATTAATGTTCTAGACCATATCAGAAGGTGGATATGAATATCCATCTCAATTTTTACAGATAAAGAAACTAGAGCAGAGGAGAAATGTTTCCCCTCCAGTCACATGGCAAAGCAATATGAAGGTCAGGAACAGGAGCTCTGTCCCCTGAATAGCCCTCTTGTCCTCTGCCTGCTGTGTCATGCAGCTTCTCTGAGATATATCAGTATCGCTGTTGTAGAGCGTGTGTGCTAGATAGGATGGACATCTTCTAGCTTTAGACATTGAATATTGGAATTTGCCATAAGTGTCATATAGAAGGGTCTTTCCAAACCAAAGGTATTTCTTAAGGACTAGAAAAAAAATCTTTCTGAATAATGAAAACTTGATTTGAGCCAGCTGTGTTTTTTTCTAAGAAGAAAGTGAATATTTCCTTGGACATAATCCTTACTTATTAGGTGTGTCAGGCTGAGGTAAAAAGCTCCCAGCAATATAATCTGACATAACTGAGTGAAACTACTGAGAACTTCCAAGTAGCCCTTTTTAAGCACTAGTGGCTTACTTTCACACCCAAGCTTATTGAAGTATTTACCTGGTAAGTTCATAGTACGTTTTGGACTACGTATCATTTTTTTTCCTGCAAAAAACACTGAACAATGAACGCCTTCACCATATCACAGACCATACAGGACAAAACTGTAATACAGATAGAGATACAGTCACTGAGGAACTTTTTTGTTTTACTTTATTTATTGTCTCATATCTTCAAGATATATGTCACTCCCTGAATGACTGGTTTTAGAATTAGGTAAGCAGAACTTAAAGACAGTTTTCTTGGCTATAAAATAAGCAGACAGAAAAAAACTCTGGGGTTTGTGTAGATGAAGTGCTTGAACTGGCAACTTGTGTTGTTACTTCTGGAACAAACCTGAGCAACAGGGAAGACTGGCTGTAATTAAAGGCATTACATACTCTCATAAATAGGGCTGCATATATCATTACTAGCAGTTGCCATTGAAAGGGTGTCTATAGTGGAGAAGGAAGGGCAGATCACTGTGGAGCCAGGAGAGTTTAGTTTCTTTGGCAGAGATTAAGGGCCTTGTCTTCTGAAGGGGGTGAGCTAAAGGATTTCTAATTTTTAACAGATTTCTGAGTTTAAAATATATAACCTAATTTGACTTTTTTTTTAACACCATAGGTTCAGGTTTAGTGATCATCAAGGTGGAGGTCTCTCAGAACTGACCACACAGGCTCAGTTACTCACACTCCCAGGATGATTAACAAACATGCTTTCCAGTTAAATATCACAGTGCATGGTACTTGTATGCTGTAGTAAGCACTACACTTCTCACCTTGGAACCAGAAATGGAACTTATTGAAGGGAAACAGAATGGCACATTGCTAAAAGGCCACAGGACTGGATGTGCCCTTCCATTGCCACCTACAAAAGAGGAGAGAAACTATTCCAAATCATACCCTACCCCTTACGACTGCAGCCCTTCTAGTTTCTCTAGTTGGCCAAAAGTGTCAGGTAGAGGTAAAGGCCCAAGCTCTGATCTCTTTCCAGCCTTAAGGCCCCACTCTCATCAGGCTCGTCTTGAGAAGTGTAAATATCTTTTACTATCAGCAATAAATTATTGTGAGTTTAAGTAAGTGCTAAAACCCAACAGGCTCGTCTTGAGAAGTGTAAATATCCAATAAAGCCGGCACTGATAAAAGGTCTCTTGGCTTCTGCTAACACAAGCCCCTAAAATCTCTCTCACAGGATCTCTATTGGATGTATATGAACATCTCCAACACTCTGTGGACCCTCAGAAGGATTTTGCTAGCATAACAATCTTAATATTATAATAATAAATCACTAGCTGCAGAAAGGTTCGGCTTATACAGTGTGATAGATTTTTTCCTCTTTTAGTATGTCAACTAGATGAGTGTTGGTTTCTTCAGCACTAAACTGCCGTAGGAATATTTAGAGGTGCCCACACACATGAAGACAAAGAGTGAAGCTGTCTGGTGTTTAAATCTCCAAGCAAAGCAATTCACATATCCTGCAGTATGAGAAATCATCAATAAACCTTTGGAAATTAAATTGCTCAGTGTTTCATGTAGACATGAAGACATCAACAGCAGCAGTCTGGAGTTGAGCATTTGCTGGCATTATTTTCTTATCTATGAAGTTCCAACAGCTAGTTAAAGACAGGTTAGTGGGCTTAGGCCAAAGTGACAAATCAGTTCAACAGAGAATGAAGAGACGTTGGGGTATCAGGTAGAGTCTACATCTTTCAGTGTTGCTCCCCTCATGACGGAAGCAGTGACATGTGCTTTCCTTAGGCTAACTGAACTGTAATATTATGTTATTTTCCAGGATAATACTTTAACATTTCCCTTCAACTTCATTATTAAATGTTTGGACTCTTTAATAATCACTCAGTGGGAATGCAGGTTAAAAAGCAAAACACAGTAAATTCAAACTCAAAGCTTACCGATCCAGTCAAGTTTTAGGCTATGAATAAAGCATATAATATAGCACAGCAAGTTTGCTATCTCAAGCATTGACTTGTTTTGGAACATTGTATTGAGTCACCATTTGAACTTAATCTGAACTTCTAAAGATAATTTTAATATAGAAATAGTAAGTGATAGCTCTTCATCACTAACTTACAAAAGAAAAGAAAAGCCCAACCCTGAAGACCCTGAGGTGAGTCTTTACTTGAGCTATGGATCTCATTGTGATTTGCAGTCAGAGTTTTTCTTCCCCGGATGTTTTGTAGTTTCTTTGGAATTTTTGTCAGGAACTTCCTAGATTTAAACAACCCCCATGGAGGAAAGGGTGAGGAGATTGTGCTTGTGGCTTGACTGTGGCATTGTTTCACCTCCCAGGCACTGTTTGTGTTTACAAACACATATAAGCATAACTTAGGCTGGTGTAAATGCATAGGAAGTTTCTGTTACTGCTAGAGTGACTTTTGTAGCAAAAACATATGAAGGCAAAATGCAACAAAACCAGTGCTGTAAAATCTAATTAGTTGGCTGCTGTTACTGAAGTGAAGGGGAGGGGGACTAGCTGGATAGGATCCATAGCTCAAGTAAATGCTCACAGTACTGGATTATCTTGGGTTCAGCTTTTCACTTGCTATTGTACAACTGGAAGTACTATTTGGATTCACAGTGCTGAACAGGTATAAACCTTTGGAATTATAATTAAATATTTTTTAAATATTATTTTATTTTATTTTTAAATTCATATTTATCCATGGGGCAAGGCTAGCCTGATAACTATGCCCTTACTGTGTTCCAAGATGACATTTTCCTCCCCAAAATGACATCACATTAGGCTTAAGTGTCAGTTTTTAAAAAATACTTTTCCTGGCACTTGGTGGTTTGCACTGTATTTAAGGTACTTAGTCAAGCAATATTTTAAACAAAGTATGAATTATTACCTCTCTGCTTTAAAACTAAATGTTCTGACAAACTAGGTAGAGTGAAACACTTGCAGAATTTTTTCTCATTTTACTCAGACTTTAAGGCTGAGAAATCAGAAGTCTAGTTATCGTACAAAGACACATCAAAAATGGACAGCAAAGATTTATATACATAGAATTCAGCTTTTAGACACACTCCTACCGGACGGGCATAACTTTTGCACTATTTTTTCAGCTAAAATACCAAACGTATGCAACCATTTATCAACTTCAGATGGCTTTCCCAAAGGACTAGCTCCCATTGCAAGGTTGGGACATAAACATAATCACGTTTCAATAAAAACTGAGGTCATGTAATCACATTGCAAACATTGCAATAAAAACTGGGATCATACACATTTCCCATCAATTTATAAACCACTTATAGACACGACTAGGTTAACTGTTAATAAGTATTCCACTTGAATCTCATGCAATACAAAGGAGAGGTTTTGTCTTTTTCTTTTTTGTTTTGTCAATATTCTGTCTACTTTCTTGTGTGAAATGATGCCAAATATCTATTTATTTAGCTGCTTGCATGATTATTTAAATTCCACTGAGTAAACATTGCACATGGAAAAACTGTAACATTGAAGATGATTGTAATAACGTCTCTGCTGTCCATCTACCCCATCTCATCTGTTTTGTAGCTGTATCACCATGTCTTGCACTTTCTGCTTATCTTGAAAATAAAGCATCTTTATCTGCTAACATTTCTCCATTACTCCCACTCTCCTAGTGGCTTATTCTTCAACTTCCACTGTCAGTGTCCAAAATGAAAGAGAAATAATGGAATCTCTCCTCCCCAGTACAAAAGACTTCTCTTAGTTGTCCATTCCCATCCTCAGGTCTGCTGTCAGTATTCCAAATGGGTAAAAAATGGAACCTACTCTTCATAGTCCATCAAAATATTAGGATGCTCAACAGAACAAAGCACATACCAGGTCCATCCATGATGATCCAAACCTTCCTTCACCGCTCGTTTACTTTTTAAATAGAGAATTAAATAGCAACTATACTTTCATAGGTTATTAAATCCATTTTCTTTCAATAGGGTCTGGTTTAGACATTCTGAGTTGGCAGTTTCATCTGGGATCTTTCAACAATACCAAAATTCATTTCTAATAGACAGGGCAGGGGGAGGGGGCAGGGAAGAGAACATGCAGAACTATTATTCTGTTGTATTTCAAAGACCAGCTGTGACACGAAAGGAAAGGGTGGGGACAGGATCAGTAAACAGTCTTTCATTTCTCCTGAAAAGCAAAACAGAATTAAAACCAGAAACTAGAGCTGGTGAGAAAGGGGGAGGGGGACAAAGCAGAAACAGGAGAGGGTACTACTAATAATTTTTTTAGGTGTTACTTATAAAAAACTAAAACAAAGATCTGAAAGCAGAGCTTTGGTGGAACTGTGAAAGGGAAATGGTAACAGTAAAGAAGAACCAGACTCCATAACAGCCTTTGCCTCTCTGACAGGAGAGCAGTTCTTGTCAGTGAAGGTAAAAGACGACACCAGCATGTGCTGGCTTCTTCTCTCAAACAAATCTAGACATCCCTAACATACAGGGAAAATGTCTGGGATCAGCATGGATGAGGTGGAGCCAAGCTCTGCTACATCTTATCCTGACAAGTCAGTTCAGCAAGAGAAGTGGGCACCTTGCTATGCTCCTTTTCCCTGGGCAGGCATACCCAGGAGCAAAGATAGATGTGAACTGGTCTCCTTTGGCTGCTGTTAGGCGTCAAGGAAAGTCTGAGATGAAAAGAGTGGAGTTCAGCACACAGTATCGCCTGTGTTAGAAAGGACCAAAATCAAAGTATCATGCTAAGAAATAAAAACAGGGTAAGGACGGTGTAGAAGACCAACTCAACTTACAAACAGTTTAAACACTAAGGCTAACTCACAACCCCCTGAAAACAAAGACCTGTTTGCTCAGAAGGGTATGAAAACATGAGGCAAAACTTGATAAAGGAACAGAAGGTGGAGGTCCCCTGAGGTTGTCCGAGGAACATCTCAAACCCTCCAAGTGACACAAGATAAGAGAAGCAACCTGCAAGCAGCCGGATGACTCATCAAAACTCTGCAGTAACTGGGGGAAAGGTAATTCTGGCAGGGGGAGATCACAACCACCAACCCATTGACCACTGACTCAATATGCCCACCGACCCAAAAGAAGGATAGACTGAGCATGCATGACAATTTGCATAGCAAGCGGGCTCTAATTTGAATAAGAGGTGGTCCACATTGAACGATAACAATAAAAAGTAGAGGACAAGTGCCACAGGTGGGGAAAACTTCTGGAGGAGCATCTCTACAGACCTGAGACCCCCTGTTGGCTGGACCAATGCTGAAACCCGGACCAGTGATCTCTTTATCTTTATCTCTCTCTCTCCCTCTCTCTCCCCTCCCTCTTTCTTTCCTCTCTACTTCTCCCCTCTCCTTTTAGTTTCTCTAAGCTGCTAAGTAACACAAAGCCTACCCTGAGCTGGTGTTAAATCATATAGCTTGAGTGGATAAGTGCCAATACATATAACGTGGTTTGATTTGTAGTAACTGTTTCTTAAAGTTGTGATTTGTAGATGGACCTTGAGTGTTGTTTTACCTTAATCCACACCTGGGGATCTGTGAATCTGAGTCACTCCCCCAACATTTGACTCTCCTATTAAGAGATTATCCCAGCTGCCCCTAGCCCTTCTAATCTCTGAGGATTGGCTAGAAAGCAAGGGGGCTCATGTCTTACCAAATTTATCACTCTCCTCCAGGCGGGACGTGACAGAAGGAAATGCTACAAGTAGGGATAATGCAGAGCATGCAAGGCAAAGGCTGCTTTGCATTCCCTGTACTTTCTATTTTAGTGTCACAAACATTTACATTCTCAATGGCTTCCAAGCTAGTTTTCTGAAGCATCTGCTCAGAGTGGGGATAAAGTCAGGATCTCAGTTCCTTGCTCTCTGCAACTTGGCTAGTGGCTCTTGTTTCTGGAAGAGGAGATGCACACAGTTTGGCCCAGGGGACTTGACAAATCAGTGGGAAGAAGATCTCCTTATACAAAACAGTGGCCCTTTGAAGTGGTTCTTCATTCCTCCCACTGGAATCCTGGCCAGAGAGGAATTTGAGGGGTGACACCAGCTGACCCACCATGCTTCAAGTGCACGGAAGTACGCAGCAAATTCCTCTGAGCCCAAGAGCTGCACTTGGAGAAACAGCTCATCTCTCACTGAATGCTCTTCAGTCCAAAACCTTGTTGCTAGCATGTTTCTAGCATTCAGCAAGGCTGTTCACAAAATAATAGAGGAATTCAAAACTGTGGTTATGTGAGCAAGGTGAAAGGCAAGCTGTTGATACCAAGCAAATGGCATAAGGATAAAGATCTACTTGCCACTTTTGTAGAAGGGAGTAACAAGATGGATCTGAATAGAAAACTCACTAATGATGTCCTTCATAATTCAGAGTTTTAAACTCACTGACAAGTGCTCTGACTCTCAGAAAGAGAAGCCACAGGGATCTGTGATCTGCTCTCAGTGCCTGTATGCTGCAAGCCCATCCATATCACCCCACTGTCCCCGGCAAAGCCTAGTGCTTTGCTGAAGCACATCTCACAGGAAAGCAATTTGTCTTCATCTGAAGACAGAAAGAGATGGAAAACCTATCACTTCTCTTGTTACCTAATCTTAGTTGCTCCTACCTCACTTCAAAAGGCACGTGCCTCATTTCCTGTTTGAATTTGTCTGCCTTTGGCTTGAAAGTATCCTTGTTACAGCTTTTTCTTCTAAAGAGCCTTTTAGTGCCTGCTGTTTTCCAGACAGGCTTATGCACCAGTCAAGTCACCTCTAAATCTTTCTGTAATTAAAAAAGACTCTACACGGAGGTATTTTCCAGTCGTGCTCCCATTTTTTAGACTCTTCTTTCAAATCCAATGCCAAATCTTCAGACAGAATTCCAGCCTCTTTCTCATTAGAATCATAGAATCATTCTGGTTGGAAAAGACCTTTAAGATCATCAAGTCCAACCATTAACTTAGCGCTGCGAAGTCCACCACTAAACCATGTCCCTAAGCATCACATCTACACATCTTTTAAACACTTCCAGCGATGGTGACTCAACCACTTCCCTGGGCAGCCTGTTCCAATGTTTGACAACTCTTTTGGTGAAGAAATTTTTCTTAATATCCAATTTAAACCTTCCCTGGTGCAACTTAAGGCCAATTCCTCTCATCCTATCACTTGTTACCTGGAAGAAGAGACCAACACTCACCTCGCTACAACCTTCTTTCAGGTAGTTGTAGAGAGTGATAAGGTCTCCCCTCAGCCTCCTTTCTTCCAGACTAAAATTGATTGATGCAAAGCACAAAAGTAAGATCATTTACTTACTCCTACCACTGTCTTTTTTTTTTTCCTGTACCATCATGGTGGACAAGTCACATCACTTTATTATTTGTCTATTCTAATCCCTGAATCTACTGCTGGCTGACAAACTAGTTCCCTATTTCTCTGTATAGATTACGTAACACGGTCTTAGACAAAACATCTTCAAATAATATTTTGTGCAAGTCCAGGTTAATAAATTTTCCACATTATTTTACCTAAAGCCTTATCAATTTATCACTCTGACAGTCATTTTTATGCTAACCACTGCGAAAATGGCAGATCATGACAAGTATATTTCATCACTTAACAAAGACAGCTGCATAAGCCCTTCATTGTACATCTTGAAAAAGAAAGAAAAACACAGCTGAAAGCACAGCACTTGGACAATAGTGAGAAAGTGACTAGTTAATATTTTCTTTAATAAAAAAAACAGATAATTTTAAATGCTCTGAATCATGAGGAGTATAAACAGGCTTGGTAATGTTAAGTTTTGCTGTTAACACTAATAAAAGTCTTAATACTAGATAGAATTAAGCAATTTTTGATATCTTCATGAGGTATGAGAGACAGTTTAGGAATGGATATAAGTTTACTCACTTATTCTTTTCAAATTAAATGACTTTGTCAGTTTTGTTACAAATTCCCTCGTTCCTTTCAGGAAAAAGAAAACAAAAAATGTGGAGAAATAGTATATTAATAGAAAGAACTATCTCATTTTGTCAGAGAACTACTTCATATGAAGTCCAACTACAGTATCTTCCTTTTCAGCCATAGTACAACGTTAAGCCACTGTTCTCTTCTTTCAGGCAGTTCTAATTGTCAGTTTTAACTGACTTTTTGTAAATGCTGACATCAATTAAAACTCTCTAATAAAGTACTCCCTTGGCTATATGGGCCATTGGAATCTGAACTCAGATCTGGACTGCAGTAGCAATTAATTTAGCCTTGTAAACAAGTGTGAGACATGGCTCTAAATTTAAATTTGGGAAATAAATGGAACAAAAACACATCAAATGCAGAGCTAAGCACTCTTCATGTGTGTCTTCTGAAACATTTTTTTAACTGTCTTAACACTGTGTTCTTTGCAAATGCTTCTTCCACATTACATCTTGCAGACAGCTAAGTAACATTAATCTATGTAATTGAAAATGAATTTGGTTTGTTTAGTCTACAGAAGAGAAGCCTGAAGGAAGACCTGATAGCAGTCTTTTAAGTACAGAAAGGGCTGCCACAAAGAGAAAAGGAATAATCTGTTCTTCTTGTCCTTGGAGAGAGGACAAGAAGAAATACATTCGAATTACAGCTAGAGAAATTCAGATTGAATATCAGGAAAACCTTTTTTATCTGTGAGAATCACTAGGCGTGTGAATAGATTGCCTTAGGTGATTGTGAAATCTCTGTCACTGGGAGCTTCTAAGGAGGGGTTACACAAATGTTTGCCAGGAGTGGCAAAGGCAGAGTTGAATTCTTGAGGCTGAATGTAGACTACATAATCTCCCCAAACATCTGCCAGCTCTGTTTTCTATGATCTTTTCCTTTACTCTGCCCATTTACATAAAGGAGTTCTGCAGGTTTATAAAAGCTCACCAAATCCATAAATAATTTGAGATATATATTTATTCACAAACTTGCATAAAAAGAGAGGAATAAAAGAAAAAAATCTTGTAAAGGTATATAAAGAAGAAAAGTTAATAGTATATGACAAAGGTATGACATTACTGTTCATAGCACCAACCCCAGAAACTCATAATGCAACATTACAATAAATATTCTTCATGAAAATATTTCACAACTCTAAAGCAGTAAAGGCATCGAAACCTGTGGCTTCATACCATATGCGTACAGCTCTCACTTATAAAGCATATTTCCTGTAGTCCACACTTTTTGTTGACAAAGCTCAAAAGTTCACAATAAGGAGAGAAACAAATGTACTGTAGGTATCCAAACTAGATGACTAAGTTGTAAATAATCTCGCCTCCCCTCAAGGAAAAATATCTATAGGGCTAAACCTAGTAGTTTTAAACATAAAGTAACTTTTTTTAAAGTAACATACCTGATTTTGCAATCCAGATTGAAACATTATTGCCTGAATAACTAATACACAGTCCTCTGATGCAAAATTCCTGCAAGATAGGCAAACCAGTCCTTCACTTGTTCATTTTGTAGTCTTTTTAAGTAAACAATGAAACCATTTTTCTTTCTCCTTAAATAGCCCCCAGACTGTATTACTGCCACATTTGTATCAGCAGTATCATAATACTCAGGATTTTTTCTCAGAAACATCATTTCACACTGATCGGTGGCAACTTTATCTACTTCTCTGTTTGTTTCCAAAGCCTTTGCATCCAAACAGAATTTCTATAAAGTCTATCCTAGAACCAAAGACAATGCATGCATATGCATACTAATACCTTTTATCTGAGGATCTGAATCAACTTTCTTTGACAAGCTTGCTCTTGGCATTAATGAAGGCAAGTATGGTCCCAAATTGGTCATTCATAACACCAGTCAATAGCAGTTTAGTAAGAACAAGGACTGCATTATAAGGAAAAACATTTGGTATGATTCAAATCTTATGCAATACAGAAATAAGCTTAAGGCAAGATTGCTTTTGATGCCTTAGCCAGTCATCCCCATAGTGTGACTTGTCATAAATCTTCCTTGCAGAAAACTACAATGAAGAAGTAGAAGCAAAGAGAACATGCATGTAATAGCTACATGTGACAGTGCCCAGACCATATGAAAATCTAACGTAGGACAATTTAATAACTCATATACTAAAATATACACCTGCTGCAATAAGATTTTTCATATTAGCCTCAAGTTCTTGCCATTCAAATTTTTGCTTTAACAAAAAATATCTGCTCAAGAGGAATTTGTTTTAGTTTCCAAAATCAAAATAAAGTCTATCTTTAGGAAACATATTCAAACACTCTGTTCCAGCATTCCTAGAAATCTACTCAGCTTCCTTCCTCTGTGTTCTGAAAGCAGCTGCATATGCACGTTTCCTCACTTCTCAGTTAGCTCACTGAGCTGTAGAGAAAAATGGCAGTACACAATTTTTAAGCTTTGTATTCATTAGCGCTAAGATGCTTATACACCTTGCTATGTAGCTACTTGATACTATTATAACCCTTGTCTTTCCTCCCCCTTCTTCTAACATTTTTTTTTGCTTTGACCTTTATTCATTGTTTTGACCCTTATCTTTATCTCCTAAATTCAAAATGTGCCTTTATTTATACACGCAGGGCTGTAGCTCAGTTTTTGCATCTGAGGGTCAGCACAAGGACTGCAATGAAAATTGGTTCAGCTTGTGGAAAACTACAAAAAGTTTCACTTGTCTTCTTTGTGAGATGACATATTCGCTAACTATCTTGGTTGGGTAATAATCCTTCATGCATTTGGCTTCATTTTCTAACCTTTAGGGCTTTGATACTGTTGCCTGTGCTTTTGCTAAAGTTTTAAAACAATAAAAATATCTAGAACATCCAAAAACTAAATACAAAACATGCTAATGATGTTTGCGAACTGCGCCTGGCCTGTGCTTTGTGCCATGTGAGTCTAGCAACTATGCAAGTTTGAGTTTATAATCTAAAGCATATAACCCTGACACTAAACAAAGAAAAAAAATGTGCTCAATGTTTTCAATGAAGTGTGGATAGGCTTGCTTATAGAAGCATTCCTTGAGCATAGTTACATAAATAGGCCAGGCTTAGTGTCGCAACAGAGGGACAGTCCTGGCTGATGTCAGCTGGAAGAGTATTGGAATAATCATTGCAAACTGTACTGGAGGTGATTTTATTGCAAGGAAGAATATTACCAAGAAACTAAACTATATGGTCAAAGAATATTTTTTTATGCTATTATGATGTGTTTCATTGAGAAGCATTGAGACCTCCAGTTGGAGGTCTGTGTCTAGCGGAGTCCCGCAAGGGTCGGTACTGGGACCAGTTCTATTCAATATATTCATTAATGACTTGGATGAGGGATTAGAGTGCGCTGTCAGCAAGTTCGCTGATGACACCAAACTGGGAGGAGTGGCTGACACAACGGAAGGCTGCGCAGCCATTCAGAGGGACCTGGACAGGCTGGAGAGTTGGGCGGGGAGAAACTTAATGAAATATAACAAGGGCAAGTGTAGAGTCCTGCATCTGGGCAAGAACAACCCCATGTACCAGTACAAGTTGGGGACAGAGCTGTTGGAGAGCAGCGTAGGGGAAAGGGACCTGGGGGTCCTAGTGGACAACAGGATGACCATGAGCCAGCAATGTGCCCTTGTGGCCAAGAAGGCCAATGGCATCGTGGGGTGTATTAGAAGGGGTGTGGTTAGCAGGTCGAGAGAGGTTCTCCTCCCCCTCTACTCTGCCCTGGTGAGGCCGCATCTGGAATATTGTGTCCAGTTCTGGGCCCCTCAGTTCAAGAAGGACAGGGAACTGCTAGAGAGAGTCCAGCGCAGAGCCACGAAGATGATTAAGGGGGTGGAACTTCTCCCTTATGAGGAGAGGCTGAGGGAGCTGGGTCTCTTTAGCTTAGAGAAGAGGAGACTGAAGGGTGACCTCATTAATGTTTATCAATATGTAAAGGGCAAGTGTCATGAGGATGGAGCCAGGCTCTTCTCAGTGACATCCCTTGACAGGACAAGGGGCAATGGGTGCAAGCTGGAATACAGGAGGTTCCACATAAATATGAGGAAAAACTTCTTTACGGTGAGGGTGACCGAACTTTACGGTGAGGGTGACCAAACACTGGAACAGGCTGCCCAGAGAGGTTGTGGAGTCTCCTTCTCTGGAGACATTCAAAACCCGCCTGGACGCGTGCCTGTGTGATATGGTCTAGGCAATCCTGCTCCGGCAGGGGGATTGGACTAGATGATCTTTCGAGGTCCCTTCCAATCCCTAACATTCTGTGATTCTGTGATTCTGTGATTCTGTGATATAGTTGTTTTCACTTGTATTCTGTATACTTCTCTGTCCTACAGCACTCATAGAACCTATGGTAAACTATCACATCATCTGTCTTCAGGACAATAACATGGAAAGTTATTTATTGTGTTTCAAAACCAGTATAAGAATGTCTACAGAAATTCAGAGAAAAATGGCCGTGAAACTGACTGCCACGACCTGTAAGCAAAAAGGACACTTCTGTAGTCAGAAGAGAGGTAACCCAACAAAAAGTCATGGAAAATGACGGTGTTATCAACAGTACTTAACCTCTTACTAAAAATCTGTATGCCGGGTGTACTAGCAGTGGTCACTGACGGCATGCAAGAGAGCTGTTATGCTTGCCAAAGACTTCTGATAAAAATAGCATTTCAATGTGTCTTGAGGGTGTTATTGTTCTTCACCCCTGTTGTAAAATGTGGGATTGTTAGCTACTGAGCAGCTGTCATGTTCCAGCCCCACAACAACTGGCTCTGCTTCTCTGATGAGGGAAGCAATCCCTAAATATGTACATACATACGTACATAGATATGGATTTTATACCTCTTTGGGAATTAGGTCTTGAAATTTAATCATAAGATGTTATTTTACAGCTATAAACAGCCACCAGTTTTCCCCAAACTACTCAGACTTGGAACTATGGCACATTGTTTTCAGGAAAAAAATGCTTATTGAGCTTATTTTACATTTCCTAAAAGCAGTTACATGTGATCCTCAGCGAGATAGTGATGAGGAGACAGTATGTGCTGGCTCATTTACAAAAGAAGTTGGGTTATTGATGATATGATGAATATTATATGCCTCTGTCTCACCAAATAAGTGAAACAATCCATCAGGAGACTTTTATGGAAAACAACTTTTATGTGATTAATTCTGCAAAGCAGTGTCATTACATTTTTCTGACTGATGCTTTCTTATTTTCTTGTTACTTTTTACCACCTGTGCCCTTGAAGAGAAGAGGTCTCTCCTCTTTCTGTATACCAAACAAGTCAAAGGTCTTACCAACAGATGAAGATTTTTTTCACCTGACAAGGTGGTCTCACAAGTGGTGTCGCAGGATCTCTGCCATGTTAATGGCTGAGAAATCTCAGCTTTTACAGACACCACAGAGCAGACAGCGCTGACCGTACCATGCTCCCCAGGATGTAATGGCTGTGGCTGTAAATTAAAGGCATCCCCCTCCTATGGGGATTCCTTTATGTCAAGGTATCACGGTTTAAAGCTGGGCCGGCTATTAAACCTGAGGCAGATGCTCTCTGTTCACCCTCCCCCCCTCCCCAAAAGGAAAGGGAAAAGGGAGAGAGACTTACGGGTTGGAAAGTTAAAACAGTTTTAATAAATTATAATAATGAAAAAAAAAAAGAGTATAATAATAATATTGGAATAATCAAATATATACAAATATATACAAATATATACAAAACCAAGATCGAGCTCGCCCGATGTCGGCCACATCACCACCAGCACTGCAGGGCAGGCTCTGCGAAGGCCCAGGCTGGGCCCAGCGACGGTTGAGAGCTGGATTCAGGAGTGCACAGATCGGGATCGGGGGCAGCAGGAAAACAGACAGAGTTCTCTTTGGACACCGGCTATAGCAGAAAGAGAGCGAGACCCTCGTGATCCCCACGCTTTATACCGAGAATGACGTGTATGGGATGGAATACCTTCGTTGGTCAATTTTGGGTCACCTGCCCTGTCTGCTCCCCCCTGCAGGTGCGACCCCCCTTCGGCTCTTCACTCGTAAGCAGTGAGGAATTTAGCTGTGACCTTGGTTTCTCTAAGACTAAGTACAGCAAGAGCCTTTCTGCATAACATCCCTACCGGTGCCTCAGCGACAACTACAAACTTTGACCGTTATCAGTCCTAGAAGCAGACACTGTCTGAAAAACATGCAGTTAGTTTCAGAAAGTGCAGTTACTTAGAAGAGACTTAGCTGAAAGTAAAAATGTCTGAAAGGAAAATTGGCCTGGTTTAGGCCAAACCAGGACATTCCACCCCTTATTCCATACCATTCACGTCATACTCAGATCACCACTACCTTTTCATTTTCAAATATATACAGATATCACTAGTTTATGATTCATCTCTATACAAAAGTTCATTAAGTTCATTTAGTTCAGGATTGTGGGTTTCCATCTGGCTAGGAGTCTCCCAGGGTAGGAAAGATAGTATGAGTTTTGTCACGGTTCGTCCCCACGGGTTGTAGGTTAAAGATGTCAGTCTCAAGGAGGTTACTGGACGCCACTTGCAGCTAACTCCGGTCTCATCACCACTGCCTCAACCTGAAAGACGCTTATGAACACTGTTAGTATTATGCAGCAATTAACATCATACAGTTCAGAATTAACTGTTCTCACCCAGGATTAGATTACCTTCAGGGACAGATCGGACTTCACCATCCTGCAGCATCACCCACCAAGTACATCCAGGTCCTTGAGCAAAAGCAATCCCATGAATGGGTTTACCTTTGCCCGTAGCAGGAAGAACCCAGACAGTTTTTCCCAACAGATTCCTTTCATGCACCACAGGGACTTTATCCCCTTCTACTGTATGTAAAAGGTCTGACTGAGCAGGGCCAACTTGACTGATAGATCCCCTGGTGTTAACTAACCAGGTAGCTTGTGCCAAATGCTTATCCCAGTTTTTAAAAGTTCCACCCCCCATTGCTTTTAGGGTAGTTTTTAACAGCCCATTGTAGCATTCAATTTTCCCAGATGCTGGTGCATGATAGGGGATATGATATACCCATTCGATGCCATGCTCTTTAGCCCAGTTGTCTATGAGACTGTTTTTGAAATCACAGAATCACAGAATCAATCAGGTTGGAAGAGACCACTGGGATCATCAAGTCCAACCGTTGCCCTGACACCACCCTGTCAACTAGACCATGGCACTAAGTGCCATGTCCAGTCTTTTCTTAAACACATCCAGAGATGGTGACTCCACCACCTCCCTGGGTAGCCCATTCCAATGTCTAATAACCCTTTCTGAAAAGAAATTCTTCCTAATGTCCAACCTGAACGTCCCCTGGCGAAGCTGGAGGCTGTGTCCTCTTGTCCTATCGCTAGCTGCCCGGGAGAAGACGCCAACTCCCACTTCATTACAACCTCCCTTCAGGTAGTTGTAGACTGCAATAAGGTCACCTCGGAGCCTCCTCTTCTCCAGGCTAAACAACCCCAGCTCCCTCAGCTGTTCCTCATAGGTCAGACCCTCCAGACCCTTCACCAGCTTGGTCGGCCTCCTCTGGACTCTCTCCAACTCCTCAACATCTTTCTTGAAGTGCGGGGCCCAGAACTGGACATAGTACTCAAGGTGCGGCCTCACCAGTGCCAAGTAGAGAGGGACGATCACTTCCCTAGACCAGCTGGCTACACTATTCCTAATAGAGGCCAGGATGCCATTGGCCTTCTTGGCCACCTGGGCATACTGCTGGCTCATGTTTAGCCGGCTGTCGATCAGCAACCCCAGGTCTCTTTCCACCGGGCCGCTTTCTGACCACTCTTCCCCCAGCCTGTAGCGCTGCATGGGGTTGTTGTGGCCGAAGTGTAAGACCCGGCACTTGTTCTTGTTGAACCTCATGCCGTTGGTCTCGGCCCATCTGTCTGACCTGTCCAGATCCCTCTGAAGGGCCTTCCTACCCTCCAGCAAATCGACATTCCCACCCAGCTTGGTGTCATCTGCAAATTTGCTGAGGGTGCACTCAATCCCTACATCTAGATCATCTATAAAGATATAAATGAGCCCCATTGTCTGACTCAGTTCTCTCTGGTGTGCCGTGTCACCACAAGATTTGCTTTTCGAGGCCCAGGATAGTGTTCTGGGCAGTGGCATGGGGCACAGAGTATGTTTCCAGCCATCCGGTGGTCGCCTCCACCATGGTAAGCACATAGCGTTTACCCTGGTGGGTTTGAGGGAGTGTGATATAGTCAATTTGCCAGGCCTCCCCATATTTATATTTCAACCACCGCCCCCCCATACCACAAAGGTTTTAACCGTTTGGCTTGCTTAATTGTGGCGCACATTTCACAGTCATGGACAACCTGTGCAATAGAGTCCATGGTTAAGTCCACCCCTCTGTCACGAGCCCATCTGTATGTTGCATCTCTCCCTTGATGACCTGAAGTGTCATGAGCCCACCGAGCTAAAAATAGTTCACCTTTATGTTCCCAGTCCCGATCTATTTGGAACACTTTAGCAGCCTGATCCGCTTGTTAGTTTTTTCGACGTTCCTCAGTTGTCCGACTTTTAGGTACGTGAGCATCTACATGACGTAACTTCGCGACTAGTTTCTCTAGCCGAGCAGCAATATCTTGCCACAATTCAGCAGTCCAAATAGGTTTCCCTTTGCACTGCCAGTTGCTTCGCTTCCACTACTTTAACCAATCCCACAAGGCATTTGCTACCATCCATGAGTCAATATAGAGATACAGCCTCGGCCGCTTTTCTCGTTCAGCAATGTCTAAAGCCAGCTGGATGGCTTTTACCTCTGCGAATTGACTCGATTCACCTTGTCCTTCTGTGGCTTCTGTGACTCATCGTATAGGACTCCATACAGCAGCTTTCCACTTCCGATGCTTTCCTACAAGACGGCAGGATCCATCGGTAAACAGGGCATACTGCTTCTCATCTTCTGGTAGTTCATTATATGGTGGGGTTTCTTCAGCATGTGTCACCTCCTTTTCTGGTGGCATTCCGAAGTCTTTGCCTTCTGGCCAGTCCATGATCACTCCTGAGATTCCTGGGCGATTAGGGTTTCCTATTCGAGCCCTCTGTGTAATTAATGCAATCCATTTACTCCATGTAGCATCAGTTACATGATGGGTAGTAGGAACCTTACCCTTGAACATCTAGCCTAGTACTGGTAATCGGGGTGCCAGGAGAAGTTGTGCTTCAGTACTGATTATCTCTGAAGCAGCTCTAACTCCTTCATATGCTGCCAGTATCTCTTTTTCAGTTGGGGTACAATTGGCCTCGGAGCCCTTGTATCCTCGACTCCAAAATCCTAGGGGTCGACCTCGAGTTTCCCCTGGTACTTTCTTCCAGAGGCTCCAGGTACGACCACTGTCCCTGGCTGCGGTGTAGAGCACATTTTTAACATCTTGTCCCGTACGGACTGGTCCAAGGGTTACTGCATGCACAATCTCTTGTTTAATCTGTTCAAAAGCCTGCCGTTGTTCAGGGCCTCACTGAAAATCATGTTTCTTTCTGGTCACCTGATAAAGAGGGTGTACAATCTGGCTGTAATCTGGAATATGCATTCTCCAGAAACCCACAATGCCTAAGAATGCATGTGTTTCCTTTTTGTTAGTTGGTGGGGACAAAGCTGTTATTTTGTTGATCACCTCTATCAGGATTTGGCGACACCCATCTTGCCATTTAATCCCTAAAAACTGGATCTCCCGGGCAGGTCCCTTGACCTTGCCTCTTTTTATGGCAAAACCAGCTTTCAGAAGAATTTGGAATATTTTCTCCCCTTTGTCAAAAACTTCTGCTGCTGTATCACCCCATACAATGATGTAATCAGTGTATTGCAAATGTTCTGGAGCTCCACCCTTTTCTAGTGCAGTCTGGATCAGTCCATGGCAAATAGTAGGACTGTGTTTCCACCCCTGGGGCAGTCGATTCCAGGTGTACTGGATACCTCTCCAGGTAAAAGCAAACTGTGGCCTGCACTTTGGTGCCAAAGGAATAGAGAAAAATGCATTAGTAATGTCTATGGTGGCGTACCACTTGGCTGCCTTTGACTCCAGTTCATATTGAAGTTCTAGCTTGTCTGGCACGGCAGCACTCAACGGTGGCGTAACGTCATTTGGGCCACGATAGCCCACAGTTAATCTCCATTCGCCATTAGACTTTCCCACTTGCCATATAGGACTATTAAAGGGTGAGCGAGTCTTGCTAATCACTCCTTGATTTTCTAGTTGTCCAATCGGTTTATGAACGGGGATCAGGGAGTCTCGATTGGTGCGATATTGTCGTCGGTGCACCGTGGTAGTAACAATTGGCACCTGTTGTTCTTCAACCTTCAGCAACCCCACAACAGAAGGATCCTCTGAGAGGCCAGGTAAAGTAGACAGCTGTTTAATGTCCTCAGTCTCTAGAGCTGCTATACCAAAGGCCCATCTATACCCTTTTCGGTCCTTAAAATACCCTCTCTTGAGGTAGTCTATGCCAAGGATGCACAGAGCATCTGGGCCAGTCACAATGGGGTGCTTTTTCCATTCATTTTTAGTTAGGCTTACTTCGGTCTCCAATACAGATAACTTTTGAGATCCCCCTCTTACTCACGAAATATTGATAGATTCTGTCCCTTTATGATTCGATGGCATTAGGGTGCACTGTGCATCAGTGTCTACCAGGGCTCGATATCTTTGTGGTTTTAATGTGCCAGGCCATCGAATCCACACAGTCCAATAAACTCAGTTGTCCCTCTCCTCCACCTGGCTGGAGGGAGGGCCCCCCTTAATTAAGGAATGGATTCGTGCTGCTCACGGGGATTGGACCTTCATTTTCCCTATTCACATTTGGGAAATAGGGATCTGAGGCCCATCTACTGTGACTGGAGTCCTGCTCACTGGTAACTAGAGTAGCCATCCTACTAGGAAAATTCTCTCTGGTATTCCTTTTAGCTTGTAACTCACGTACTCGTGCCTGTAGGGTACTGGTAGGTTGTCCATGCCATCTGCTCATGTCTTCCCCATAATCACGCAGGACAAACCACAGGATACCTCGTGGAGTGTTCTGTTTCCTTTGAGTCGGTCCTGTAGGAAGGTGTTTTCTCCTAACAGCTGCAACGCATGCCTGTGTAGGTAGAGAGTCAAGTTTATTCTCTATCCTGGACAGTTTGTCTGACAGTTGTTTAAATGAGTCCTGGTTTTCCTTAGTCAGCTTTTCCAAAGCCGAGACGCGGGCCTGCAGTGGGGAAGAAATACTATCTTCATACTGTCGCATACAGTTAGCCATTTTATGCACACTAGGTCGTGCCATAGCATCTTCTCCCCATACTAATATTGACAATGTATGGGTATATGCCAGTGGAGCATTCTTCACAACCTTCCGGAACAGGGATCGGTTGCATTCCACTTCATCAGGATTTACAGGATCTACAATGTCCTGTGGGTGTCTATAAATGATCTCTTGCACAGCTAGTTCTCTAAGGTAGTTAATACTTTTTTCTATAGTGGTCCATTTGCTTAGGTGGCTCATAACGTCATCTTTATAGGGATACCTGCTCTTTACAGCTGACAAGAGTCGCCTCCAGAGACTGATAGTGTTTGACCTTCTTGCAAGTGCCCTATCAATACCACCATCTCTGGACAGGGATCCCAGCTGTCTGGCTTCTCTACCACCCAATTCCATGCTATCCGCCCCATTATCCCAGCATCAGAGCAACCAGGTAATAATTGGCTCACCATCATAATGACTGAAGTCTTTCCTTATATTTCACAGGTCCTTCAGGGATAAGGAGTGGTAGATTATCTCTATGTCCGAGTCCTCCTCCTGTGATAGTTCTGCTTTAGAAGGACCTTGTGTGATGGGTCTCTTTTTAAAAGATGATCAAGGAGACCCTCATCTGTATCGGGCCCTGACTCTGCCTGAGAAGGGCCCTCATCTAGGTCATGTGATGGCTCTGCCTTAGAAGGTTCTGAATCATCATCCTTCTCTTCACGAGCTGATTTCTTTGGGTATTTCTTCCTGGTTACAGGGGCGGTTGGCACAGATCGGGTAGATGCTGGGGTTTGAGTGGATTTAGTGGCTGTAGCGGCAGCATAACATCTACAGCTGTCCCTGCACCGACATTTAATCTTATACCACATGAGAAACTGAAACACATTCAGGACACCCGAAAATAAAAACATGCCCCATCCGAATTTTGCAGAATCTAGTGGAATCAGCTTGGCAAAAAATGGGAAGGTGCTATTTCCCGAAGTAAAATTGGAAGTATATTCATTAACAGAATCAGCTAAAGGACGCCCGGAGTGCGCAGATGAAGTCGCTGCTACCGATGTGCAATTAAAGCTGCCCATCATTGTGTCATAGAGATAAGAGAACGGAATAGTAACTGCCCAGTTTCCCACAACATAAACATGTAACAAACCCCATAGCAAAATGAAACATTTTGAGCAGCGCCCACTGTTAAACCATGTGTAAACATTCATAAGCAATAATACGTTGCATACGGCAGGTAAGGCAGCATTGCAATACTCAGCTGTGAAAGAAACTGTATAATGAGATGAGATAACACGGTGTTCAAAAGTGACATTACCATCTTAGCTATCTGTTTTATTTTCCAGCCCCTCGTAAACCTCAAAGGAAGAAATCTGATACTCTCCCAGCTGAGCTCTCCGGGTCTCCTCCCGCCGGAGTTGGGATTCGACTTATCAGAGCAACCTGTCGGAGCTTCTCTTGAGCCCCACCTTGGGCGCCAATAAATCTGTCACGGTTTAAAGCTGGGCCGGCTATTAAACCTGAGGCAGATGCTCTCTGTTAACCCTCCCCCCCTCCCCAAAGGGAAAGGGAAAAGGGAGAGAGACTTACGGGTTGGAAAGTTAAAACAGTTTTAATAAATTATAATAATGAAAAAAAAAAAGAGTATAATAATAATATTGGAATAATCAAATATATACAAATATATACAAATATATACAAATATATACAAATATATACAAAACCAAGATCGAGCTCACCCGATGTCGGCCACGTCACCACCAGCACTGCAGGGCAGGCTCTGCGAAGGCCCAGGCTGGGCCCAGCGACGGTCAAGAGCTGGATTCAGGAATGCACAGATCGGGATCGGGGGCAGCAGGAAAACGGACAGAGTCCTCTTTGGACACCGGCCACAGCAGAAAGAGAGTGAGACCCTCGTGATCCCCACGCTTTATACCGAGAATGACGTGTATGGGATGGAATACCTTCGTTGGTCAATTTTGGGTCACCTGCCCTGTCTGCTCCCCCCTGCAGGTGCGACCCCCCTTCGGCTCTTCACTCGTAAGCAGTGAGGAATTTAGCTGTGACCTTGGTTTCTCTAAGACTAAGTACAGCAAGAGCCTTTCTGCATAACATCCCTACCGGTGCCTCAGCGACAACTACAAACTTTGACCGTTATCAGTCCTAGAAGCAGACACTGTCTGAAAAACATGCAGTTAGTTTCAGAAAGTGCAGTTACTTAGAAGAGACTTAGCTGAAAGTAAAAATGTCTGAAAGGAAAATTGGCCTGGTTTAGGCCAAACCAGGACACAAGGATAGACTAACTATTTGTCATCATTTTCCAGTTCACAATGCCTAAAATAATGTGAGGGTTGAGCTGCATGCAGTCTGGCACAGCTGTGTTTTTCATAGCATGACACCAAGGATATGTGCTGCATTACCACATGGGATAATGTGGGAGGAATGTCCTAGATGGAAGGAGTCAATCTTGGCGTGGGCTGCATCCAGGAACAGATCCTGGAACAAATTATCATGTCAACTGTTTCTAGGTCTCCTTTTGGAAGGAAATAGCTAGGTCACTCCAGAGCGTAGCTTGGGAGTAAACCAGAAAACAGCTAATTGTTAGTGTGGATACAGATGCGCCCAACTTCACCTTCAGTAGGACTAGACTTTAGGCCACGTTTGAGCACCATCAAGAGAATAAAGACTCTTTTACCTCACATTCCTCAGCTTTGAAATGGTTTTGTGATTTTGTCTCTCTGATATTGCAAGTAGAGTAGTTCAAAGGAGCATAAACTGCGCTTTGCTGTAAAAATGATGAGGCTATAAGTAATTCTGGCTATTTACAGATTAACACCCAGAAACACATGTCAACTGAGGAGGAATCCCTGCCCTTCGTACCAACAGATATCGCTGCTGAAGGTAACATTCTCCTCTTCAGGTGAAATATTAGCCAATATGGAAGAAAAGTTAATGGCATAAGTCACCTGGGCTTTGATGGAAGGTACTGAAAACTTTGGTCTAGCTCTTGACAGGGACCCATCACCAGAGAGTGGGGTGCATGGGTGCTGTCTTCTCATCAGCCTGTCTTGTTCATCTGCTGAATTACAAACCAGATGAGCATTTTTCACCTTAGTCATCTCATTCCTGCAGATAATAATCAAGCCTAGAGGTCACAAATGCATGGGAGGGTCTCTCCTCCTGGCACGCAAGATTGGCCAGTGACTGCTGACAGAGTGCTGTGTCGCGTGCTCTGGTGAAGTGAAGCAAAGCAAAGCAAATCCAGACAGGTCAGCAGTGCGGGCAGGAAAGCCTGAACTTTACACTAGAGTGATCATTCTCTCCTTCTTACCTGCCTTCACAGCACTCCAGAACTGTGGAAGGATTAAGCAGATCTTTGCCTATGGACTGTCCTCAATGGCTACATTTACAGTTACATTTCTACTTTATTCCACACTTCTCAGTTGAAGTTCTTCAGTCTTTGACCTTGAGGCAGGGAGACTGGTTGGAGAAGACCCACTGGCACCCTCCCTCATGATACCATGCCTGCCACATGGAGAACTCTCACAACTCAGGATCTCAGAAAAAGGTTGTGACACTCCTTCTCTCCAACTGGAAAAATGCACCTAGAAGATCAAAACCCAACATTTCCAGAGCATGGAACTCACACCATCCCACCAGCTCCCCTCTGAGATGCTCACAGATTCAGCAGGTGACTGCTCTAAGCACCTGAAACACCACCCTCTCAGTGCTTTGCTCCTGCATCCAAATCCGACTCCTGTGCTCTTCCCCCTCATTAAACACACCTCCTCTCTCTGTGGGGCTTCACTCTGTTTATATCCTCTTCTCCTAACACTCGACTTCTGCGTCAGCCTTTGGCAAACTGCCCACTGCTCCAGATCCTCACCCCTTTGATCACTTAAGACCTTGGCCAGCCCATTGCCCCAAGCTGTTTCATGCTCAGTAGTTGCCTGTTAGGATTTAATGACCACCTCGTCAGGCAGGTCTCATCAAACCAGCATGGGCTGACAGAGAGGTATTCATGACACAGCAATTTTCATAGCAGTAACTCCATAATAACTTCATGATCTGAGTTTACGGAGTTCACTAAACCAACTGCTGGCCACATTGGAAATAAGCTGTTAAGGAATATTTTGGCGTACAGAACGGATTTTTATTCTCTATCATTTCATTACGGTGACATCAATTCTTTTGCATTTCTTGCTTGTTAAAACTATCAAATGGTAATGTAAAATAACTGCCTTAAAACGCTCAGGACACAACAGTAACTAGTTTCATTTTAAGAGTTAATATATATAGCATATAGTTTCAAGTCAGGCAGTCACCCCAGTTTTAGTAAGAATGATGTCCCATGTCTGGAAACTCCTTGAACATTCTTTTCATAGAAGCACGGAACCAAATGTCTATTCCTGGGATATTTGCTTTCCATTTGATTGTACCTTAATGCTACAGGTGATTATCCAATATGAGAAAATATATGCTGTGCTATTTCTTTCAAATAAAGCTGTTTGTTCTAAAAATAAAACGGAGCCTGCTTTACTTCAGATTATGCATTATCTCCATCAACTGCATGAAATTTTGTGATTTGTTTATGAACTAGGACTTTAGGTCAAATCCTGCATATGTTTTAAAAAACAGGATAGGAAGCTTCCGCACTGGGAACTGATTTATTTATTGTGAGGAGCAGTGCACCTTTGTCAAGCTTTCTACCCTGAGGAAAGCCATGGCTTAGTCTTTGACCTATTCTCTTTCAGGTAATAGATGTATATTATGTATTTCACATAACCTAATTGTAATGATTATGGATGGGATAAAATAGATTATCTCTTCTAGCTAACACACTTTGCACTAGAGATACTAGTTTTAATGGTGGAAATGAAGAAAGATAGACATAGAGACATAGAAAGATGTACCATTAAAAATCACTGTTTAACATTTTTTATTATTTTTTAATTTTTATTATTATTTTATTCTTAGTAACAACTAGACAGTAGACAAACCACTGGTTTGTCTGTTTAGCTCCAAGGGCTATGCAATTTAGCTTTTACTCTATTTTATCCTGAAAAGTATCCTATCAGCCTTGGTTAGCAGGCCATCTTCGTTTGGAAGCTAACTCTACAGCATTCCAAGTCAAACTCTGTACTCTGGATGTTGATGTTTCATCTTGGCAAACTATCTGTTTATTTAGTTTCCAGGCAGGCACACAGGGTTGAGGTAATAAGACCAATGAACCAATTTTCCTCAGGAGAGCTGAGCTATCATTTACAGATGTGCTCAGGGCTTTTTTGATCTCAAACATTAAAAATCTATTCTTGTAAAAAGCAAAAAGTACAAATATTTAGTATGTTTCTGGTGCTGTTGCTTCTTTCTTCCTTTCTTTTTGACACATAGACCCAAGGAAAAAAAACTAATGGCATGTTTTTGAATTCAGGATTAAAGCAACTACGAGGCACTGTGGACATGGTTTGTGCTTGTAATTTGTGGAATTTGTGGTTATATGGAAATTAAAATTTTTGCTTGGAAAGGCTGACAACAACTACAATATATTTAGTTAAAACACCAGATGTACCTACTTCTTAATTGAGTGCCTAGACTGACATTCCTTAAAATGGAAAACACATGCTCTTTGTATTTCAAATGCATCCACATCAGGGCCCCTTTCAGTGTGTTTTAAAAAGTCATGTCCTGATGGAAGAGCGAAGAAAAGAAAATTTCACCACCAGTAAAAGAGGCCAGATTAACAGGAGTTTAGTTGTAACAGTGTTTTACATGACTGTCTTTCAAATATAAGAAGCCACCTGCAACTGCTCAGGATCCCAGGCAGTGCCCAGTGTACTCCACAAGTTTGTGAGCCTCATGGTCCCACCGAGGTCATCGTGTGGCTGTCCTGCTCAAGAAGAGGGGAATTAATCACAGAATCACAGAATCACAGAATGTTAGGGATTGGAAGGGACCTCGAAAGATCATCTAGTCCAATCCCCCTGCCGGGGCAGGATTGCCTAGACCATATCACACAGGAACGCGTCCAGGCGGGTTTTGAATGTCTCCAGAGAAGGAGACTCCACAACCTCTCTGGGCAGCCTGTTCCAGTGTTCAGTCACCCTTACAGTAAAGAAGTTTTTCCTCAAATTTAAGTGGAACCTCCTGTGCTCCAGCTTGCACCCATTGCCCCTTGTCCTGTCAAGGGATGTCACTGAGAAGAGCCTGGCTCCATCCTCTTGACACTTGCCCTTTCCATATTTATAAACATTAATGAGGTCACCCCTCAGTCTCCTCTTCTCTAAGCTAAAGAGACCCAGCTCCCTCAGCCTCTCCTCATAAGGGAGATGTTCCACCCCCTTAATCATCTTCGTGGCTCTGCGCTGGACTCTCTCTAGCAGTTCCCTGTCCTTCTTGAACTGAGGGACCCAGAACTGGACACAATATTCCAGATGCGGCCTCACCAGGGCAGAGTAGAGGGGGAGGAGAACCTCTCTCGACCTGCTGACCACACCCCTTCTAATACACCCCACGATGCCATTGGCCTTCTTGGCCACAAGGGCACACTGCTGGCTCATGGTCATCCTGTTGTCCACTAGGACCCCCAAGTCCCTTTCCCCTACGCTGCTCTCCATCAGCTCTGTCCCCAACTTGTACTGGTACATGGGGTTGTTCTTGCCCAGATGCAGGACTCTACACTTGCCCTTGTTATATTTCATTAAATTGCTCCCCGCCCAACTCTCCAGCCTGTCCAGGTCTCTCTGAATGGCTGTGCAGCCTTCCGGCATCTCAGCCACTCCTCCCAGTTTTGTGTCATCAGCGAACTTGCTGACAGCGCACTCTAATCCCTCATCCAAGTCATTAATGAATATATTGAATAGTACTGGTCCCAGAACTGACCCTTGCGGGACTCCGCTAGACACAGACCTCCAACTGGACTCTGTCCCGCTGACCACTACTCTCTGGCTTCTTTCCTTCAGCCAGTTCACAATCCACCTCACTACCCGATCATCCAGACCACACTTCCTTAGTTTAGCTGCGAGGATGCTGTGGGAGACCGTGTCAAACGCTTTACTGAAATCGAGATAGACCACATCCACAGCTTTACCATCATCTATCCACCGGGTAACATCCTCATAAAAGGCTATCAAGTTGGTTGAGCAAGACTTCCCGTTGGTGAAGCCATGTTGACTGCCCCTAATGATCCCCCTATCCTTGATGTGCCTAGAGACAGCACCAAGAACAAGTTGCTCCATCACCTTTCCGGGGATGGAGGTGAGGCTGACCGGTCTATAGTTACCCGGGTCCTCCTTCCTGCCCTTTTTGAAGACTGGAGTGACATTCGCTTTCCTCCAGTCCTCAGGCACCTCTCCTGTTGCCCATGACTTAGCAAAGATGATGGAGAGTGGCCTAGCAATGACTTCCGCCAGCTCCCTCAGCACCCACGGGTGCATCCCATCAGGGCCCATGGATTTATGGACATCCAGGTTGCTTAATTGGTCCCTGACCCAGCCCTCATCAACCAAAACAGATTCCTCCTCTATCCTGACTTCTTCTGAGGCCGCAGGGGTCCAGGGCTCCTCAGGACAGCCTCCAACAGTATAGACAGAGGCAAAGAAGGCATTCAGTAACTCGGCCTTCTTTTTATCCTCTGTCTCCAGGACCCCCACCTCATTCATCAGTGGGCCTACATTGCCTCTAGTGTTGGCTTTACCTGCAATGTATTTGAAGAAGCCCTTTCTGTTGTCCTTGACCTCTCTTTCAAGGTTTAATTCCAAGGAGGCCTTAGCTTTCCTAGTTGCCTCCCGATCGCAGTTTCCTGGAACAGCACCCTGTGCAGATGCAGCTGACAACACCTTTTCATCCACTCCTTGCAGCTTGGGTGTCTATAAACCAAAGAGTAGAATTCTTTGCAAATTCCCAAATCTTCAGTAAAAAAAAGAAAAAATGCTTTATAGCAAAATGTCCTTGTACAGAAACTACTTTCAGTCTTCAAAAAGGGCAAGAAGGAGGACCCGGGGAACTATAGACCGGTCAGCCTCACCTCCATCCCCGGAAAGGTGATGGAACAACTTGTTCTTGATGCTGTCTCTAGGCACATCAAGGATAGGGGGATCATTAGGGGCACTCAACATGGCTTCACCAACGGGAAGTCTTGCTCAACCAACTTGATAGCCTTTTATGAGGACATAACCCGGTGGATAGATGATGGTAAAGCTGTGGATGTGGTCTATCTCGATTTCAGTAAAGCATTTGACACGGTCTCCCACAGCATCCTCGCAGCTAAACTAAGGAAGTGTGGTCTGGATGATCGGGTAGTGAGGTGGATTGTGAACTGGCTGAAGGAAAGAAGCCAGAGAGTGGTGGTCAATGGGACAGAGTCCAGTTGGAGGTCTGTGTCTAGCGGAGTCCCTCAAGGGTCAGTTCTGGGACCAGTTCTATTCAATATATTCATTAATGACTTGGATGAGGGAATAGAGTGCACTGTCAGCAAGTTCGCTGATGACACCAAACTGGGAGGAGTGGCTGACACAACGGAAGGCTGCGCAGCCATTCAGAGAGACCTGGACAGGCTGGAGAGTTGGGCGGGGAGCAATTTAATGAAATATAACAAGGGCAAGTGTAGAGTCCTGCATCTGGGCAAGAACAACCCCATGTACCAGTACAAGTTGGGGACAGAGCTGATGGAGATCAGCGTAGGGGAAAGGGACCTGGGGGTCCTAGTGGACAACAGGATGACCATGAGCCAGCAGTGTGCCCTTGTGGCCAAGAAGGCCAATGGCATCGTGGGGTGTATTAGAAGGGGTGTGGTTAGCAGGTCGAGAGAGGTTCTCCTCCCCCTCTACTCTGCCCTGGTGAGGCCGCATCTGGAATATTGTGTCCAGTTCTGGGCCCCTCAGTTCAAGAAGGACAGGGAACTGCTAGAGAGAGTCCAGCGCAGAGCCACGAAGATGATTAAGGGGGTGGAACATCTCCCTTATGAGGAGAGGCTGAGGGAGCTGGGTCTCTTTAGCTTAGAGAAGAGGAGACTGAGGGGTGACCTCATTAATGTTTATAAATATGGAAAGGGCAAGTGTCAAGAGGATGGAGCCAGGCTCTTCTCAGTGACATCCCTTGACAGGACAAGGGGCAATGGGTGCAAGCTGGAGCACAGGAGGTTCCACATAAATATGAGGAAAAACTTCTTTATGGTGAGGGTGACTGAACACTGGAACAGGCTGCCCAGAGAGGTTGTGGAGTCTTCTTCTCTGGAGACATTCAAAACCCGCCTGGACGCGTTCCTGTGTGATATGGTCTAGGCAATCCTGCTCTGGCGGGGGGATTGGACTAGATGATCTTTCGAGGTCCCTTCCAATCCCTAACATTCTGTGATTCGGTGATTCTGTGATAAGACAGGATAAAAGATGTTTAGTGTCCTGTCTGACCTCACCTCGGCCTGAAGGCTTGATCCATCTAATATACATGGCTTCAGCAGTCTGTCCTCCAAATTTCACCTGATTCTTCTCACAGTCAATGCTGAAACTCTCTCTGATATCAGTGGTCCAGGCCTGTATCTTTCCTTACTCTGATTTAAGAACAGGAGGATGCAGGCAGCCGTGGACTTGGGGAAACATGGGAGTCCCCAACACCCACAAACCCATGAAATATTAAATCAGATATGGCAGGAATAAAGGAATAGGCATGATGAGTTTGGAACAGTAGCTCTTTTATCTCACAGTGGACAAATTCACTCATGGCACAAAAGTACTCATTGACGCACTCATTTTTTCAAAACAAAAGTAAAAAAATGAGCTGTAAATTGGAAAAAGCTCCAAATGATGATTTTCATCTTGAGCTTCTGCAACATCTCTAAGCTGGAAGTCATTGATTGTGTCCTTTTGTATGTGTGAAGTCATACACTGCTCGAACACATTTGTCCCACAGTGGATGAAAGCCATATTTTAATACAATGTAGAGCACTGTAACTGAACTCATTCACAGCACAAGTTTGATCTAAGCCGTTTTTCAACTGTGCCACTCTGAAAAACAGCTGATGTTCCCTTTGACTGAGCTCATCAAAATATTTCTGAACCAATTGCGGCAATGTTTCTGTGAGCAAAGGGCTGGCTGCAGTGGATGCACTGATCACTATCAAAAGCCAAACACTGAACCTTCAATACATCTTGGGGCTTCTCTTTGGGATGCAGTAAGTTAAGATTCTCACTAACATTTGTGTATACTCCTGGGTGTGAGAAACTGAATCATTAGTTACACTCAGGAAAACAAGCTTAGAATTTCCTTGAGTATCCTGGTTCATGTGACCTTGCTTGTATTTTCTTAGGAATTTTTCCTGGAAAGCTCAGGCATCCTAACTCTCTGCAACTTCGGTCTTTCTGATGGATTTACTCCCAGAATAAGCTGTAGTTTTCAAATGGCTTGATGGAAAATTTTCTGTGAACCTGCCCTCTTAGTGCTGAAGCATCTGGCCCATGAAGACTTTTCAACAGATCATCTGTTTAGGACTTCTCTATTCTCTCAGACCTGAAAAGGACAGTTATTTCTGTTTTTCACTTCAGCAACCTTGCCTCCCAGTTCAAGCCCTGTTTCAGACTCTCACTGCAAACTTCACAGTGCCCTGTACTGAATACAAATCAAGATAATTCTCAGAGAAGGAATTCAATGCCTCATGAGCCAATTTTATTAGACAGGAAACATTTGCCTATCAATATAATTATTGTTTAATATTTCACAATGTCCTAGTACAAATATTTTTTTTGGAAATTTTTTAATTCATCTTGGAAACCATTCCAGTGATATCTCCTCAGTTAGAAAGAAGTTACGGGACCATATTTCCTGGTTCGTCCAGTTGCAATGCAATTGCTACCACAATGCTAAGTCTGCTGCATTAGCAGCACTATGAAAGCACTGCCTGTGATTGCTATAGATCCACAGATTTAAATTCAATCATGTACCTTTAAATGCTAATACAATTCATACATACCAAATGAGTCAGTGAAATTTTCATGACATTTCCTCCAACTCTGTACACATAAAATAATTTTCTCTTAATTGGAAGAGTTTTTTGACTCATCTGCTCTGTCCCCCCACACAGTGGGTTTTTTTTTCTTTTTCAATGCATGTCACATTATTCAGAGTCATGATTTTTATTATTCTGTTGTGAATAGTGAGATCTGAGAACTTGTGAATGTCCTTTGAAATATGAGCTTCAAATACCCTTGAAAGCACGGATATTAAAAATCGTAGTGTGTGTTGCCATTTGAGAAAGATGTTCTTCAGGCAGAAAACAGCCCAGCTTCCACTTGATCTGCAGAATCGTTTTGCAGTTCAAGCCCTGACAATAATTCATGCTAGCAAGTGCTTTCCTTCTAATCTGCCTTTGTCCTCGCTTTTAAGAATAACAAAAATGTAACATACTCAAAAGTTAGTCAGATAAATGGAAATTAGACCCTTCAGACTCCCACTGCAGTCAGTGTGATAAACTGGTAAGCAAAATTCATTTTACTGCATGATGCACAAATGTCCTATGATGGCAAAATGCAGATGCTAAACAGTTACCGTATCAAGCTACACGACACCTGAACGTGCTCAATCTATCTCAGCAACACTCAAAAGATAACTCACATCACCAGCTTTTCATAACACTGGGAAGCCATAAGACAGACAATGTCTAATCTTGAACACCAATACAAATCATAATCACATAATCATAAACTCTTTGCCTCCATATTTTATAATTTTTTACAATTTGTTTTGTATAGGAAACTTGTTAGGTAAGGGGATATTTCTTTTTTTTTTGGGGGGGGTGCGAGTGGAAGGCTTTGGTACTGCATGTTCATAAAGGAATAGCTATAACTTGAAGTATTATCTGTCACCTTATCCAACAGAGTTACACCAGTCTCTACAACTGATAATCTGAACCATTGCTTGTCACCAAATATTTACCTTCCATTACTGTCTAAAATACTTCTAAATATACTTCAGTCATCTAATCAAAGGATTGATTATTCCATGCTCTATGAATCAGGTGACTGATAGTACATCAAGAATAAATAATTGAGAATAGGGAGGACTCAAAATCAACAATCCATGAGCAACTGATAGAAAGAAAATTGTTGAACATACTCAGTGACATGCATTAATGCATTTGTACGTATGATAAGCTTCTAATTGTTTGTGAGTATAAACAAGGATAAAGAACATTAATTTTCAATATAAACTGGTTCCAGGGGGCATGCTATCTGCTGAATTGCTAAATGTATGCAAGAACACATCTTGAAAAGATTGACCTTTTATTTGAAGCATGAGTATGAACTATTTCTAGTAGTGAAAACATTTCTTTTTTTAATTTCTTTTAATTAGTGATGACTATACATTCTTCTTCTGCCAGGTGTTAACTTACCAAAACAGATAAGGTGTTTCGTGAACTGGCATCAAGACAATTTAAGAAAATCTCTGTGACTGGGTGTACATCAGCAAGGCAGGCAGCCTGCTCCCCCACAGCCTGCCTTCAGTCACCACATAAACCACTTTTTGTGCAAGTTGGCCAGCCCATGGCCTGCTCAGGACAAAATCATTGAGTGACTCTGCCCTTTGCCTTCCCTAGCACCAGAAAGGCACATGAGGGCAAAACCATCTCAGCCTCTTTCTTTGAAGTGTTGATTCTAAGCTTTTGCACTTGAGGAGAAACATGATAAATTCCCCGCATTTACTGGCAGTGATTTGCAGGGTAAACATAGCTGCAGAGTTGAGGTTAGCATGTGTTAATTCATTTAATTTTTTTCCAGGCACATCAGATTTCCCCGTGCCTTCCCGATTGTTCAGTGTCCATTCTGTAGAATTAGCATGACACTGATGACACGTTAGAGAATTTATAAATCCTCTCAGTTCTACAGAAAAATAAAACCACATTTGTTGACCATATCCTATGGCTAGCACTCTAAGTTCACCATTTTGATGAAATCATGGATGGAAGAGTCAACACAAGAGTCAATGCAAGAGTCACAAAAACAGGTTACTCCCGTCAGCTAGCAATGCTGAAGCAGTCAGAGGCAAATAATGACTCTGTATTTCATTACTTTATCTTTCTTCTTCATTTCTTTCTTTTGTAAATCTTTTCTTTTCTTGTTTTTAATGGTTCTTCTGAGTTCCTTGCTTCCCTCTTGCAATCAGACATGGTTTATAACATGCAAGGACTCAGAAAAAATTTCGTAAGGGCAACCAACATTAGTTAATGTTAATTTGGTGGCAGTTTGGAGGATGAGCACATTTTGTGTGCATCAAAAAGTATACAGATGTGCAAGAGCCTTGCTGAGATGTGATCTCATTTTAGCCTGCCCTGCTTCTTAATCAGTTCCTAATTAGAAAAAGGGGAGTGTAAATGCCAATAATTTTCTGAAAACATCTAATTTGGGGAAATTGCGATAACCCAGATTGCAAAAAAGACACTACCTGCAACTCCAATGTGAGTCTCGGACTGCTTTAGAGAAGAAACCAGGCAATGAAAATGCTGCCTTCAGTCTATGATGTGTTTTGCAAAATAAATCCCCGCTTCTGCAGTTTAGCAGTTAGAAAGGCAGTATTCTAACTGCATTTCAACATATCAAGTGATTTTTTTAAAGTAAACTGTAACTGAAGTGCTAACTTCCTTTCATAATGTAGAAAACAAAAAGTAGATATACTTTCTATCCCAGACCGTATTTTGCTTTCAATGTGTCGGGTCTTCCTGGACCAATTTTTCCACAGTCTTGCACCTACACCTTTTTTAATTTGCTATAAATATATTTATATTTATTTCTAAATAAATTCAAATGTAAATATGATTTTTTTGGGGAAAACCCCTAATCTCAAGTAGCTTTCCTGTACAGATTCTGAATAATCAATTAGAAAATTCACTCTTTGTCATTCTTTTGTCACATGTCCAAAAGGCAACCAGGACAACATTTTCAAAGATGTTCATGTGACTGAGGGAACTAAGGCTCATTGATTTAGGGTCCTTTGAAAGTGTGTCTCCTATTTAGAATGAATGCACTTTTGAAAGTTGATGAACTCTTTCAGTCCTCAGCGATTCCAGATGCTATATGAATCCTGTGTCCACTTAGAAGCTTGAGACACTCATATCAATACTTCAGAATATATTTAGAAATCAGTTTTAAGCACTTCACTTGGAAATTTTTGGCTTATTTAGCTAAATAATTGTTCTACAACTGAAAAACAGAACATGCTAAGACCAGTCCAAAAAACAACTAATCTCACACACCAACTCACCGACACCAAGCCAAAACTACAGAAAAATCTCATAAAAAGAATAAGAGAATTTATAGGGATTTAGTGGGTCACACAGACCATCTGCCTGCAAATCAAGGACTATTCATCACTATCAGGTCATCATCGCTGTGAACTGTCTAATTTTGACTGCCTCGGAAGATTTTGTTATTGCCCCTCCTAAAGAGGCCATTGCCCTTCTAAACTAACATTATCAGTTATTATATATTAAATATATATATATTAAAATAACTGCTATTTTGAAATTATAATGTGGTAGATAAGTATATTGTACTACTTTGGGGGAAAACCAGGATGCTATTTTCTCATTGTAGAGAGAACGAATAAACTACACATACTTTCTACAACAATTTAATGAAAAATTGCAGTTTTGAAATTAAATTCTTTGACACTTGGTAGTACCTTCCTTTGATATAAACCTGTTTGTTTTCCCCTCAGCTGTAGCCTGACATTCACGTATACATATGGCCCAGCATGGCAATTATTACTGTTTCATAAGGTACTACAATTTCTAGTTATATGTGCCCCACTTGGACTGGTTTATAATAAAGCTAGAAAGCATTGAAGGGAGAAAAGAGCTTTTTTTATTTAGCTTTTTGGCAGCAGTCTGTTTAAACATTGTGACTCAGAGCACCAAGGGATCAATAAAAACACATTTATCTCTCCAGTTCCTTTAAATGAACTCTAATCCTACTTTCTGCATTTCCTGTTTGCAAGAGGGTGGGAAGAGATTCCTAGGCAGTAGTGGAAAAAAAATCCCACATTTTTCCAAAACTTAATTATAGATCGAGAAAAATCAAGCTTTTATGGCATTTTCAACAGCTGTAAGAAGACAATTCTGTTTGAGTTGCTGGACACATAGTTCTAGAGTTTGAATGAATTGCTCATAAATTATTATATATAAAGAAAATCTTTTTGCAGAAGAGGAAAAAATATGAAACCAACAAAGACGTTGCTAAGAAAAAACAGACTAGCTGCTGACTATTGTAATCTTTCTGAGTTTTTTGAGTGATAAAAATGAAGGTAGTTTCACTTGAACCTGGAGATTCCTTCAAAACCATTCATGTTGGAAAGACAACAGTGAGGATTAGGATTATCAGGCATTCTGGTGTTACAGTGAGGTAGGGCAGTAAGAGGCATTCCTGTCCATAGATATATGCTGTGAAACAGAAACGGTACGTTTTGACCTTTCTTCCCCATATTTGGTCTCAAGTAGTTTGTGAAGATATGATAACCCTACTATCATGAAAAAATATTTTCCAAATGAAAGGGAAGAGAGACTGTCCATGAGGCAGAGCTGCGGTGCAGAGGTATTGGGATACGCCCTCAGGATCTGTTCACGACTGGCAATAGATCATAACAATTTGACATGGGGGTTGAATCAATTTACACATATTTTTAAATCCCATAAGCCAGCACCCCAAGGGATAGCAGAGAGGATACCCCTTTTGATATAAGGCTTATTTCCAAGTCTGTGGAAGCAAGCACGACAATTGAAAGCAATGGATTTGCCTCTGGCTGAATGCATGAACTCATCATGATTCTATTATTAATTTGTACATTCAGCAGAGCTGCCCCAGGTTGATCCCCCAGAGCCAGGATGTCAGCCTGAACTTGCCAAGTGAAAACATAGTGGTCTTTGCCTTGCAAATGTCAGGTCCTTCCCACCTCTTCTCCACCCTCCCCAAGTTGAATTTACTCAGGTGATGTACCTGGGAGCTCAATGATTGCAGCATGTTTGCTTCTAACCTCCTTCACTCTAATTCAGCAGTCTTCACAATGGGAGTTTTTGTGGATTAGCTGATACAGGCTTTAAAAGAAAGTTCAGAGCACTGAACTACAGAAATTCATGAGTCTGAACAAAGCAGCAATAACTTTATCATTTCGAGGTAGAGCTGAACAAGTACATTGTAAAGAGCTATTGATTTGCTTCAGTTTTTCTGCCCATGGAAAAGCCTTAAAAAGATTAGTCCATAAACTGATCTACTTTGTTCTAGATTTTTTAATATTATTATCTGATTTCTTTTCGTGTGCAAATGCTTAACATTTAATTGGTAACAAGGAGTTCTTTGGGTGTTCAATATTTGGCAGTCTAGTTCTTAAGATTAACTGAGATAGTAATAAATCATGCAGCATGTTTTCCTTCACCTGGCTGGATGAGATTACAGTCTCTTCCAAAACAAATATTCACATACGCAAATGGAAAAACAAATCAGATTATTAAAGTCCATTTACTTAATGTGTCAAATGCTCATGGAGGTTAAAGACAAAGTGACATTTGAAGGAAACGACCATAAAATATTTATTTGAATATTTTTTCTCCGTTAATTCAGCCTTAATTACAACGGCAGAGAAGTAAAAAAAGTACTGCTGTTAAAACATATTTGTGAATGTTTCATTATACAAACACACCAAACTCAGATCTTTCAGACTGAATGGCCGCTATATAAAATCAGCATGAAAACACCAATCACTGCAAAATTTCCAAAGTCATTCTAGCCAAGGAATAAAGAGATGTCAGATCTATAGGGAGGCAGAAACTGGTCTGAGATCCAGACTAGGCTGAAGGAGCTGAGGACAGATCAGATCCTGTGTTTACGCTGCTGTAACTAGAAACAGAATCTGGCCCAGCACTTGAGTTAAAGCCGTAGGTGGTTAACAGGAAGATTGAGGTCAAATAAGGAGACCCTTAGTTGGCCTTGGTTCCATCAGATAAGACAGACCACCAGGCAAAAGGCAGTCAGATTTCAAGATTTAAAGGGCTACTCTTCACTGGAGTTCAAGACTCTGTCAAGAAGAATGTTACATTTCTAGAATAACATGAGTTTCTCCAAATACAGACATTTAATCATTCTTTATTAATGTGCCAAGCTATTGAATTAAAAGCAGTGTTCCCATCATAAATTGAGTTCTCTTTCATTCCCACTGTGCCAGGCACATATAATATATATCACACGGGTGAAGCTTGAAAGAGGAGTGTTTATTTAAGTTATATCTTCCCCATAGTTTGAGTTTGTTTGCAATCTGCAGTTGAGCAATGGGATTGAGGTGCTGAGAATATGTTGGTGGGCTGGTCAAGAGCCACCTCAGAGGACATAAATCAGTAGCACAGATAAATGAGCTTTTGTGAATCTTTTTCCCAAGTCTTCTCCAACATATATTCTGGGTCCTCATTCTTTTACCACAAGAAGGGGAAAAAAAAAGTGCTTTGTTCAAATAACAGATGGAAAATCTCACAAAAAAAGCAAGAATCTGTATATTTCACATATATCTGCAAGTCAAAAAAAAACCCCTAGGCCTTCCCATGGTCCTGTTAACTCTGTGAAAACTACAGACTTCACAGCTGAATTTACTTCAAATGAACAGGATGACACTGTTAAATTTCATAGCTATTTCATGAGTTAATTCTGCCCAAAAACATATCTGGGGAAAAAAGGACACGGTATTAAATTACTGTCCTACATAGTGTATTCTGGCTGCCAGTCATCAACACTTCGGAGAAGGAAATATACTATTATTATTTTCCTCTCACAGATGCCAGGGCCCAGATTACTGGCTTATATTCAGCTGCTTTTTTGTTAGTCCCATTAAGCACCTTGCCCAAGAATGCTTTGGATTACTACCAGCCTTGGGATGATAAGAGCTTAGCCTCTGCTGAGTGATTTCTTTTCTCTACATCTTGAAATCACTGATGACAAGAGATGTTACGAATAGTCACCTCATGGGTGAGGATTCCTGTGGGCAAAGCAATATGGACAGAATCGCCTACATGCCATGCATATAAATGCAACATGCTTTCCTTGCATAAGGATGCAGCTACCCCACCTGATGTTTGATCCTCTCTCACTTATGACCATAACCTCAACCAGAAGAAGTCTGAGATTAGTATATACCAAGTCCTGTCCTGCAATACAAATCTAAAGCATCCATCTTTTTCCCATGTCAGACTTTTTCCCTAGTTGCAGCTACTGATGCAACTCATTGGCCTTGAGAAGGCGGCACTGAAATTATACTGCTCTCTGAGATGCTATAATGCCAGCAATCATTTCCAGGTCTTCATCTGTTGCAATGAGTCATCCGTCTACTCATTCCACCCACTTCAACAATGCCCTTCCCAAGTATTTAAAAATCCCAACAATCAAGCACATCAAAAAGTCACACTCTATGCATAATTTTAGGCAATTAAACAGGAGCCTGCTCATCTGTGCAGTCCCTTCAGGCTAATAATTTTTCTGCTTGCTAACAAATCCTGCCTCCTAGATGAACCAGTGAGTAGAGGCACTGAAGCGGATATGCAGTTATTAATTAAAAGCTGGCTTGCATCTTCCTAACTTAGAGCATGGGTACAGATAGCACATGACAGTCAGCACTGACACCAGAGAGAGGCCCATTCTCTGTGGATAAAACATTCTTTGTATCACCACATATATTTTTTCTGCAACATAATGAAGAGATAACTTCAAGAAGTTATAACACTGTCACATGTTAATACTTCCTCTTCACAGAAGACAAAGCACAGAGCCCAACTGCAGTGCACTGCAATGAAGATCAGATATTTATTTGTCAAGATAATAGCATTTTTATTATGGAATCACTTTATTCTGGAAACTGTATTTTCTTATATCAGACTATGTGGGCAATAGATATTGCTGCTGTCTCTGACAGATGAGGGTTTTGAGGAGAGGGTTTGATGGATCTGCTGATTCTATAGTTTTATTAATGCTCACTCTGGTTGTCATGGCAGAAGGACTCTAATTAATATCGCTGTAATTCAAAACAAAGTTTATCTACAGACAGAATATTTTTGTTAAGTGTTAAACACTTTGAAAGGGGAATGAAATATTCACTGGGTAAATACAAGATCACTAGCAGAAAAAGATCACATAAAAAGGGGAAATATGGGGAAAAAGAAAAAAATCAATACTGACACATACATGTAATATATTAAAATATATATATTTAAAAGGTTATTTACAGAGAAATTTCTTCTTTTGGAATAGATTTGAATAGCACATAATATTTGGATAGAAAGGTGGTATATTTTCAACTGAACTGTAGAACTGCACACAAGGAGACCTTCTAGAGGTAAATATTTGATCACTTCTGTAAACATTAATACTATTTAAAATATTTCTAAATACAGGAGCAAAACATTAATTTATTCTAAGTAAGGAATATTTATAAGATTTATCTTCTACAAATCTGTCAAGAACTGTAATCAGTTAACAAATATCATATTTGAAAACCTACTAGAAAAAAACCCCAAAACTTAGGCTCAAAAAATTTTTGTTATCAGTCTCGTTCTTCAAAAAAGACGTAGCGAGCTATGCAGCTTCCATATGCTCTAGTCCTTGCTTTCCAACAGAAAGGAATCTCTTTTATGATATTTGAAAAATGTCTTTCTGTGATTGTTAAGTTTTGCTCCAATCTAGCTATGCAGTCCAAGTCCTCCAGGAAAGACTGGATCCTGAGCCTGAATGAACTCTTAAGCATTCTCTTTATAAAGATAAACATACACTCCATAAACTTTTCATTGTTCTAAACATCTGTTTAGGCTCATGAACAGCTTTTCAGCGAAGTCCAGCAATAGGAAGATTGATTTAGTACGTGCATCAGTTCTTTACATCTTGCAAGCAACGAAACATTATTTCTGTAGTCAGTGTGATGTACCATAAAGAATAACAATAACTAATCTTGCACAGAAAAACTCACAATCCAAAACATAATAAAAACAATAGCTTGTATACTCTCCTGTTTTCCCACCCTTATATATATAGATATATGTGTGTGTGTGTGTATATATACATATATGTGTGAGTAAGTCCAACCATGCAGGGTCTGAAAGCAGGTGGATCATCCCCTACATTTAGTCTGAATGAGCTCCTTAGCCAATGTATTATAATCTTTGTTGTTTTTCTGGTTCAGTGGGAAAAAAAATCAGGCCAAACAGAGCTGCAACAAAAAGACCTAAGAGAAGTTATCATTCCAGAATATATTTTAGGTGAGAATGTAGGTACTCACATTGAAGACCACTCAGCTATGTTTGAGGCCATATGTCAGAAGACTGGTTTTGCCACTAATCCAAAGGTATTCACTCCCTGTACTTTGGGCATCTGGTTATCTACAGGCTACTTTTAAAGGCTCTGCAAAAGGTGATCAAGAAACACAAGACTGCCATCACACACTCTTTGATTCCCTCTTCAGGAAGTGTGCAGCTTGAAAACAACCACATTGTGTTGCTGAGCAAGCCAGCTCCTCCTTTTTCTTTCTACATTTTGTAAGAAAGGCACATAAAGGAAGCCTTTCTTCGAGTCTGACACAGTGTCTGGATTGCTGACATATGCAATTCACAGTAGATCCCATGTTACTGGACCATCAATCATCTATTTCAAAGTAATTGGAGCCTAGGCATTGCCCCAAAAGGTATGTGCCAAGAGTTTGATACAACTTGCTCAAACTTCCCCTTGGCATTTCTAAGAAACTAGTTTAAACAGCTCATCATAATGTTTTCTGTGGATCCTAATTTGAAAGCTTCAATCTTTCTACAAAGTTCAAGAGCATTCTTCAGATCTGTACTCAGAGCCACCAAGTCCTCTGCCCGCTAGATTGTCCACGAGTTAGACCATGAGCCCCCGATGCTGAGACCTAAGAACTTGAGAAATCTAGTGATCAGTGACTTTCACAGTACAGTTATCCCCGTTTTAAAGAAGATGAGGCAAGGCAGAACAGGTAATACAGGTGTGAACATGACAAAGGAAAATGAAACAAAAGGAAAACAAACTGCACATGTTTGACATTAAGATAATGAAAAGTAGAAAACATTTTTTTGTTTGGTTGGTTAATAATGATTCATTGAATAATAGGGTTTACAAGTGCCTGATCAGATAACACGGCTTAACAATTATTTTTATAACCATGGGATGGAAAACAATGGTACAGTAGGAAACACATGTTTGATCTAACCTTCATAAAGTTGTCAAGCAGGTCCATCAGTTACAATATTTCTCTTCTAAGCTTGGATGAATTCAGTGTCTGACACGGCTGCACGTTATCTTTTCTTCAAAATTTGTAATAACTGAGCCCAGAGAAATGTGGAGTCTGTCAGAGAGGCAAAGAATTGAGAGCCATTTGAGGACCAAACATGAAGCTTGGCACCTTGCAGTTTCAAGCTCCCAAGGAATGAATCAAAAGTGTAAATTTAACCTAGTTAAAGATGTTATCATTTCTGTGCTGGATATAGCGTGGAGCAAAAAAGAACCTCTGAGAGAACACGTACAATATATTCAACACTGTGCCCCACCCTTGGATTAACATTGTAGCTCTCTGTTGTTGGCAATCTCTCAGTCAGAAATTTTGGTCCTGAGAAACATAAAAAGAAAGTTTAATTGCTGGAACAAAATATATTTTTTAGCCCCGAGACCACAAAGCAGAACAAGGCCAAGATACAGAGCACTGGGTGCCAAACCAGTGTGTAGCTGAGTGCAGTTTCTTCATGCTTTTTTTTTTAAGCTGTGCTTTTCATTTGGGAATGGCTACTTCTGTCCCTCACGCAAATAAATAAATGCCACCACTCAGGTGAAACCACTGGCAGCTCAAGGGCTGATCTTCCTGTTTTTTCCATAAAGTCTCTGAGACTGACGTAAAGTGTAGGATTTAACGGACATTTGTGTACACCTGGGTATTATTTCCAATACTTTGGCTAGTGTGTGATCTTTCGTCTCACTGTCTCATGCTGTAGGGTAAAGTTTATCAATTCTAAGCTCAATCATTCCAGGCCATCTGTAAGGAGCAGCCTTCCTTAACTTTCTTTCAAATTAAAAAATAATTTTAAAAAAGTAAATAAGTTCATGATGGTTCTTCATAGGGGTTTTTTTGGTTTGGTTTGTTTTTTTGGGGATATTTTTTTTTTGTAATACAGGACCATAGAGAACAAATAATAAAAGCTGATTAGCTCAAGGGCTTTACTATATAGTCAGGAGCCAGCTATTCTGAGTAGAGGAGGCAGAACTGGGTTTTATTTAGGGAAGACAAGTTTTGTTTTCCGTTTGTATTTGAAGCATTACACTTAAAACAAACAAATTTCCTCGCTGAATTTGTCTGTCACTGTACCACTTCCAATGAAATATTGCACTATCAAATATTCACCTCTTCAAAAAGTTAATCTTCATGGAATCTTTAAACTCCACATGGAAAGAAGTCAGATCACTGTGTGCTGACTACAATAGGTAGGCAATTTTTTCTACTTTAAAATCTTCTTTTCTGTGATCTCCAGGGGAATAATTTAAAGAGCTCAGCTTCATGTGCTCTGATAACACGACAGAGCTTTCACCTTTTTATCTTACTGATATCTCAGAGCGTGGAGTTCACAATAGCATAACTGAACTATCCATTTCATGCTCAGAACAGAGTTCTGTGAACCATTTTTCACAAAATAGTTATTTTCCCTGAGAATAGTTATTGCCTATAAATAGTTATTCTCCCTAAATAATACTCAAAAATTTCATACTCATATTAAAAATTACTTTCAAAACAATTTTTATCTTGCTTCTGAAAATATTTGCTATCTGAAATGTGACATTTTTCCATTGGAAAAGGAGGTCACATGGTACTGTATGAGTCACATACCTGAAGGAATAAGTTTGTGCCCTTTTCAACATGAGCTCTCAACTATCATAAATACAACTTTTGCTTTCTAAGCTTGTGATAGTTGCTTGACCTTTGCTAGATCTGTAAAAATTCTTGCCAGCAGATTTGTTTTTAGCAAATGCTCTAAAACAAATAAAGAGTGGCACAAACACTGCCAAAGCAAATATGTTTCAAAACACAAAGAGATACTCATATAATGTGTCCTGTAAGCATTTCTCTTTAATCACCTGATAGAGAATCTTTTTCCCTGCCTTGCACATCTGGCCATAAATCATTTGTGTTTTATGATACATGCTCTTGCTTGGTACCATGACATTGCATACAGCCACCACTGCCAGACCACTGTTACGCTTCAGAAAGAATACTTTTTGTTCCCATATGCATCCTACATTTCACACAGTGTGTGCTCTCCTATGTAGAGGTCACCTCTCCCTACACCCACGAGTTGCAGCTGCAGATGGTAGAAGTATTTCAGTGGTTAGTTCCCAGGGCAGACCTGACAAGGGCTGGAGAAAAGCATTTGCAGTGGGAAGCCTTCAACCATGGCTGCCTTTCTCACTGTAAAAGAGCTTTCAACAAAGAGTTGTCCTCTTCAGAGCACAGCACAGAACTCATCATTGTCTGGGCTGTCTAGGCTCACCAAGTATGTCCTGGAGGGTCTTCTGTGCATGAGTAGGTGCTGTGCACAGGTGCAGTGCCCACCCTTCAAATTCCCCTTAGCCAGCTCTAGACAACATTCATCACCTCCTCCTTTTAACCTGTTTATTTTTTTTTTCCAATTATTAGAGGAGAAATGAAATTCCCCAAACAGTGAAAATGTGTTTGTTATATTTTGATTTTGGAGGAAAGGGGAAAAGAACCCAGAAACAGGGTGTTTACTGTCTCAGATATGAAACCTAATTTTATTTTTCTATATAAAAGCACCTGAAAAATCTAAATTCATCATACTTTCTTATTTTCTCAAACTTTCAGAAATTCAGTGAAGGATTTCTAAACCCATGGGAATCTCTGCTTTTTAGTTTATGCCATATATGATAGACTTGCTATGCAGCTGATACTAATGTGTAACTAATACTAACATTTTGCAAGTAAATAAATGTTATCATTACAAAGTTGAGAGACCTATCACCTGGTACACTGCAGTTAACTCAGGAGATACAGCTGTGATAATGTTATTATCAAATGGCCTTACAGTTGTAAATCTCACTCCAAATCTCATATTAACCATTTGCTTGAAATACAGCCAAGTGAAGATGTGTTTCGTCTCTCTGTGTTCCAGAAAGCTATCAGCTGTTTCCTATGAACGGTTCTGCTGTGTCCCAGACTGAAGGTCCATATATTCAGTATCGTTTCTCCAAGAGCTGCTGGCAGCAGATGTTTACAGAACAGCATAAGAACAGAGCACACATAAAAGGGTTCTTCCTATGTTGTAATCCCCTGTTTCTAGCTATCAGTGGGAGTGTCTGACATGAAGCTTGCATCTAACTGACTGCATGGAATAGCCACAAACGGACTTAATCTTCATTAATCTCTCCAGGTCCTTTCCAGCTCTGTCTATACTTTTGGACTCCAAAATGTCCCACAAGGATTCCCACAATTTAATATGCATCATAAAGATTGCCTTTTGTTTGCTTTAAACCTGCTGTAGGATAGTTTCACTGAGGCCCACTAGTTCATCCACAGTGAAAAATGATGACTGATCACTCCTTGCTCACATTTTTCACGTCATTCATGATTTAACAAACCGGCAACTTACCCCTCCCCAGCTTTGCTTGCTGCAGCTTATGAAAGTCTAATTTCATTTGCTTTTATATGCTTGTTTTATACCCTCTATACAAGATTGTTCTTACATTCTATCTGATTCCTACACTTTTTTCTCTTTATCAAGGGATGTTGCAGAAGAATTCAGTCTAAGTGAGGTGAAGAAAATAATTTCAATGTCAGAGCAACTCTTGCAAAATCTCCACCATTATCTGTTCCAAAACTATCTCAAAGTTTATTCCATCACCTCACATCAATTTTCTAGGAACTAAAAACCACATCCTTTACAACAAGAGTTTGAGAGAGAAAGATTAGCTGTTGCATAGGATATCCTAGCAGGTCTGCATCATGCTAGCAGGTGAAGAGAACTTCTGTGCCCAGGCTCTCTTCCTTCACTCCTGAAAATCCTGAATTGTTCTGTAGCTAATTCTGTCTTCTGATTCAGGAGTAGCATTATGAGCCTGAGAGGAACAGGAGTGCCCTTTATGGGACCTAGATACTCAGAAATAGAATTATTAATAATAATGATAAATTTATGGCTTGTAGTATAAAAGATAAGCACAGGAAAAGCACAATAACCAGAAACACAGGCAGGGAATACATCACAGATTAGCTTCTTAAAGTGCATTTTCCACTGTGGGTCTATTCAATATATTCATTAATGACTTGGATGAGGGATTAGAGTGCACTGTCAGCAAGTTCGCTGATGACACCAAACTGGGAGGAGTGGCTGACACAACGGAAGGCTGCGCAGCCATTCAGAGGAACCTGGACAGGCTGGAGAGTTGGGCGGGGAGAAACTTAATGAAATATAACAAGGGCAAGTGTAGAGTCCTGCATCTGGGCAAGAACAACCCCATGTACCAGTACAAGTTGGGGGCAGAGCTGTTGGAGAGCAGCGTAGGGGAAAGGGACCTGGGGATCCTAGTGGACAACAGGATGACCATGAGCCAGCAGTGTGCCCTTGTGGCCAAGAAGGCCAATGGCATCGTGGGGTGTATTAGAAGGGGTGTGGTTAGCAGGTCGAGAGAGGTTCTCCTCCCCCTCTACTCTGCCCTGGTGAGGCCGCATCTGGAATATTGTGTCCAGTTCTGGGCCCCTCAGTTCAAGAAGGACAGGGAACTGCTAGAGAGAGTCCAGCGCAGAGCCACGAAGATGATTAAGGGGGTGGAACATCTCCCTTATGAGGAGAGGCTGAGGGAGCTGGGTCTCTTTAGCTTAGAGAAGAGGAGACTGAGGGGTGACCACATTAATGTTTATAAATATGGAAAGGGCAAGTGTCAAGAGGATGGAGCCAGGCTCTTCTCAGTGACATCCCTTGACAGGACAAGGGGCAATGGGTGCAAGCTGGAACACAGGAGGTTCCGCATAAATATGAGGAAAAACTTCTTTACGGTGAGGGTGACTGAACACTGGAACGGGCTGCCCAGAGAGGTTGTGGAGTCTCCTTCTCTGGAGACATTCAAAACCCGCCTGGACGCGTTCCTGTGTGATATGGTCTAGGTAATCCTGCTCCCTCAGGGGGATTGGACTAGATGATCTTTCGAGGTCCCTTCCAATCCCTAACATTCTGTGATTCTGTGAAGACTTGCTCACCTGACTTGGCAAATCGTTTCTGCATTTTACATGGCAGAACAAAGAAACACAAGTTTTTCTCCTAATGATTCTGCTCAGTCACCCTCTCTTGATCCCCACCTGATGCTCCTAGGTATGTTAAGGGCAAGGATATACCAACGCTCTTGGCCTTTTCAGGATTCCAGTATCTCAGACTTTATTCCCTGTGGTGAAACTTGCCAATCTTTACTTATTTTGTTGTCTTCAAGCTTTATTTAAAAGCACCCCTCACCACACCTCCTCCACACCACTTACTTGCTACTCAGTGACACAGTTCCTTGTCTCTAGGACAGAAAAAGCTGAAGTCAGCACATCGGGCCCATCACTCCCTGCTTGAATAATGTGGTATTGGCAGGCCAATAGCATCTTGGCTCATTAGGAGCTGTACTACACTGCAAAGTCACACCTGGAGCGTTAGTCTCTGCTGCTTCTTCATTTATTTGAGGAGTGCTGTTTTCTACATTTTCCCCTCACTCTATAGCTATATTTAAGTTAATTTCCCCCCAGGACTACTAGAACTGTATTTAATAAAATTGAATGTTTATATTATTTCCCATTGGTACTTGTACTTTCAAGATTAAATCAAGTGTATGGTTTTACGTTTATATAAAATAGTTAAGTACTACACTGAAGGAAGTATTTGAAGTTCTATATTTCATTTAAAAGAGGCAGAAAAATCTTAATTACATGAATAAATCTAATTAGTGTTGCCCAGGTATGAGCCTTGGGGGGGAGTGTGGAGGGCAGAATAATATCAATATATGGTCATGGAGAAGATAAAATTGTCTCAGGGTCAAACATGTCTAAAATCATGGCCTGTATCATATTCACTTTTCTAAAAATGTATTCCACCTATTGTATTCCTTTCATTTTTATATCTGCTGCCTTCTAATTCCCGGGGGAAGGAAAAAAAATTATCACCCTCCACAGTTAAACTTAGTCACTAAAAGAATACACAACTGTATACAGAAGAGAACAACAAAGGCATTCCCCACCACTACTAGGCTGCCATCCAAAAGAGACACAGCCAAGTACATGTCCTAGAGTACAGTTCAGCTGGCCTTTTTTTCCCCTGTGTAGCTCCCTGGTGAAAGCACTGTGACATGAGTTACTGTTTAGGTCTACTACAGAACAGCAAGACTTCAAGAAAGATTTCTGTAGCAACTGAGTAGTGACCTGCTGTGTCATGAAGGTGCTGGTTGTTTCGTTACCACAGGAGAGAGACAAGCACCAGACAGAGGTTTCTGATCCAAAGGACAGCAAGTGCTGTGAAAGTGAAACAGATATGGTAAGAAATGGCATTTGAGAGGGTCAGTGAAATCTGCACAAATCCATGAAGATAGTAAGAAGAAGCTGAAGCTTGGTAGAATAAACAAAGAGTATCTTGGGGGAATCAGACCTAGGCATGATGTTGTACAGCTGACTGCTCTAGTGTCCCTGCTTTGGACCACAGGAAGAAGAGTGGTGTCAGAGGTGGAGGCTCCAGGAAGCATGTGGGGCATGACCACAACATTAATAAGCATTTTAAAGAAAGGCAGTTGTTGTTTTGTTTTGGAGGTGTGTTTGTTTTCTCAAAGTGAAAGAAAGGGGAAAAAAAGTTTTAGCAGAAAGTGTAGGGTCAAAAAAGGGAATGGTTTGGTTTATGGTGATTCAGTGTCTGTGCTTCTGAATAACCTGGTATGTGCTCCTGATGGAGGAAAATAAGTAGAACAGGTCACATAATTGCCCCGTTTAATGTGGACGGTTAATTCACATGGGCAGTCTGTTGAATCCAATAGGAGATGTGGTTGCTGTCAGCAAAAGATGGTATGTGAAGCTACGGAAGCACCATGAGAGGAGACTCCATAGAAATGGAGAGAGGAATAGGAAAGGATGTCCGAAAGAACAATAAAAACTGTGATGTGAGATCATCGTAAGATATTGTATCAAAAATGTAGAATCACCAGTCTTGCAAACACTTCCCAAGGTCAGGGAAATGTCACATCAATCTTAACATGAGACTGGACTAGAAGTTACTTAAGTTTCTAAGACAGTATCTTCTGTCACAGATCTGCTAAGAAATGTTCATGTGTAAATAAGAGAGTCTTTTTATTAGCTCACTTAGTTTTTCATCCTGCTTACAAAATGGAATCATAAAAAAACACAGGGAGATCCAGGATATTTTCCCCTCTTTATTCTTATGTATTTACCATGAATAATGAAGTAGTGGATCATGACTACCCCATCTCAGTATCAATAAACCAAGGAACTGGCAATGTTAGCATTCAAGTAGCAGGATGCACTACATTTATATGCAAACATACGTGAGGAAGGACATTATCTCAGAGGGAAAAGTTTACAAATATAGTCTGCCTACCACAGCTGAAAGAATTTGGCCTGAGATGAGAGTGAAAATAGTGAAAAAACAGTCGTAAGGAACTGTTATGCATCTCCAGGGCAGGATTAGAAGGCAGAACAGGAAGCATTTATGCATGAAAAAAGGAGACTTGTAAAAAAGCCCAGACATTGATCATGAGGATTTCAATTATGCTGACATTTACTGGAACACAAGTGACAAGTAAAAGCATGTTCTCAAAACACTCAATGCTCCTGCCATATGGAGTTTTCTGCAAAGTCAACCAAACAGCAGCTTCTAAGCAAAGTTGAATTCTAGGCTGTCTGCAAGGTGGCATGCGAAGGTGTCCGAGCCAGCTCCAGATGAATGAATTCAGCAACTGGAAGCGCTACAGGCTGCAGCCACACAGCAGTCCAACTGAGTTTATTATCCAGTGACTTTAGCAGCACCTATATTTTCAGTAGTTTTTGCAGTTTTGCTTCCAATAGGTACTCAAAGTTAGGCATATTTCACAGCACTGTAAATGAGAGGAACAAGTAAAATGAGAGGAAAAGCAAGAAGAACAGTTCAAAATATTTTCAGTTAACTAGCTAGACAGGAGCTCCAAACTCTCTCGGGTCAGTGAAAGAGGCTGGTTAGTTGAAAAAGTGTCACTGAAATTCTAGCAGCATTCATTTATCCTTGCCAAATTGATCAGTGTCACTGAGTATCCTCTACTTAGAGAAGACACAAAATGACTTCTAAGGGGAAAAAAAAATGGTAAGTGTTCCCAGAGAGTAGCGCTGAAAGGGTTATTTAAAGAGTGTAATCATTGGCCTTGCTCCTGTAAGTACTTTCTACCAAGCTTGGTCTTGACAATTTCAAGAGATAATTTGGCAACTCTTTTACCAGCGAAATTTACTGCTTTATCCAGTGAGTGATTCTCCCTTTAAGATCAGAGTACAGGTTGGAAAATGAGGTGGGATCAAAATAGACATACAGCTAAGCTTACGTAACTCTCCATATTTTATTGCATTGGGGTTACTCACCCTTCTAAGCACTCTACTAAGCAGGGTCAGGCCAAAAACTTGGAACAGGGACAATAAAAGAGAACACTGATTCTTTTCATTTTTCACATCTGTACCTACATGATTAGGAGGAAGAAACCTCTTTTTTACAGACTCTGACTCTCAGTTCACAGCTGACTCTTTTCCATTTGTCCTTCTGTGTATTTTCCTTCACTATGGCAAGTGTTTGCATAGGACTAACTTGTACCAACAATTATATTTAAATATATAAAAATATTTATCAAGTGGAAAGTAAGCCCCACCTTGAAAAAACTTGATGGTAGCACCAAGGGGAAAAAAAAAAAAGAAGATAAAAGAAGTGGTTTGTTTTTGTGTAAGTCCCAAGGCCAGAACCAGTGTTGAGGGAAGAGGCTGACAAGTGCTGCAGAGCAGAAAGAGCAGCCGGGGCAGTGCATTTCTCTCATGCAATCTGGTTCCTAAGCAGAGAGAGGAAGGATAAGAGCATAGGCAAGAGCGTCTCACCTCCCAAAAAAACTCTGGTTACATGGACGCTGAAAAAGAAGAGGTTAATTTTATCACTTAGAAAAACTAACTGAAGTTTACAGTTTTTCCGACAATGCAAAGAGGGTCACTGAGAGGTTCAAGTAGGAAACACTAAGTATGCATAGTACTGAGATCCTGTGCTAATGGCAATAATATAAATAATTTAACTTTGGCTCTGTATTTAATCTCGTCAGAGAAACACCACTTGATCTTTTCTAAACTTTAGAGACTACTTTTTGCCAAAAATCTCATCATTAAATATCCCTGGCTAATTTATTTCAGAAAGATGGAATGGACAGAAAAATACATACATATATATATATATATATATGTGCACATATATGTACATGAACACCAAGACTTATGAGTAACCGTAACATAACTCAGAGCTGAAGGAATTTGGGTAAATACAGATCAATGTGCTAAGAAAAGTCTATTGATACAAGACTATTGATCAAAGTAGGCAAGAGGATAAATTACTCCTCAAGCTCAAGTTTGTATGGGAAGAAAACTAGTGTCATTAGAAGATACATATGGGGAAGAAAAAAGTGATCAGAAGTGTTTAAAGGGATGGGAGAGAATGATCTGACCTAAAGATCCAGGTCAGTGTGAAAACAAGGCATGTATTTCAGATCTCTTTATAATCAATAAAAATAACCCACTTACTAGACTGCAGTGGAGGTAAGCAAAGGAGAGCATCCACAAGTAAGATGTGTGTGCACACATGCACACACTACATATGGGGCTAGTTTCACAAAGCTAAGGTTCTATCAACTAAATGTTTTCAAGACCAGCTGGCCCAGATAATCAGAATCTAAGATTCATTAAAGGGTTGACAACCAATTTCAGAGTTACTGATATTCACGTGTAGCAATTCCTGGAACATGGGGAAAATTCCAGAAGAATGGAAAACTATAAGTCTTTTACAAAAGGGACATCACGAAGCTCAAGGTCACCTGGCATCAGTCCCAGGCATAGTGATGGAACAGATGACATAGGATTGTATCAACAACGAACTAAAGCAAAACAACTAGCAGGTTTGATTATAATCAGTTCCAGTCACTATGATTTTATGGAGACAACAAACAGACCTGATTTCAATTTTTGAGGGAAAATTACTTGCTTGATTGATAAAGGCAATTGTGCTTTTTTGCATTTAGACTTCTGTATAATATAACCCATTTACTTTAACAGTATTACTAAACAGAAACACCTCATCAGTGATATAGATTAACAAATAACTAAATTATGTATCAGAAAAAAACAGAAGGAAATATAGTGGCATTTCTCCAGGACGACTAGCATTCAACATTACCAACAATAATTTGATAGTACATACTGTTGATAAAGTTTACTGATGGGATAAGAAGACTGATGAAATACAAAATGATTTGAAAGACTGAATGGTCATGTAAAATATTTGGGACTTTGATCCAGAGAAACACAACTATATATCACAGAATCATTAAACTCTGATTGGAGGGCATGTCTGGAGGTCATCTACTCCAGCTTCCTGTTCAAAGCACAGTAATCTCGTACACAAGGTCAGATCAGCTGTAGTTTTGTCTGGCCAGTCCATCCCCTCCAAGGACAGAACCTGTTCCAGTGCTGTACAGCCCTCTGAACAAAAGACTCCTTCTTAATGTCATGGCCAGTAAACCTCCCAAAATGCAGCGTTTAGCCTCTTTATACCATCTGCCATCAATGAAAAGAGCTTGGCTCCATCATCTTTGTAACTGCCTGCAAGTATCTGTAGGCAGCTCTTAGACTGCACCTTAGCTGCTTCCTGCCAGGTTCAGTAATCCCAGCTCCTTCAGCTTCTCCAGGTAGGTCACACACACCTTGGCAGCCACCTTCTGAGGCCAGCCAGTCTCTTAACAGTCCTTTTGAATACAGAAGCCCAAAAGTGGATGCAGTCTTCCAGTCTCACTAGGGCTGAGCAGAGGAGAAAAATTACTTGTCTCAATCTGCTAGCTTTACTTCTCCTACTTGTCAGGGCCAAGAGGGCACTTGCGAGCCCTGACTGTCCCTGCCCAGATGTAATGTTATGTGCTATTATTTTGCCCCCAGTGTGGAAATGTATGCTTTTTATTGAAATCCATGACATTCCTGTTGACCCAGTCCCTAACATTGTCTTGACTGAAGTTCTGCCATTCACCAGTCAACCCTCCAAATTTAATTCTGTGTTTAAACTTTCTTTTAATGTTCTCTTTAAATTTTCTAAGTTATGTTCCAGACTGTTGATAAAGTTATTCAATAATAGAAGCTTCAGTGTTTATCCTTGATGCACAGTATTTATCCACTCATTACTAGATATCAAGTCATCATCTAAACCTGGAGATCCAGATGGTTTCAACCTACCTAAAAGAGTCCATTCATCCCATCCATGTGTCCAACAGCTTCTAAATGAGAATGTTGAGTGAGGCAGTATCAAAAGCCTTACTGAAGTCAAGATAGGTTTCATCTATTGCTCCCTGATCATCCACATTGAAAGCCATTTAACCATAGAAGGCAGCCATGTTGGTCAAGCATGTTTTTCCCTTGGTAAATTGAGTAGACCATTTCTGACTGCCTTTTTATGCTTCATATGCTTGTAAATTAATTTAAAGAGGACACACTATGACATTTCCATGGACTGACATAAGGTTCACCCACATTTAGTTCCAAGCTTTCTGAAAGATAGGTGTAACATTCAGTTTTTCCAGTCATCATGGACCTCCTCCAGTTGCCATGACTTTTTAGCGGTAAACCGCCTTTCAATCACATACCTAAGTAGTAAACACAAGAGAGAATTATGTCCTTGATCACAAAGGATTTAGCTATAGTCAGAGCTTTGAAAAAAAAAAAAATAAGGCAAGAAGGATGTAGAAAAGTAAAGAAAGGAAATATGACACTATCTGTATATGGAACATTTTTAAAATACATGCTGGGATATACTATATTTCTGCTACACCTACTGTAAAGGGGATTTTTGAAAATATTGGAGAATGCAATAAAGATCCACAAAATGACTGGGAATGGGCGCAAATGCTTTGAAGTCAGAGTTGTAATGTTTAGTTTATTTCAAAGATGAAGTAGAGTGTTCTGTAATTACAATACACATGGGTCTTCAGAAAGGGAAGACTGGGGGGATTGACTTCTCTAACCTTCCATGAAAGATGTAACAAGAGCCACTGGATGAAAGCTTTTCTGGATGACATTATTTAATCAAGTTCATGACACTTGGCTCAACATATTAATAACTGGATTAAATATAAGGGATCCACAGATCAGGGAAGATGATAGAATGGCTCCTTTTGCCCTTTTACTCTACGAATCTCAAATTTTATGGTGGTACCAAAATTATTCCAAGAATGTTAAATATAATATAGCCAGTAAATCTATATCGGAGTATCAAGTGTAAATCTGCTGATCTGATACTTCTTTCAGAATATCTGACCTACAGAACAGAAAGACAAATGAAGTGTAAAACAGAGGACCTTTCTCCTATAATAAATTAAAAGTGTGTAATTTTTCATGTGGCAAGACACTAACACTGTGACTAAAGTACTGAAGAATTCAATGTAATACACAACTTAAAAAAAGGTCTTAAGCCTTCAGGTCACTGTGCAGCTGTAGACAAAACCAGAAACAATGCTTTGTTGCATTAGGGGAGCAATAAAAAAAAATATCACTAAGTTGTTTATGTAGTAAGGGTTAGGATTGGGTATCAAAATATCCCAGTAGTCAAGTAGTTACTCACCCACAGTAAAGCACAGAAAGCTCTTAAAATTGTAATTAACCCCTATTTGAACAACAGATCACACACAGAGTTTTCAAAGGAAAAACAAAAACAAGTAATTTTGTTAGCAATGAGATAACAAAGCAGGTTTCTGTAGAGCAATAATATGTTACTGCCTTAACTCCTTCATAATGCTTGAGACATTTCCCAAGGCAATAAGTATTAGTGATTGGTGAATCCATCTTGGCAAATATTAGTCCAAATCAGAAGGACAAATATACAGAGAAGTTTAACGTTTCAGGTTTTTCCTGCTCTTTTCAAGTGACCTCAGATTTTCGAGCTGCTAATGAGATCTCAAAGGAGAGTGATGCAAGCTCCCCAGAAAGTGTCTGTTAAGGAAATACTGACAAAAGAGTAGATATCCCAAAATATTTTTTCGTTATACCAGCCTGTGCTCCGCTGGCCTACCAGTGCTTATGTAGGTTTTGGATAGCATGCCAAATAGGGGACAAAACTAAGGGACAGAGAAAAGTGGAGAGGATTGCTGGAATGTGATTCCTGGAGAGGGGGGAGGGAGTATAAAAAAAAAGGACATGAGAAGTAGAAGCTGAAGACATTGAGGTTAAATCACAATTTATAAAGTTGTAAGAAACATGGTTTCACTAACTTTGCTTTTCAAAGAAATCATTGTTTTTCTAAAGAGTAGCAGTGCCCACTGTCACCCCAATGCCAGGTTTGCTTTTGAATCGTAAGTCTCAAATGGCCCAGTTCTTGCTTGGCATAGTTGCCAGGCAAGGATAAAGGGGGAAGACTTGAACAGAAGGACAAGCATGTCTCTGTCCCCTCACATACACAAAGAAACAGAGCAAGACTATAGCTAGATTAGGGAACAGTGGAAGAGGCCAGGTTCAGTCCAGATAGCCAGTAGGACTGTGGGAATGATTCAGGGACATTAAGACTATTTAAAGCTTTTTGAAGCCCTCCACACCTCTTTTAGACCACAGATCTGATTTACATACGCAGTAGTCCCCATTCAAAGAGTGTGAGCGAAATTTGAGCCAAACTGCTTTGTTTTCCTGCTTGTCTTCTACCACTGAAATTTCCCTTGCAGTAAATTACCGTAGAAAAACAAGAAACATCTTAAAAAATTAGCATCTGATTGCCCTCAAATTAAACCCATGCTTTTGCCTCAGAGAGCTCAGTCCAGGAACAAGAAAATACTATCACAGTTTTACTAGAATACTTTACTAGAAAGATGACACAATATTTAGAATCGATTCACTAATGGCACAAGTATTGACAGATAATTGTATAATGAAATTCTGTGAAAACAATCAGTAAGTGCATTCCTTAGTGTTCACTTTCCCAGTGTATTATTTACCTTGCTTTAGCTAATATTAAACCCACGAATCCAAGTGGAGAAAATTGGCATCGCTCCACTGCAAAATCTTTCTTTGCTTCTTGTGACTTAAACACAAAATAAATTAGAAACAAACAACAACATTCAACAACAGGAAAAGTGCACAGATGACACTGCTGTGAATGGCCAGCCTTCCAGCAGATTTAATACAGTCATGACTGTACTAGAGCAAAGTCTGAGTATGTGAAACGTGCCACTGGACTCCAATCAACAAAGCACAGAAGTCCAGTGCCTAAATGATCCCATCTGGCCTCCAGCTGCCAATCAAGGAGTACTCAAGTCTCTTGTAGGTTCCTCTCTCTTACCTGCCATCCCTATGCAGATATCTCAGGTACCTTTGCCACCCAGTGCACAATGATATACCTGGCATGTATGGAGCTGAAAGAAGACCACTTGTAACAATTAGGGCACACAAACAGCATTATTCCCCTATTCAATTGTATAGAAGCACCACTGAAAAAAAAATATCAAGATACTCATCCTGAAATAAAACAAGTTGATAGTCTTGTGAAAAGAGAAAAATTCCTATTAAAAAGAAAAAAAGTACAGAATGACCTAGATAAGGATGAGAAAGATACACAAATACAGAAACATACACACAGTTCACAACAAAGCCACTGCAGGACAATACTATGTGTAGCCTGATCCTCTCTAGTAGCCAAAGTAGTAAAGGAAGTTCTGGATTGCACGTGAAAATCATCCTATCACACAAACAGAGAAATCACATGCTTTTCTTAATTTAATAGGGACTCCTAAACTTCTAAGTATATTATCAGTGAAATACTTCACATTAATTTTAGTATATTATTTGAATGTGTTATCAAACATACTGCCAAATTGGATGGAAAATAAAAAAAAAAAAAAACAGCAAATATTTTGGGAACAAAAAAGCTGTTAAAAAATTATATTCTAACATCTCCAGAACAAAATAGTGAACATATTTAAAAAAAAAAGATTGGGAAGAAAATATGTATAAATCTGTAGTAACTTAGAGAACTAGTGTCTGTAAATATCTTGAAAGTAGGATAAGAAAATTAATCACTGTACCAAATAAGGGTGGCTGGATTAGACATGAGGAGTACACCACAAAGAACCAAATAGGAAAATGAACATCCTGCAAAAGACAGGAGAACCTTCTTCCTTAATTAATACTTAGGTGACTGTAGAAATTACCTAAACTTTTCCATGAAGTGTAAAATAAAGAACTGAATTTGCTACCCTGATCTTCTACAAAATGTCACTCTCTATTGTCCAAGAGTCTCTATATTCTATCTGAGCAACACTTTCCTATATTAAGATGTGCCTACATGTTTATGTTTTCTTTTGCCGCACAATATCTGGTTTCTGAATGCCCCATAATTTATACTTTCCTTTGCAGCACAATAATGGTCTGGAATTCCTCTTCACTATAGGAAACCATCACTATGTTCCCTTGTGTCACTGTTTTACAGCTCACACCTTAGCTTACATTTAGGAGAAGTTGCACCTAGAAGCAGGCTGTGATCCCCTACGACCTCTTCTCTCTCCCCTCCTGAAGTCCCTACTCCCAGATAAGAAGGAGCCCCGGAGCTTGCTTAAACTGGTATATTTTAGCTCAAAACCCAGTTCTTGCACCCAGGGACTGGGCAGTAACCAGATCCTGTGTAAGAAATCTCCTTCCTCTCCCTTCCCCCAGGAGGACTCTAACCTGCCTCTGATCCTTCAGTCATGAAATTGGCTTGTGGCATCTGCTCTGGTTATACTTTTCAAGAAATTGTAAGATGATTTCAAATATGTTTCTAAAAAAAAACCTTTCCACAATTAGACATCCATGATTTCAGACTTCAGGTAGCATTACAGACAACACCATGGCCAAGGTGTTTCTACCCTCGGGGTCGAAGATCAGAGCTCAGTAAGGAATTTGTTCCCATGCATTCTTTGAGGGCATTGTCATTATCTATTTCTTCATAAATAGATAGCACCTTCATCATTCATCAATCACTTCAAATTTACTGTATGTGTTTTGTTTATTTTTGCCCTTCAGATATTTTTGTCTTGCTAATTTATTCCCCTTTGCACGCAGAGACTCAGTCATTTCCCTCTTAAAGTCTTAAGCGACTCAGATCTTTGATAATACTGCAGGATATCCCACCCACACTATATTGAGTTCACACTTTGATTATTTTCATGAAGTCTATTTACAGACCAATGTTTGCTGAAGTTTGTAATAAGACAGACAGATAGATGGAGTACTCCACTACAAGCCTGGGTACTATTTAAAACTTTCTAATGTCAGATAGTTGCAGGTAACCTGAGGAAGTCTTACAGTAGATTTGCATAGATTATTGACAAACACTGTCTGTGAAAATATACAGAGAAAAATAGCTAATTCATGCAAAACACATGCACAGTTTATGAACTTCTAGCTTGGTTTTGAACTGGGTGTAGAAAGAGATTTTTATCTTGGTATACAACAGCATCTTCTGCAAAATGCCAAATCCTATTTACCAAACTGATTTTGCCCTTTTTTTCCTTCAGCTCTTTCCTTCTACTTCTACAGTTACCTGAGAATTCTTTCTGTAATTTATCTTTTCTCTCATCTCTTCTTTTTCATTTGAATCATGGATTCAAATCAAAAAATGTGTCAAGAGGAAGTAGCTCTCTCTCTTAAGAAAAGGGATGAAGGTGAAGGGACTATTTTCTGAACTCTACAGACTAATCTAGAGTCTACAAAATTTCAAAGGAAACCTCATTGTTTTCTGCACTAAGCAGAGTCCCTTTGACATAAGCACTAAAGCACCAGGAAAATATCCCATAAGTTAGGATATGCAGCTTGAACAGGTAGACTGGATTAGGTCCCAACACTTTCTCTTTTAGCCAAACTATTCCATATTTACTTATTTGTGAAGTGAGGGCAAATAAAAATAAGAATAAAAGTTAACTAGTACATGCAGAATATTTTCTGTATTTGCACAAGCCAGCCTTCATTTTCTTTGCACAAAAAGGAAAAAGAAAAAATAATATATTTACTTCTTTTGAAAGGATTTTTATTCTTTGTTGGCCTAAGAATATATCTGTCTTTTGAGAAAGCCTTTTAAATGTAAGAGTTCAGCATATGTTTATGTTTCCAGCTTGGTTTTACCAATGTTGCTCAGACTTGCTACCAGCATTCTTTCCTTTCTCCAAATACCCAAGCAAGAGAAAGCACTGGTGCCTCTTTAATTTATAATTAGACATCTTCAGACTCAGTTAAAACTGTGGGCTTGGGGTTTGTTTTGCAGCTTTTTAAATAGCTAAGGAACAGCCTGCTGGCAAAATGCAGTATAAGCATTCCTGCTATCAGTGAATGATCTTGTATAAAATACTCAGTGACTTCACATGGATAGGCTTTGCTGCAAGTCTTTACATGCAGTGTCAGAACCTTCCCATTCTTTCAGAAGAGTCTGACCTCATTAACCTAGACAAAGTAGTTAAAGGTATGAGAAAATAAACAACATTTCTGAAAAGTGGAATGAAAAACTAAAGTTCTCTTAAGAAGTGTAATGTTAACAGTCAGCTGATTAAATGGACAAAAATGTACTTTAAGAAAGTGCGTCGGGGCTTAAGAAAACTAAGCCATCAATTAATTTTGTTCAGTCTTCATACTTAAAGCCATCTACCGCACGTGCTTTAAAAATAGTCCAGTTAAACAGGATGCAAAACTATTTAAACAGAAATACTATTAGTGCTGGGATCCAAGACGAGGATCAGGCTCAAAACTTGACTGTTTATGGCATGTTCTGTGATCAAAAAACTGTTTCTATTTGCATGTCTCAATGCAAACCTCTGGTACCCAGAATGAAAGGATTCTCAGTGTTTATCCATCAGGATCTCTGGATTTCAATTTCATAGAAACGCACACAGGGTTTTTTCTTTTCGATTGAGGGGGATTTTGTTGTTTTGGTTTGGTTTTTAAACAGTTTCAGGGCTTTAATTTTAATTAGTTTTATTTGCTATGTCTTCATTAGGCTGGCATTCCTTATCACTCTATTTCAACTCCTTCAGTACAGAAATAGGAATGATCTTTTCCAATTTTTTAATGTTATTTTCTGTCTTTGATCTATTCATGAATTTAAAACATTCCATAGAGAAGAGTGTCTTAAAATCTTTCAAGAAGATTTTCTTATACAACGGTTTTCCACAATTAAAGGATTTTATCACAATGTTAACAAAACCATATAAAGAATTTATCCATCATCCATCTGTGGGCAACTGGCCCACAGGAAAAGCGTTAGTACAGATTGTGGCGTGATTCCCAAGAAGGAATCAAGATGCCTCATGCTTGTATCCAATTTGGACAACCACCACAGAGGCAGCAGTGTCAGCCAAAGACAAGAATACACAATCTGTAAATGATAGATTGCATCATCACCTGAAGCAATGATTGGTATCCAGGTATCATAACAGGACAGATTAAATTTCTCAAAATTCCTTCTTATCTTACAGCTCACACACAAGAACATGACGTGCAGCTGAGGACTTGGCATTGACCAAAGAAGAAAAGAGGATTTCCAGCTGGATCCATGAAACGCTTCCTTTCATCAAGGAGCACAGTGTGGTTAATGTCAAAAGAAGTGCTCAAATGGATTAGCAGAGATCTGACTTCCCCTTGTAACAAATAGCTGAAGAACATCCAGTGTATAGCAATACCCAGCTACCCAGTAACATCTCTGGATAACAAATTTGTGGCATAAAGTAGGAAGGTAAAGGGAAAGGAGAAGTGTGAAAACAACAAATAATTCTGTAGGGAGGAAAAAAAAGAGAAAAGAAAATACACTCCCAATCCTCTGCAGAAGTTACTACTAAATGATCAGTTAAACCTGGGAAGCTTTTGAGAAAGACAGATAGAGACTTTGTAAGTAAAAATAACTGGTTAAGTGTCAAAGACCTGATCACTCTATCATTTTAATGATAAGAAAGCTTCAGAGGAGGTATAGCTAGCCAAACTCTGCAAGCGGAGCAGGGATCAAAGCCTGCGCCAATGTACGCGCTCCGGCTGAGTATCCATAGCGGTCTGAGGGCAGTACACACACAGAGAGGAAATGAAAGAGGTGGAGAGGAAAGATATGCAAAGCTGGTCACCCACCACATATTTGAAAGTCCTCTTAGGATTGGCTTATCACACTGTATTGAGAAGACTATGCTTGCTGGGGACGTCAGCAGAGAGACTGTGCTGTAGACATGGCTATACAATCTTTTTTTCTCATAACCGTGGAAAAAGTCAAGATCGGGTGGGGAACAGAGAGATAAATGGTACAAATAGCTAAGAGAGTTGGCTCACATCCTTCTGAACTCTTGCCATAAACAATGTCTGGGAATGGCCAGAGGCTCCTCCAGGATAGGAGCTGTGCTTGTTCCAATGGCAGAAAACTAGAATTTTCAGCACGAACTCTGTGTGAATTACAGCAAGGTCAAGCCATCCAAAGCTGCACTTTTCTGAAGATCCAGAGAGAACAAAACTGAAGTACCCACATCTAGTTTCGTCATTATTATTGTCCCAAATCCTCAGTGAACTTCAGAGAAAACTGACTCAGCAGATCTGACAGCTGGTCTCAGAATCAGCTGGGAAAGGGCGCTGAGTGGCAGAGAGATAACATCATTTTTAAGCTTTACCACACCAAGACAACTTGTTTTTTTCTCCTTTTTTTCAGCATAGCTCACTGCGTGTCCTGTCACTTTGCAGAATCAGTGGTAACACCAAAGCAACACATTAATTTGTTTTTAAATATAGGATTTGAAAATAGCAGGAATACAAGAACAGTTTAACGACTGTGTTTTCAAACTCTTCAGTGAATGTTCCCATTAATTACCATTCAGATGATGGAAGAATGTTTTTTAAAAACATTCTGCATTCTTTTTGTTAAAATTACATCAAAGCAATATAAATAATGTCTTCTCATTTTATGAAAATAAAGGATATGCGTATAACTCCAGATATGCACCAGGAACACTGAGAACACTAATAACATTTGGATTTTATAATGATGAATTAACAAGTAAACAGGAAGCCATCATTTTGAAAGTCTCATGAGGCAGATAAGGAATGAGAGAGCTCTGGTCCAACACATATCTCTTCACATATTTCTATGCATACCTAATAAATACACTTTACATAAACACATATACGTTTGAGCACACACATATGTGAAAAGACTCAGAGAAACAATTTCCAGATTAGGTTAAATAAAAAATACAAACATTTTTAGTTGAATACAATACTAGGGTAGCACAGTTAAGCTTTCAAAATTTAAAAAGTGTCCAAATAAGTTTGCACAGGAAACTTACGTTTCTCTTCTCTCTGCTACATGCCAAGACAATGTTTCATTCAAGTATCATACACTTATTTCCCCCCAGAGAGTCTCTGTCTATTTAATGCACAGGATGGACTGTTCTCAATGAAAAAACACTTAATGAAAATAGGTCAAAATACTTAAATGTTTAAAGATGTAGTCTCACGGCGTATTTGCATGGTATTATCAAAAATCTGTTCTGAAGGCAGAATAAATTTCGTAAGGGCTTATTTCCATAGAGTTCATCAGCACAATATGTATTTTACAATAAACAGTTAAACAACAAAAAAACCCCATGTAACAAATGAATAATTAGCAAAATAGAAGTGTGGATTACAACTCACAACCAAGTCACAAAAGCCATCTTTTCTCCTTCAGCAATCCCTGGTCCCTCAACTTTATCTGCCACAAAGGAGGAAGGGGTTCTGCAGGGAGCAGCTGCCTTTATGACACAGCCCCTATTCACCCTCTGAGCACTGGACGCCCTTGGAAAAAATGATTAGTGCTCCTGCAGTTCAGAACTGCGTACTGTGTGCACTTCTGCTCCCTCCAGAAGTTGTATAATGGCAGTGCTCAGTGCTATGCTTTCAGCTGTCTTGTTTCCAAGTTTCCCGGTCTCTTAATAATAACTAACTGCAATGAGTTAGAGTAATGAGGAGAAGGCATTCAGACCCTGTGGTGGTAAGAGTAGTTAGCGTTGGCTACACAGCATTTGGGAAATACATTAGTTGGGAAGTTCCAGCCCTGTGGTCTGTGGAGCACTTGCCTGTGGTCCACAAAGAACTGCTTGGTTACATGATGCTGGATCTCCTCATTTCCAACTGCTAAACTGCATTAAAAGACAGATCAAGTTTCCTAATATTTGTCTCAAAGTACACAGGCCACTGCAGAAAGACATATTAGTGTAATCATTTGGAGGAAGGGAAAGTTGGTGACCTCACAGATGAAACAGAAGCATGTTTGCAAGATGAGCCCTCCTAGAGGATGCAGTCTGTGCTGTGAAATGGCGAGGAGACTTGCGTTAGACCATTAAATTCACTGGTATTTGTAGAATACTTAGAGGTAAAAATCCTTTCCCACACCCTCCTGCTTACCCCCAGCCTGCAACTAGTTTTTTACTGCGTCAGTGAGGAAACAGCAGAGTCACCCTCTATGAAACCAAGGCCTTCCTGATTTCTGTGTGAGTCCTCCACACGCATAGAGAAAACTGCTTCTGTCTTTCTCAACTTCAATAGAAATAAAAGCTCCACTAGGGTCTTGCTCAGCTTCATCTGAAAAACCTCTCCAAGAAAAAAAATATTGCACCAAGGGAAGTGAATCCTTCCTTCACATCATTTAGACCATTCAGCATATTCAGTGCAATTGCAATACAGGCGCTTTATTGTAAACATAGACAAGAGAGAAAGGGAAACAAAAAAAGCAGAACTAGCTATTATCTCATCCACACCCATGCACAGAAGAGAACCATACAGGGTAGAGCTGAGGCAGGAGACAGACAAATAAAGAAGCAGTAACTCCTTGGGCTATTTCATACAGCCAGCTATGCATAAACATGCCACAAACTTAGGACTCCTCAAACCAGGATGAAATAGGATGAAATGATTTGCTGTCATTTACAATACTGCCTGCCTTTGCTGTACACCTTGCAATTTCTATACGAATAATACTCATCTGCGTCACTGTTGGTCCAAGATACAGTGGGCCTCTCCGTGCTCAGAGCAGCATTTTGTTTGCAAACATGGAGAATGAGAAGGGGGATCTGTGATCTTCCTCTTTGAAACATATCTGCCAGAGACAGTCAGAAAAGGAAAACAGGAAGAGAAAATAGCCATTCAGTGCAAAGCAGCCAAATGAGCCTAAGGAAATTTTAACACTTGACATTGCCCAAGTGGAAAAAAAAATCCCCAAATAAATGTATACATTCACACACATAGAAATTGAATATAAAATATCTATATTAATACTTTAATATTTTACAATGCTTATATACACACACATTCATGCATGAGCTTATACGTACATATATACACAGTGAAAATTTCAGTGACTGTAATTTTGGATACATTGTTATTATCACACATTACATACAGTATCATAATATACCTTAAAATTAAACATAGATTCATGTTCTTGTACCTGAATACATACCAACACCATGGTATTTATTACATACTACTTTCAAAAATAATTATTGAAGAGATCATAGTATGAGTATACATTTTTACCACTAAAGAAAAAAAGGACTTCCTATTGGGAGGATTAAAACATTTTTATACGAGGGAGCCTTCTGGAAAAATATTGTAAGCAAGCAGTTGCTAATTTTCTATTCAATAATTCAAGAAAAAGATTTCCAGTAGCCTGCCAGAGGATAAGAACTTTATTAACACATTCTGAAATCCAGAAATAAAATTTTAGAAGGTCACACATGAAGAGTCAAACTTCCAAAATCTGTCAACCCAGAAAAAAGCAGAGGATAGTCAGATGGCTAATCACAAATCAAACACCCAGTATTGGTGTTTCAGAAAGAGACATGATACCTATTGAATTCAGGGCAAGGGCTCCCCAGCAGTAATGTGTTTCTCATTTTCAGCTAAGAACCATCTTAAGTAAGTGGCATACAGGAATCAGAAACAAAGACAATATACTATTTTGTTTCAATAAAATCATCACCTGCTTGCCAGCTTCAAACCAGAAGTCCTACAACATTTACATGAGTTGCATAGGAGAAGGCTGGTTTTTCTTCTCTACATGGCAGTGAGGAAGTACAATCTGGAAGCCAGAGGCATATGTCAGAGACTGTGGGTTTGGCTCTGTTTCCAAGTCCATCTTCAAACTGAAGATAACTAAAGGCCAAATTGCAGTCCTGATTGGATTGCCATAAGTTAAAATCTTTATATATCACTTTATTATTATTGTTATTATTTTTAACCAGTTCCTTTTTCTGTAGAAAACAGTGGTTGAAAGATTTCCTCTGTATCTCTGATGTCTCAAGGTCTGGATTCATTTTATCTAATTTCAGACACTTGCCTGAAGCACTAAGAACTCTACTTTTAGTCAGTGGAGACTATCTGCCTTTTCAGTCGTTCTGAAAGAGTTTCTGTCAACTGCAAAGAAAGCCTCATGTGACTAAATTTATAATTCTGTTGTCCCAGTTTGGGTGGGATGAAACAAAAGTCAAGATTGCTTGGTAGACTTTCCAGCTTTTTGTATTCCTAATAAACTTGAGTTCTAACTGAAGGATGAAGAGAACGATCCCAACTGTTGCTAGGGAGTTTGGGGGGTTTTGTTTGTTTGTTTCTTTTTAATTTTATTTGATTGGTTGGCTTCTGGTATTTCTTGTTATGGGTTTTTTTAATCTGTCAACATAAAATAATGACAGACTCTTTAAGAAGAGTTTACCTCTGCCATGTATTTCCCTCAGTGTCTCAAAAGGTTTAGGAATGGTCTCATATCTTTTCCCTCCAACCACATCCAGTGATGGTTGCTCTACAGTGTAGCCTGATGACATCTAACTAAATTTTATATTTCCACGAGACCATCTTCCATGCAAATAACTAATCTCAGCCTTTCATTAACCTATCTTGGCCCAGCAGCTTAAAGCAGAATATGGTACCATTAGTCATATTTTATTTCAGGCCAGTTTGTGTGTCTTTCTGTGATGGATCCTCTAGAAATTACGGAGCATAACTAAGAAATCACTTGATTAAATTGTAAGCCCATAGTACGTGCTGGTCAGAGTAGGTAAGGCTGGTGGAACCCAGTTGGATTGACATCCAAAGAAAGGCTTCACATTGGCTCCAATGGTGTGAATGACTGCTTCAGAGAAGAACAACAGCCACAATGCTTATTTACTGGACTTGAGTGAAAAAAGGCTGAGTCTGTCAACAGCAGAATAACAAAAGAAACTGGAAGGAAAATAACCTGTTTGCTGGCTCTGGCAGAAATATTTAATAAAGAAATCAGGATTCATGTTAATTTTTGCTTAAAGATGTTTCAAGTTTGACAGTAGCCACTTTCTTGATCACTGAATGAACAACTTAGCATTCACTCGTCACATAACAGGTAACACTCGTGGTCTCAAAGGCAAATCCAGAAGATACAAACTGTGTTTTCCGCTGTGTGCAGCCATTCCCTATGAGCTTCACCTGGCAGTCTCAGAGGCAATAGCTCACCAGGTCCCTTTGACCCATCTTATGACCTGGTCCAGATGGTGACGGGGACACATGGCACTGTGCTGGCCATTTCACAGCTCCATGTGTCTCAGGAAAAGGTAGAAATACAATCACAAGGGGCAACTCTGTGGGAGGAGGTGGGGAAAAACTGCCAGAAAGAGATGTGGATGGTGAAGGCGGAGGTGGGCAGCCCAGCCAGGGCTCCTCGAAGCACCAGCATACTCTAGGTAGAGGGAAGGCACTGAGATGGCCTCTCACAGCATGGACTGAGAACTTTGGGCTGCTCACTAATACCCTCACTGTCATGACCTTCTCATACATATTTCCCCTCAGAGACCTTGCGATCCTACATTGCTTTTGCAGTAATTAATTTTTTTCTGTCCTTTTCAGCAACTCTTCCTACCCCCGACCCCTGCCTCTCCCATTAGGTCTACCACTCTAGTTACATCCTCAGTGTTTGGTTTTCCATTTTGTGTGAGCCTATTAATGCATAGTTTTTGATTTCCATTTTCTTCTCAACTAGACAAACCAAGAAAAGAATAAGGTTAAATGCTGTCCCCAGACTGGCTCTGTTTCCATGTTTCCTTCCTATGCTATAAACATGTGGCAAAGGGAGAGTCCCGTGTGGGATACATGTACGCCCTGTGTACCTGTACTGTGAAAGGGTGCCATTCTCAGACAAATATTCTTTTTAGGTCACCCCATAAGTTAACAGTAACAATTCAAAATCCAGCCAACTTAAAAATACATCCACTCAGAAGTTTATTTTCATAAGATAGTTAAAAGAAATGCTGTGTATTTGCTGTGTGCATATATATCCTCACAACATTTTTCCTGTCATTGCAGTAGACATTTGGTACGTAACTTCAGCTCTTTGCTTTGGATTTGCGACAGCACGTACTGGGAGATGATTAACCCAAGGTCATTCTTTAAAGTCCATTAGACTAACGAGCTCTAGCCATGAGTTATATATGTCTCCCCAGTTACTGGGAATAGGATTGGCTAAGGATGTTGCACAGTCTACATCAGAGGTTGGACACATGTCTGTCTACCAACTTAGGCACAACAGGGTACTGGCCTTGGAATGGGAAAGTGGCCCGTATCAAACCTTCTCAACATTTTTTGCCTATTGCTTCAACTAACAGAATTCTTCATGCTTCTCTGTACAGGGATATTCAGGTTGCATACAAAGATGTTGCCTGCCTACTTGAGCTTTCAAAGGACCCCATCAATAGGTGTAGCAAGCAAATGCAAGGCAAGATGGATGCTTGAGATCCTTAGATTTATAGCTATAATACTTTTTCATAGTAGCAATGGCTAAAGTGGAAGGAGAAATTATTCCAGCCTTGGTTCTAGTACAGATCTTCTATAGCAAGCCTCATCAATTTAAGCTGATGGAAAACTTTACCTTCATGTCCTACTTCACTTCAACTAACCAAACTTAGGCTAAAATTTTAAAAAAGGTGTGTGATGAGAAGGGACAAATTCCATTAAAAAGAAATCTTTTAAATTCAAATTTAAAAATGTTTAAAATCAACTACTGATACAAAGAGCGATGTTTTAAACTATGCATTTCCAGATCTCTTTCAGTGGTTCTGTGGAAAGAAGTAGAAATCACGGAACTGGTTAGTCATCGTGATCATAAAGCTTTTTTAAAGTAGTTCCAGTTGTTTGTTACGGCTGATTTTGTGAAAAGAAGCTTAAAAAGGTTCACAGGTGCCCGAGACCAAAGTGAAACTTTAAAACACATACTGACTTTTTAAGGACTGTGTTTGCCATTCCCTGAGAGAGGCAGACAGAGACTCTGAGAAGTGGCAACTGGAGAAAGAAACCAAAACACAAAACCATACTACTTTCTATGTGAGAAGACATAAGGGAGCTTCCTTATTTTGGTCACTTCCCCTTCCCTCTTTCTCACCGACACACACACACATATGCACAGTATACACAAACCCACAGACGGCTCCTGAGCCTATAATCCTCTGCTGAAAATCTTTCTTGCTGCTTTAATGAGCTGAGTTCTCTTTGGAATGAAAGAGATTAAATAAAAATTCCAGCACAACACAGCAGGCAAGCCTAAGGCAGGAATGAATGGCCACGGTGGGATCATGAAAAATAAATAAATAAACTGAAATGAAGAAAGCAGTGTCAGACCAAAACTTTCATTGAAACATAGTCCTTGCATGTCCCTACTTCCAGCTGCCCATTAAAACAATTGAGTTCTGCTTGGGCTTAGATATCTCTTAGAGACTGACTTGTGAAGTCAGAGTTTAAAGGTTGACAAAAGAGGAAATCTCATGAGTAAAGGCCCTATCACAGAAGTCTTCACTTTATTCACTCACAAAAGAGGAAGCCAGGAAAGAAACAAACACCAAAGTATTTCAGGAACAGATTCAAAAAGAAGAGAGTACTAAAATTCATGCTACAGCTTATTTAAATGTTCAGTGCTTGGAAAACACTCTATTGCCTAGCACCATACAACACAGAGGAATTTGGGAACAGTTGATTCAGCTTAATAAGGATTACATGACCTTTTCAGTCCTATGTTTTATAATTCTTTAGTTCATGACTGGGACCATTTGCTGCTTTTGCAGTGCCAGTAGGAAAGGTGCTGCAGCACTAGAAATAGTAATGAGATCATGACTCCTACTAATCTGATCTGGGTTATCAAATCTAGTCCTCCAGTAGAGAATGTAACCATATAGCAGAATTTTAGACCATCCCACAGCTTCACTTCACTAAAAACACACACCATCCACCCTATAATAAGCTTAAAGCCTTTCACATACAAAATAAGGAACCTCAAGAAAAGCAATTATGTCTCCAGAAAGGGAGAAGGATTCCTGCAATAGCAGGCAATGACTCTGGTGAAAATGCCTAGAGATCAAGAGAATCCATCCTTTGCAGCTGCAGTTCTTGGACTGAAGTTTTGAGACTCTGTTCCTACAAGAAAAAGAGGATGGGCTGCCTGGAATCTTCCCACTAGCTGGACCAGAGATCCCAAGTAATTCCAAGCAGTGGAAAGTGCTCAAAAACCAAAATCTCCCAAGCAACAATTCTTGTCAATTTGAGAGAAAATATTTTCTAGCCATTAGTTTAACACTGGGTACATGAGAAAGACATATCAGTGAATAATCTGTGATTTAAAGTGAAGCAAACAAAGAAAATATCCAGAAGACAACATAAGCAATTAGCAAAACAAGGCAGGAATGATGGCCCATATAGATGGCTACCAGAAACTCTAACAAGTGTCAGTGTTTGCACACAAATACACTACGTCTGCTTCCACGCCTCCAGTGAGAGCATGAATCAATCCAAACACCCAAAGTCTTAAACAGCTTATAGAGTTGACTATGGAAAATTATGTTATCTGTTCATACAATTCCCTCCATGTGAGACGTAATCACCTAGTGTTACTTGTGCTAGATGATTATTATTCATATTTTAAAGGCCATATAAATGGATATATGGCTGGTGGGGAAAAAATGCAAACAGCCTTTCGCCCCCTCTAGTTTCTGTGATCTTCCCTCTGAATCCAAATAATTCTTGGGTGGTGAGAAATACTCCTTTAATTGTAAAAATAGGCCACAACAGAAAACATTAAAGAAATTCCCCTTACAATTTGCAAAAGCTTCCTTCTAATTACAAAAAAAAACAAACCACAACTTGAGGAGCATGTAAACATATTCAAGAGTCAAGTCCTCACAAAGTGTTTGGTATCATATGAAAATAAAAAGCAAGACACAAAACCATTTTATCTATGACAAACTTGCTGGAGTTTAATTGAAGAATGTGATTTCAAACTTTTAGTTATCTGCATGCAATCTCCATCCAGATACTTCAGATGCATCTGAAACCAGATTTAAAATTACTGCTATGTTTAATCAAGAGTATTTTATCAGTACTGATAAAAACTCAGCCTAACAAGTGATGTAGTTTGGGAAGCCACAGTTCAAAAAAAAAAGACATAGCTTAACTGGAAAGTTTTTGGAGGGAAAAAAGAGAAAAATATTCAGAGGGGTAAAAAATCTCCAACTCCAAAATGCAGGCTGCTAAACCTATGGAGAAAAGAACAAAGAGTGTAAACAAAGGGAGAAAGACAGCATGTGACTTTAAGTAAGCAAAAAAACCCCTACAACAAAGGTGCATCTCAGTGCTTGTGGTGGACAGGATGAAAGTAGCATGAATGATACATAAAAGTATCATGGATTTATATATGTTGCAGTTAAACTTAGGGAAAAGTTTTCTCATTATAAGGACAGTGAAGTACTGGAACAGATTGCACACTCTAGGCCTTAAATGGTTGCATCTATAAGTGTAAACATCTGTTAACTTGTTCAAAAGCCAACTTAATTAAATTAGCACAAATCCCTGTGTAACATTTCATTGAGTTAGTTAAAATAAAATCATAGACTCCTTGGACTGGAAGGAATCTCAAGAGGTCACCTAGTCCATTCTCTGTCCACAGGGAGGATCAGTTTGTCTCACGTCATCCCTAACAGATATTTATCTATGTTGTTTTCAAAAGACCACCAAGAATGGAGAGTTTATAAGCTCTTTAGACATTCACTTTACTGTGAGAGTTTTGCTAATCTACACAGCACAATATTACACTGCCATAGCAAATTAGGAGCATTCACAGTCAGATACCAAGGAGATATAAAGCAACATATTAAGCAATGGCGATTGCTTTTAATCATTTGAACATATTTATTACCATGCATCAATTGACAGATGGCAATGAACCAAGTACACACACAACCTATCACAACTGTGAAATAAAATAAATTTACTTAAACTGAAGTTAAGCCTTTTACCTCCATTTGCCAGGGGCTAAAACCATGCACATGATTACTTTTCCTCAATTGGCAGTTGGGTAAGCCAGGATAACTATTTTTCCTCTAAGCTCGTAAGTTATTTAGATGATAGGTTGATTTACATATGGTTACTTGAGAATGACATTATTCGACTCAGAGTGCTAGTATACCTTCCTTTTTGTGCATCCTCATATGACTAGGTCTGTTTGCTCTAATCAGGCTTTGATAAAGATACAGTAGAAATACATCCTACCAACTATAGCAAATAACACTCCTAGCCACTTTTTTTTTCAAAAAATACTTCCCACACTTTTGACACAAAAGGAGAATGCAGTCACCAGTACCACCAAATAACACCTGTTCTTACCTCTGCATTTAGCAGAGAAAAAATGTGCTGGAGAATCATAAAGTCATAGAATAGCCTAGGTTGGAAAGGACCGCGAAAGATCACCTGGTCCAACCTTTCACAGGAAAGGGAGCCTGGATGAGATTATCTAGCACCCTGCCCAATCACATCTTGAAAACCTCCAGTGATGGGGACTCTACCACATCCCTGGGGAGGCTGTTCCAGTGATTGATTGTTCTTACTGTAAAAAATTTCTTTCTTATATGAAGATGAAAGCACTCTTCTCAAGCATTCTTTCTTTTGAGTTTAAATCTAGCTCATTCTGCAGCTGCATTAGTACAGCATAACATATGCTGCTATAATGCATTGCCTTGGATATAGAATAATGTAAAAAGCATCTTTAATATATGTTGTGTTGGGCAAAGACTCTTGCCTCCCCACTCAGCTGACAGCCGTACACACTCCTAATGCCACACTCAGCTGACAGCTGTGCACACTCCTAATGCCACATCTCCCTCTATTATCATGGTACTTTCTTTTCAGATGAGAAGACAAGCATAAAAGACGTTTCATCACGTTCAAGTGTACTGACAAAGACAACTTCAGAGACAACCCTGGAAACTTGCTTTGTCCTAGAAAGTCAGTATCCCTTTGAATGATGTTAAGGTATCTCACAAACTCTTTCTTTTTCCTTCTTTAAAATTGGGCCTGTGATCTTTTTTGCTTCTTTACATTATAAAAAAAAAAAAAATGAAAGGTTTTTACTTCTTAAAAAATAACCATCAGTAATAGCAAGTGCCTTTATCCTTTGTTTGACAGAAAGATACCTGGTATATATCACATTTGTTCATGGTGAACTTTTACAACTCCAAGGAATGAGCAAAGAACTAAGCTTACTTTCTTCCAAAAGACTGAGTTATAAAATTGACATTTTACAAATTCTTTCATTCTTTCAGGTCTTTTAACATTCCACTTTCATCAGTATATCAATTCTAAGAATTAAGGTAGTAAATCTATCACACAAAAGAACAGGGTGAAAAAGTTATTAGAATATTTCACACTTTTTCAAATATCTAATAAACAATGTTAGAAAGGTTACCTGAATATTAAAATGCAGTTCTCAAAATAGAAAATAATATCTTCTAATTTTAAAACTTATAAAATTACATTAAAACAGAGAAATATTGGTCTATGTTGTAGATGTCTTAGCATTTCATTTAGATCACGCATTTTGGGGGGGCAGGATGGGGAGGGTCTAGTTTCTTACAGAAACACCTTAGACAATTGCACGGTGTGTTCTTCAGTGCTAACAATAACTTCCAATACTATCACGTTAAAAAAAAAAATGAAAAAAATATTCAGCCTGCATAGAGGAAAGACATCCAAATTACTGCCTGGACTAAGGATAAGGCAATAATTGTTCTGTGAAAAAGAAAGATGCTACCTGTGTGCCTGTGGGTTCCCACCAACAGGCACTTAACTCCGTGGGAGCAACAAGATGCACTGTCCTTTGTAAACCAAACAGGAGGCTACATAAAGTTGGCAGTCTGGAAAGCAGGACACAAACCCATAGGAAATCAGGCTTTGGTACTTCCACTGCTCTTTAACTGGTTAGGGGTTGTGTTTTTATCTCATTTAAAATGAGCGAGAACTTTCCTTACTATGATTTCTGACAAAGCATTTTCTTTTGTGAAATTTACTTACCTTTTAGTGTGTTGGTACTGCATCACCACTTAAGAACATTCAAAGTTTCCAAAAAAATGGACAAACTCATCCTGACTTTCATAAAGAGATCCCATATAATACAAAAAAAACCAGTTCTCAAGTGCAGACATGCCCCATGCTGACTGGAGACCCTTTCACTTTCAAAGGGCACCAGTGTGTTAGAAGTTTGTGAAAAACACTGACAAAGGTAATTGATCATGTAAGGATAATATGAAAATTTCTGCTTCATTGTTCTGTTTATCAAGTTGTGGGGAGAAGTGTCCTAAATGAAAAGCCTATATCTGGAAGATCTTCCCCACAAAAACCCCAGTGCTTTTCTAATAAATCTATAATCAGGGGTGGGGAGGGTGGGCAATAAAATCAATTATATCATTACATCCTACAGTGACAAGTTATCCAGAGCAAACTAACCACTGGCTATTTAAAATTGTGCTGGTACTTTAAGGCAGATTGCTCTCATTTTTTCTTCTTGGAGAAAGGAAAACTTACGAAGTCATGCCATTTTTTTTTAGTTCTTTAACATTGATGTTATGACACTGGATGATTCCTCAAACTCAGATGACAATTTCTTTTTTAAATTACTTTTTAAATATTTGTCAGACTGATTAAATATGCAATCCTTACAAAGTTGATTCAGAAAAAGTTAATTAGATCAGTCTAAAATAATATTGGCAGAAGGAAAACAACCTCATAGGTTATTTGTTCTCTTATTGTAGATATATGTCCGAAGAATAAGTGAGGTTAGCACTGGTGTACAAAGCCACAAGAAAGGTTATTTTGACAACTTAGAGTCACTGCAATGTTTCTCTGCACACTGAAGTTGAAGCTGCCAGTCCTGATGAGGATAAGCCTTAGAAGTGCTGGATAACCATCATTGTAGATTACCTGACACTGGCTAAATGCCTAAGGACAATCTTTTTCCTTGCTTTAAAAAAGAACACACATCAGAAAAAAAGAAAAAAAATCCTTTTTGTAGCAGGTTTGCATTCAGGTTTTTTCCTTCATTCCAGGCTTTAGCTGACAATAGTCCCATAATACTCTTCAAGGATGTCATCTCCATAATACACTTTAAGGAAAGCAATATAAAAGTGCTTTCTTGCAAAAGAGGAACACTTTAAAAGCATAGTTATCTGAAAAACAAAAAAACAAAAAAACAAAAATAAAAGAGTTATTTAAATCATTGGTGGTAACAAAGATGTTTCTTACTCAGAATCTGAAGTCTTTGGAGAAAATTTTGTCATTTTTATCATCATTTGAATTATAATAGGGATTTTGCCAGAGTTTGGGGGGCTATTTTCTTCATTTGTTAAATAATTTGAATCTGACAGCAACTGGCTAATGAACACTTGACAGAAAAAAAAACCAAATTCTACTGTGTTCATGAACTGAATGCAAAATACAAAGTTTGGCTTGGTTGTTCAGAACTGAAGTGGATTTGAAATTATTGAGCTCTAGAGCAAAACACATCAGCAATAATGAGCTGTGCATTTGTAGTGCGCATGAGGTAACACATGGGTAAGACTAATGTGGTGAAAATTTAAACTGCAGATAAGTGCTCCCAAGACACTCATCATCTGAGCATCTGGATACGCATCTCATACTAAATTGAAAATCTGTTTTAACAAATCTCTGTCACTGAGGTGCACGTTCACGACTTGCTGTGATGACTGGAAATTATCAGAAATATATCTGATAATTTTTTTTTTATCTTATTGATTAATAAGCCAATAAATCAATATCTATGATTCTATTATAGAAGTGGTGCTTAGAGACATGGTTTAGTGGTGGACTTGGCAGTGCTCATTTAACGGTTGGACTTGATGATCTTAAAGGTCTTTTCCAAAGAAAATGATTCTATGATTCTATTCTGTTCTATAATTCAATAAGCCCTGGAAATCCAGAAGCCAGATGTTTCAGCTGGCCATCAGCAGGGGGAACTACCAGGTAGAATAGCAAGGGAATGCAAAAAGGAAAAGAGACTAAGACATGGGACCATCTTAGACTCACATAGATGGGAGACATACTTTCAAACTTGTGATCTGATGGGAAGGCAACAAACACCTTTTAATTGTCACTATCTAGTTTTAACATGGAAACACATTTCTGGATTCTTATTTCAGACAAACTCTAAGTTATATATACCTTGTATTCATATAAAGTATCTTATGAATATATCCCATGCATGTTAGTTCAGTGTGCTTTATGTTAAAGAAGGTGTTTTCTGAAGGTTACGTTTTTCCCCTTGTGTCACATGGAAATGTGATAGCTTATTAGTAATTCATTTGAAAAGACTTAAGCAATTTAAACATCCTATTTTGTCGCTGTACAAGATCAGCAAAAGAACTATAATACTTTACCATAGGAGATATACATTAAATTGAGATGTTTTTGCAGGTTGATGTTCACCACTGGCCTGGCCATTTTTTTGTAATCGCTGCTCCCCAGCACAAAGAAGATGAAGCAATCAGAGAGCCCTTGCCCAACATGGCACATGTCACTTAGTAAGAGTCATCTCTGGGACTTTCACAATCTTGTTTCCCCATCATGTGCCAAGATCATTTGTAAGACAGTTCTAAGAGGAAAGATCACTTTTAACCTTCTCAGCTGGCCATGTCAAAAGGAACATAATATAGGACATTAATTTGATGGCTGCAAAATTGCCACCAAAAAACTACACCGAGATTGCACAGGCCCCAGAGAAGAACCTTAATGGTTTATTGGCTGGGCTACACTTTGGTGGGAGTTAACATCAACTCATTCCAAGTCTGAACTTGATTCTCTATGTATTTACAGTGGGATCACACAGAGTAGTTACTACAGCAGTTTCACTGCCTGATGATGTTGACCAGAGATCCTGGTCTTTGCCTTTTATCTGCTCTCTCATAGTAAGGATATTCTGGAAAATTAAAGCAGGCTGTGGATCTTGAAGAGCCACTAATTTGACAGAACATGATTTGAACATAAGCTGCTGTTGCCATCTTTTTAGTAGCTTTCATTTTTACGCAATCAACAAGCTTGTATCAACAAGCAGCCATAAAACTAATTTTCTACAGAACTACTAATTTTGCACTAATTAAAACACTAAGGATTTTACTTTTAGACATATCTGACTGCAAAAAAGTGCCCAAAAGTTCTAGGGAAAAAAAAAACCCAAACATTTTCCCCCTTGTTTTATTTAAATATTTGTAAGATACAAAAAGGTTTCCTGGTTTTCCTCAGTGGAATAAAAAGAAAAATGTATGCCATCTGAAGAGCTATTCATTCCTATGAGTTATTATTAGGGTAAGCTATTCATTTACTGCTTATTTGTGTGTGGATAATCAGTGTTATATACCCAAATTACATGTATTCCCAGTTTTTCCAGATCATCTAGAGTTCCAAGCCACCCCTTCATTCACAGTCATCTGTTATTCCCCTTCCATATGTTAGTGCACAAGAAGGGGGGGCGGTGGGGAGTAAAATTAGCCTAAACCCAACTGTTTTGATGAGCATTATGTAGGATGTTTGCACTTCCAAACAAGCTAGCTATTGCTTCAGTCAATAGGTCACAGTTCTAATGCAGATGATTCATGTGAGCTATCTCTGGAAGAACGAAAAAGTTCGTCTTTATAAAGAAGTTTTATGTTGCTCCACAAGGCATTTCCTTCTGTTTCATGATCTCCTTGAGTTCCCTTTGCTATCAATAGCATTTCAGACTAATGAAACAGAAAAGAAATTTAGGAGCTGGGACATCGGGTTCATAACACTGACTTATCACTCTTCTCTCCCCATTTCCCCAAATCCTTAAAAAACAAAACAAAATTAAATTTCTTGGACCTGAAAGGCATGAATGGTCAGCAGAGTATTTTAAAAGAGTATTCTGGGAAACATCTGTAAAATACATGGGAAAACAATTGCCTTACTCTATTTTTTTTAAGAAAAAAACCAGTATTTTATGAAGATGAAAAGAGCATTTTAAAAAGCCTTCTCTTCCTCCCTGCTCAGCTGCTTCACTTTTCCTCTCTGAGGCATCTGGATTTGGTAAAGCACATTCTGGTTGACAGACAAGAAAGAAATACATATGCTTTTGGTTGTAAGAGAAAGGCATATTAGCAAAGATTTTGTTGTCCTGCTATATCACAAAATACAACAAAAGCTACAAAAATGCAAATCTTTAATCGAAGAAATAACTGTTGTTCTTCATCTTTACTTACACGTATACCAGGTCAGGTCCAAGGGCCCTATAATTAACAAAAAAGGACAAACTGCAGATGTCTGAGAAAGACACTGAGGGGGCAGAAAGCACATCACACTCCACCAGAACTGTCTTCCAGCCTCAAGTGCTTTCTGGCACAAAAGCTTCCTGAGACAGTAGTGATGTCCTTGAATTTAACTGCCAAGATGGTTTTTCTTCCATGAATTTACTTGATCAAATTTGTGACATAAAATTATGTCTACAGTGTCCCATGGTAAGGAGTTCTGCAGAGTTATTGCACACTCAGTGAAGTACTACCTCTTCTGTCAAGTTCACTCAATGCTTCCTAGCTCTCCTGGTAAGACCCTGAACAGCTGTTCCCAGTTCATCTTCCATATAGTGCTTACACCTGTATGGCCTTCTGTTGTCTCTCTCCAGGCTGAAGACTTCTAATCCTGGGCCATCCTGGTTTCCTTCTTTCTTTTCCAGCTGTAACAGATCTTTGTGAACTAGACAACCCGAAATGCAAAAAAAAGTATTTCATAAGTAGAAGAAACACTGATTTATATAACATTTGTACTCTGATTCCTAATTCTTCTAGCATTGTTTGCTCTTCCCCCTGACCTCCCTGAGAAGTAATGAAGTAATGCTTTCATAGACTATTTCTGGCCCAGGATCCTATTCCCAGAGACCAATACATATTAGACCAGAGGCAAGCACAGACCACTAATCCTGATTTAGATTGTTTTAAATTTAACTGTATCAAACTTCAGCTGCTATTTTACTCTTCAGTATCAGCAGGTGCTTCTGTGACTCTCTTCATGCAGCCTTTACCATTCTAAATCATTTGGTGCTGTCCTGGTTTGTACCAGGACAGAACCAATTTTCCGTTCAGTGATTTTTCCTTTCAGTTGAGTTTCTTCTAAGTAACTACACTTTCTGAAGTTAACTACATGTTTTTCAGACAGTTTCTGCTTCTAGGATTGATAACTCTTGAAGTTTTTAGTTATTACTAAGGTAATGGTAGAACTGGTATGAAGAAAGACTCTTGCATATACTTATTCCTATAGAAACCAAGGTCACTGCTAAGTTTCTTATGGTCCACTAGTGAAAGTGCCTAAAAGAGTCACACTTGCAGGGAGGACCAGACAGAACATGTGACCCAAAATTGACCAGCGAAGTATTCCATCCCGTACATGTCATTCTCAGTTAAAAGCTGAGCGATCATGAGGATCACCCTCTCTTCTTCTGTGGCCGGCGTCTGAAGAGGACTCTGTTGATTTTTCTCCTGCCTTCGATCCCAATCTGTGCATTCCTGAATCCAGTTTCTGTCTGGCACTCAGTCCAGTCTAGGACTTCCCAGAACCTGCCCTGCAGTGCCAGTGGTGACGTGATCATCATCAGGGAAGCTCTATCTTGATTTTGTATATATTTAATTATTTTTATTAGTATATTCTTTTTCATTGTTATTGTTTATCAAAACTTTTAACTTTCCAGCCTGTAAGTCTCTCTTCCTTTTCTCTTTTCCTCTCCCTTCTGGGGGAATGAAAGGGTTAACAGAGAGCATCTGCTGTCAGTTTAATAGCCAGTCCAGCTTTAAACCTTGACAAGTGTCATCAGTAAATTTTGACACTTCACTACTATTCAAACCAGTTACTAAGATGTTGAGCACTGCAGATCCCAGCACAGATTCTTCTAAGGTCCCACTAACGCTCTGACTTTTCATAGTTTCCTAGCCTTTAACATAATGCCCTTTGTAACGGCATTATCTCTCATATTGCAGAAACTTAGATTCTTCGATTTTCAGGCACGTAGCTTGTCAACTGCATTAGGAAAAGCAGCTATGATGTATTAGGCAAGTCTCCTTTGTCCATAACTTCTTCTATAAACTCTTTAAAGGAGTCCAGGCATTTGAATGTTCTGTTTACAAATACACATTTGCCTTTTATTAGCAGCCTGCTCACAGAAAGAGATGACTTCCATCCACATAAATCAGATCCAGACCTTCATTTGCCCAAAATTCAATGGTCTTTGAATTCAGCATTTTGCTCAGAGTTGTAAGAAAACAGCAGTTTCATTGGCATGAATTTAGTCGAAGTGACAGGATGTTGGCAGCTGGTCTATATAGGCTATTTTGACTGAATGAGCAGCTCTCATGCTGCAGCCTTCTTCATTTTGTCTTTCCAGTCCCATATCGATACAAAGATACAAAATTTCATTCACAGCCTTGATTGCTGCTGATGGGTTATTGTAAGCAAATAGGCTCAATAAAATGTAAAATGAGGGTGTGATTGATGCACTGACAAGCAAAAGACAAGGCACCACTGACAGAATTTTTCAAGGAAGAAGAATAAATGGAAACCAGTTTTACTTGGATTCCTTGATGACAAAGACATTTAAATAGAGTCATTGGGATGCTAATGAAATTATAGTTTGGAAGCAAAAACTCAACCAAAATAAAAGCTGAATAAAAGCAAAGTAGGAATTGGAGACTGAAAAAACATCATGCAAGATGTAGGAATCCCCTCATTGTGTCACTGAAAGCCTGAATAGTCCTGAATAAGTTATACATCCTATATGCAATACCTATTATTTCATTGCTCTGTTTTATTTGAAAGGTCTGAACTGGAATTTCTTCTGTAAAAAGTGTCGGGAAAAGATTATTTACCTATAAATAAAAAGAATGCACTTCCAAAAAAGTAGTCACAGTTCTAGGTAAGTCCTCAAAAAGAAGCCTGAAGTGGCTTTAGGTCCCAGAATGATGTGTTTGCATCTTTACTTAGAGAGCATCATGCTTGTTTTCTGCACCAGTCAAAGCACGAAATATAAACTTGGCTGACCTACTTTTGAGAAGTTACTCATACTGGGGTGTGTTCCTTAGTAGCTTTCTTTTTTCTCAGTAAAATCTGGTTAAATATATTAAATAGAAATCACTGGCATGATAATTAGTCTCTATTTCCTCAGCAGACTTCTGCTCCCTGCATGCTGCAGCAGAGAGTTGGGGCACTAAAACATGCGATCTTGGTCTGTGCAGAAGCCCCCAAATTAATAATCTATTGCACTAACTTCTCCAGTTACAAAAAAAAAAAAAAAAAAAAAAAAAAAGCAAGCCATTTTAAAAACATAACTGCCATGATATGTTGTTCTTCCCAGAAAAAAACATACACACTGTTTTTCATTTATTTTGTTATCAACTGCTACTTGTTCTGGTCTTTATGTTGATTCCCACTTTATTCTAGCATTGAAAGGACTGGGTTGAACCTTCTGACTTTTCAGACGTGACACTGAAAAGAAGGAGTTAATCCAGCTCCAACAGAGAAATTTCTGAGTAGGTTTGCAAAGGAGCCATTTTCTGTCCTGCCTCTGAAAGCTCAACGAATCCCAGAAGAAGATGGAGAGACATCACCAAGAACTGGTTGTCAGCTAAAGGGAAGGATGGCTCTCAGAGACTGGATTAGGTCTGACTGCCATACTCTGCTGTTAGATCTGGTGAAGGTGTGATTTTAATAAGGGGACTCTCTTCTGTCCCACCGGAGTCCTACCTTCCTGAAGTTTCTTCCTTCTTCCAGCTGTTGTACACCCTAGACCCTGTTCATCATCCCTCATGGCTCCTCAAATCCCCTTTTCCACACTGCCACCTTTGACTTTTACTTGCCCCGTTAATGAGTTTTGAGCTGGCTTTACTCGCTGTGATTACAGAGTTTGGGTGTTGGTAGTTCAAGCCTCCACAGGTTCCTGCCCCTCCCAATCCTGTTTATTTCTGCTTCCCTGCACATATGGGCCCTGTATAGGTTATGAGAGCTCTAACAAGGTCAGAACTCAATATCATATAGTTGAAAGGAGTGATAATAGGTTTTCCACTCTTTCTACCTTCTTCCTTTATTTTCAGTCCACCTTAGGTATCGTTAGTTGTACATGAACTGCTTGCGATATGAAGCAGAAATGAAACATCTGGCAGCAGATTTACTGCAGTATTTTTAAACCCTATCTGAAACTGAGAAATTCTACATAATCAGTCTGCCCACTGCATTCAAAGGACAGAGAGTAGACATTTGTCAAGAAGTGTACATATTTATCAGATGTTTATACAGATTTCTGAAAAGATATGTTGTACTTCAAACTGCATGTTACTGTTACAGGGGGAATGTCAAGTTCTGTAGTGTGTGTTCAGAGACTGAACACAACCATGAATAGTGGTTGTCTATGGATATGGAGGAAACGAAGAAATATACCTGCAAGAGTCAGTGCGGAATACAGTTTTAGCAGTGTCAAGTTTTAGTAAAATTGGAGAATGTAGAAATTATAAACTGTCCCCTGAAGGCACCAAAGTCAGAAGATGTCATATATCCATCAATAGCCCAATTCATGATATTGTTATATTGGAAAACAGCTCAAATGAAAAGCAATTATAGATAGGAAATTGCTTTGAAATGAAAGGAAGAAAAACAAAACCAAATAAATTATTCAAATCCACATTCTGATAACATTTTTCTTGCATCTGTCAGATTCCAGTAAATACCTTTCTAACAGCTTTAACTCATCAAGTGTTGAATATATTTTATCAAGAGTTTCAATATGTATTTCTAGCAAAAGCAACATCAAAACAATTACTCTAGCATGTACCAACACTTTTAAATCATATACGAGTTTAATTGGCAGTGGACAAGCATGCATATTTTCAACCTCTAGATACACCAATGAAAAACTAGTCAGAACCAAAATTAAATACTCCAGGTTGTATCAAAGTAACAGGATATGAAGAATATAGTGTCCTAGTTACGTGGAACTGAATTTACAGAATGGCATTATGGACAAATTATATCATCATTGCATTATCTGTAGTGTACACGACTACAAAAGTATGCATTTGAAAAATAATGTCTGGTGGCAAACGGCAGCATTTGAACAACCACTATAAATGCCTGGTTATATTTCATATTAATTCCTTCTTCCACTAGAGTCAGAGTATCACGCACAGTTCATATTGCAATACTTGCATATGTTGATTGCTTTCTAAGGCAGTTTAAACTATCTGGTTAAGAACAGATAACCATGTAGTCTGAGATTCTTCAAAATAAAGCTTCAGAGGGATTACATTCTCTTTGCATTTTTAATCAGTTACATGGAAAAAGAACAGAGATGTTATAGGGAAGAGGGTGCTGAGGAGAAGAGCAGTTTTATTTTCCACATAACAGATGCATCATATTTTGAGAGCAAAATCAGAAAAGATGTGGTAGAACAGCAGGATATAATACTCTAGACATTGTTTTCATGTCCATTGGAATATAGTATTTTATTACTGTTCCTTGGAAATTAACATTCAGCAGAACGCTAGAGCTAGGTAGGGACAGAGAAACTGGGAGAAGAAAGATCTCCAAGGAAAGGCAGAGCAAAGTTGTTGCGTTGACTCACCTCCACATTGCTCAACCAAGAATACCATCTTAAGTAGCACACATTGAAATACAAAAAGCTCCATAGATACTATCTGGGTTTTTGAACAGTTACCATATCTGTGTCATAAACCTTTAGTCTGTTAGCTTTTACATGAACTCTAAAATTATTCAATCTCAGGGCAAGGAATTAGCTGTCCAGCTGAAAGAGTGCACAAGTGACAAGGTTATCGATCTAGTACTGCTGTGCAGTGTTCTGTGCATATTTAAAAAATCTCATATTAATTCAATCACTTCTCTTTTCACAGCATAGCCCAAGCTGATGATGAACATATGATAGTTTTGTCACGTATGGCGAAAATTGCAATTTTATCACAGCACACAACTAGATCAAAAGGTACATGGCCTTTATAAAATGATGTTAGAAAAGATTTAAAGCCTGTTGCATGAACACTTGTTGCTGCTACAACATCAGAAAGAAACTGAAGAAACATCATACTAATGCCAGCACATTCAATACTACCCCTACACTCCATATCACCTTGTAGTCAAAGGATGGGGATAAGCTAGACAAAACTAGCATATCTATCACTTGCTGCCATTTCTCCACTTCCCAGCAAAGAACTAGCCAGCAAAAATCTTGCCAGTGTAATCAGAGGCCTATAACACTTCTGTGCCTACACAAAGTCTACAGTTTTAAATACCGACGCTAAAAGTTTTGACTGGCAATACTGGTTTGTGCAGTGTATAATTTCAGGTAAGTGGAAGCAGAGCTTGTTTCAAATTATTATTATTCCAGGGCCCTATCAATAAAGGTCCCAAAACAGAGTAGACCAGACTTGGGGCTGTGACATGCAAGCAGAAGGTGACACATAACATGGCAGCAAACTGCTTTAACAACAGGCCTTGAATACGTGATCACTTAATCTGGTACCCATATTCAGCGTAGCAGAAGCTAACTGAGGTCAAATGAGCACTTTCTGTTCAGTGTGGTAACTCTAAAATGCATACAAGACAAATTCTACAATAATTCTGGGAAACAGTAATTTATACTTTTCTAGAAATTGCATATAGATTATATCTCTTACGTACATTTTAAAGTTTCCACAACGAGTAGCAATGTTCTATTTCCAATTGATGCTGCTGGGACATGAAAGTTAAATTGAGTGTGCTAGCAATTACTGCATGATTATTTTCCAAAGTAATGATGTCCTAGATTTTTTTTTTTGTGTAATTAATGCCCTACACACCTCAGAGAAAGCACTTTCTTATTAGAATTTCATAAAAGCAAAATATAGTTCATCCTCTAAATATGCTAGAAAACATTGTTTATTGCAATTTAACTGTTCATTGAGTTCCTGGAGTTCTATGCTCCCAAACCATAAAATTTTTTTATACCTACACAAGCACATAAAATAGCCCTATATACATGGTAAAATTTTCAATACCAATAAAAACAGAACCTGAATATTTGAAATCATGACCAAAACCCATTCAACCAGTTAGGCTCCTTAACTTACAGCAAAGGAGTTTCTCAGCAACAAAAGCTATTTAAAGCAGGAAAACAAATTTTATCCAATACTAAACATTTACATAAAATAAAATGGGAAATCTGATTCATAGAAATATGTGACTATGCGTGGCAAACTCTGACAAGCCTCAGACGTTATGGATGTTGGCATATGTGGCATCAGGCAATGCAGAATATAAGGTTCCCTGCTATTGTTGCTGTTGCATTGCTGCCTGCCTTGCCTTCATTTCCATTCAGCCTCTGCACTTCATTCCTTCATGCTGACTGTCAGACTATTTAGCAATCCTGATTTCTGTAGCTTCTAATTGTCAGACGTGAAACAGAAGGCACTATTCAAAGAGAAAGGACAATTTTCCTCCTCAGCTTTTTGTCAGGAGTTCATAGCGTGAAACAGCGTTGCCATTATCAAGCAAAGGAAAATAAACAGTGGAAGAGTAGCAAAAGAGGCTGTTGCTATTACTGTGGAGTCCATGTGAATGGAAAATATACAGTATAAGAGACAAATGCTTTCTCTTGATGGTTCAGATAAGCTTGTATCATATTTCATTATCTGTTAGTGGCAACCAAAAGTTAGATCACTCTTTGTATATCCCCTAAGCCTGTGTCAGTTAACTAAACTGTTAACAGGGGACTATAGAGAAAAAAAAAAAACAAAACCCACAAAGAAAAGAAAACCTCTTATTTGTTTAAATTCATCAATTGGACTAAACTCATTCCTTGTTACAGTAGATTTTGCCAGTATGATCTACCTTCAGGGTCTCTCTAAAGAACAGTTGCAGACAGACAATAGCTTGCCCTGCAGACAGCACAGCTGGAAAAAACAAGGGGTTAAACAGCCTGAGAGATAAAAGAGCTAGGGACTGCAGGGTGCACAAATCCAGCACATCTCTGTAGGAGTATCTGCCAGCAAGAATCCTTCCTGGAGCACACCTGGCAAGAAGCAAACTCCTTCAGATACACCGGCAGCACTCCCTCACGACTGAACCCACGTTGGCACAGCTCATTGCAGAGCAATTTCACTGTCTTGTGATAGAGTATGTCAAGGTCTTTTATTTTGTTAATAAGCTCTGTATGTCTGGTTTAGTAACTCTATCTGCTGTGCTGAAATGGAAACTCTGATGCTCAATTACTGTTAATTTTTACCAGGAACATCTCTCCAAGCACTTTCTATCCAGGTGGAAAGAGGCAACCACTCCAAAGGGTGACCTCAGTCTATCAAGAAACCAGTTTATTTTTAGACTGTGATTTTTAGTTGTGCAAATGATATGGCAAGTTGAGCTTTCACTTTCCGAATGAATCAATCAGAGAATCATGCACTAGCAAAGCAGCATAATGTTAAGACAAGATGACTACCAAACTAAAAAGCAAAGAAACACATGTACAGAAAGAAATTTTGTGCATGCTGTCATCCAGCTTTGAAATAGAGTAATAATTCAAAAGCCCAGACATTAAGAATAGTCACCTATAGCAAGCAACAGCCCTGAGAGGTAAAATGTTTAGGTAATATCATAGCAGCTGTGCAGCAGCAGGCAGCAAGAAGTCACACTAATGAAGTCACTACGTCAGCTGTTCAGCGGCAAAATGCCATCTCCAGTACATCTCTAATCTCTATTAAACAGCATAACTACTATGTTTGGGACATGAGTCCCATGGCTACTATACCTAATCTACGCAGAGGTCATGTATGACCACAGTCCCCACTTCCTCCTGCTGCTGCCGTCAGGTCTCAGTTCCTTGATCATCTCTGCAAGGCAAACCACAAAAAAATGTGCCACTTGTCATGTCCCAAGACGAGAAAGCCTGGCACATAAGGTTCAGCTCCATTAACTCTTCAAGAGTAACATGATTCCTTTCTTCACACCCTTATCTCACCTAAAAAAAACCATTAGTGTCTTGTATGATAGCACTTGAGGGAACTCTCGGTGACACCGCTCAAGGCTCTGAGTGGTGGACGACCTCTGATGGTTTCACCTTCATGAGCATGAGCCCTAAGCTAGCAAAGCATTACCCCTTCTCTCATCAGCCAGCTGAAGATTATCCTTCAAATTGCTGTCTCAAAAAGTGCCAGAAGAGATGGAGCAGCAGTGCACTATAAAAGCCCAGTTCTTCATCAGTCTGTGATGAAGCTATATTGTCACTGCAACACTTTTGAGACAATACCTCTTCCTGTGGCTCTGAGATTTTTGTTCTGTAAAGGGCAGAAATCCTTTACAGAGGAAGAATAAATGGAAAGAAACGCATACCACCAAGTCTTCTAGATCTTTGTATTTGCACATATTTCCTTACCCGTCGATAGGCAAGAATTACTTCAGGAGACCTATTTTCTACCATAGGGGTGGAGCACAGCACCTCTCAGGCTGACCAAGCCCTGTTCTTTCAAGGAAAGTAGCTGCAGTATCATTCCCACGTCACAGTCTGCTATGCCAGAGGAGCATAGCAAAATTTTGCATCATTGTTTTTTGTTTTCCCTGCTTTATGCACTGTGAATTGGATGGGACAATCAGCTTCCCACAACAGCAGCAAACTATCCATTAAGACAATTTAAATACAGTTTGGCTCAGCAGACAGACTTATGCAGGAGCTCTACATGAAGTACCAGTGTTTATAGCTCCTGAGTCATGGGCTAAAATAAGCTTCAAGGAAGGAAGCTACAAATGCTTTATGATAAATACCCTACATGGAACTACATGTATTCCTAAAGCCTATAACACCATTTGCAGAATGCAAAAGCATCTGTATCATCCAACACTAAGAAAATAAACAAAACAAAAAAAGATGCACAGAGACAGTCATACTTGACTCCTAGACCCAGTTAGGCAGAGGAACACCTGCTTATGACTGTGCTGTTTTAGTGCTGGTAATCCTATATGGAGGTTCTGGCTCTGTTACAGTCTATCCACTGACTGGGGCCATCTTCCCATCAGTGAAGTCACTCTGTTCATGTCCCAGCAGAGTCCGAGCGCAAACTAATACTTCTGTATCACAGACTACAAGGAGAGCACGCCCTCAATGCAAAGGCAGTCAGGCTAATCTGACAGTCCATATGCATGAGAATTCTTCTCTTGAAAGGAGGGTGTCCCGTTATTCGATTATCTCGGTAGATGAGCCCACTGTTCCCATCCTCCAATTTCATGCTATGAAGCAAGACCACTCCATTTATTGTCAGAGACAGAGAAAGGAGGGAAGAAAATAATATCAAATAAGAAAGCTGGGATTCAAATACATATTAAAAAAAAACAAAACAAAACAACAAAAAAATGGACCATAAAGACTTCTGTGCTTGGTCTCTCTGCTTCTCCTAGTGCAAGCTAATCCTTCGCTAACACAACACATATGACTTGTAGGCAATTTTTAAGTTTCATGAACTGGCATATCATTCTGACATCGGCAGATGTCCGGTCACGCTGTTGGGCTCTCATAGAAATGGCTAAAAACTAGTTATATTTGTCAAGCTGCATACAAAACATTTCCATTGCATGAAATAATTCAGGCATGAATTGAAAAGGCACAGAATTAACCTGCACTTGAAAGCTTTTCTCAAGGAAGTTCACAAAGACGTCACAGTTTTGCTGTATTTCCAGTAGGTTACAGAGTTATGTTCCTGCACAACAGTTATTTCTGTTTGTGGTATATTTATAGTAAAAGAGTATTATTCAGTTACACTTTTTTTATTCCAATTACTGCTTCTAAAAATCTATTCCTTTTCCTCAATAAAACGTGTATAGGCATGACAATGTTTCATTTCATTTTTAGAAGTGAAACACACATTGGCTGAAGCTCCTGGAAACATTGAAAGGACAGAGCAGCAAGTCAGAGCAACTGAAGCAACATAAGAGATTTTGTGAATGCGTATTTTTCTAATCACAACAACAAGACCCTTTTAAATAACAAAAAATGTTCTTACTGTAAATTCCCAGATGCTATTTTTAACCTGTCTATACGTTTTCCCTGACTGTGCTAGCGTTTATGTAGGTAGCACAAATATCATAAAAGCATGTTTTATCCTGGACTGCAGAACCATGCATGCAGTACACTCAGCAATTAATTTAATTTTTCTTACCCGTAGATTTACTGCTTGAATCACATCTCTGGGCTTCTGCTTTCGTACTCCATAACTAAATACTGCTACAGCTTAGTCAGAAACCAAGTGACCTGTGCACTTTGCTGACAAACGGGTGCAAATTCTAGGGAATACGCAAGTCAGCTTGTATGTCCTGGCTCATGGATTTTATCTGCACAGATTTGCTGGCCTAAGGCTCTTACACAGAATTTTATTGTCTCAGCAAGCAAAAACAAAGAGAAAACTACAGACTTCCTAAGGAATAAACAACAGTTTCACTACCAGCACCTTCCAGCTCAGAGAGAGCCAGAAGAGCCTGCACATTCCTTGAACAAAACATTTGCCTCAGAGAACGTGGAAGCTTACTGCACTTTTCAGTGGAAAAAAACTTTTTCTTGAAACAAAACAAAACACAACCCCCCACCAAACACCAAAGCTCCTGGTATTAAAAAAAAAAAAAAATATGTATATATATTCAAACCTTAGCAAGGCAAACTTCCACCACTAACAAATACAGACAGAATTAGATATGCCTTAAACAGCACCTGCATTTTACTGGGAGTAATGACTACTAAGTTGTCATCTTATACGGAAGGGGTCTTCTCTGGTCATTTTTGTGAAAGTTAAACATATCCCAAGGGACAAGATTCAGACCCACTAAAACAAGTGCACATTGCAGTACTTAAAACATGGGCCCCAGTCTGTACAAAAGCAGCAGGATCCCTGTGCTGCCTGAAGGGTACTCCCAAACGTCTTGACATGGACGGCACTCCCTAGGGAAATCCAGGAGGAAAATGGCAGATATTCTGACAGCACCTGAATTCCCTGGAGCCCAAATCAGGTCGCTATGAATTTTCTTCCACCTGGGACTTGGGTCATCCCATGCATCACAGCTGGTACAGAACCATGACCAGGGGAGGTAGAGATGACAACCACTGCCTTTTTTTGCATCATGGTGGTTAGAGCATTTGTCCAGGCATGAAATGGAAACACTGGCTCCAAATTCTGTCAGCTGAGGAGATTCAAACCCGTATCACCTATCTCCTAACAGTGACTATCTTCCTAGTGACTATGCTATTCTTGGTTGATGTGTTTTCTGTTCCTTTTTTTAAATGATCAGCCAGAGCTCAGCCATGAAGATGAAGTTTGCTCCACCAGAAGGCTATGATGCCCACTGGAAAATGACAAACCTGAATTCTGCTTCCTTAAATTTTGAAGGTTTTTGGTTTTGTTTTTGCTCTTTTTTTTTTTCTTACCCTAGCAACTTGCCTTATGGAAAATACATGAATAATCCTGGAAACCGAACCTTTCAAACACTGTTGCTTCTGGCTGAGCTGCCTGACCAAGAGATTTCCAGGGACTTCTAGAGAAGCAAAATGCCCAAGACACCTTTGTGAATGCAGGTCTGTGAAGTACAGTCACCAGAGTTAGTGAGGATCAAGCAGCGTTGCAGCAGCCCTGAGTGGTCCTCTAGACCCAAGAGCTACATTCCCCATCCATCTGCCTCCAGCACATCAAGTAGTGGCCTGAACCTTCTCCAAAGACCTCTGCTGAGCACAGTCACTGTGGCTTTTACTCTGAGGTTTTTTTGTTTAGCCTATACTGTTAAGGTTACAGATATTGCAACCTCTGAAAAGAAATGTCTTTTCTCCACTGCTAGATCAAACTACATATGAGGAGGAAAGTTTTGCAGTTTGAAAAAGAGGAGATGTCACCCTAGATGCAAGCTTTGACTAGTGAAAATGCATCAAACTCCAGCCCCTGCTAGCACCTACCAAGATGAGGTTATAGATGTACAGCCAGCGTGAATGACAGTTCAGGCAAATATCATCAAATGGTAGCATTTACTATCACATCCCATCCTTAACAGGGCAATATATAACCCTATGGAGACGCTTTTGTTTACAGTGTAAAGCCACTAGAAGCCCCAGGACACTTAACCTCTGAAAAATCAAGCTCAATGGTAGGTATCAAAATCTGAAAATATTGGTTTCACCTGATCAGATATTTGGCATCATTGGAATCTAGCAGTGAGCAAGTATATCTTTTTCTCATCGTTTCAAGAGTAATTCGCTAGGACTGATATGTTCTTAATTTCCTCACTCCTGGCAGCACAGATAATAGCTGCTGGTACTGTCAGAATTCATAAATTTGCCCCAGTGCCCATTTCAGTCTTTATTAATATTGACATTTTCTGGCAAAACTCCTTTCCAAGGATTTAAGACTTCAAATTTGCTGAGTTTATAAGGGAAGAGATCAAGAAATCCATGGATAAAAACAAATCCCCTAAAATCTTGCCAAATATACTATGGGATTCCCTAAAGGCTTACTTGAGAAAGACATTAATTTATTTTTCTTCACCAAGAGCCAAAACAACAGAAAGAATAACACTGGAAAGTCTAAAAAACAGATGAAAAAGAAGTAAAAAATATCTCTTCGGGGTTAGCATTAACAATGACAATTCTAGCTTATTAATCAAATTGATATTTAAATTGCACAATGTAAGTCATCTCAGAGCATATTTGTCGACAAAAAAAAACCTCTGTAGAATGATGGGGCAAGTCAAGAAAATAACAAGTAACTGCATGTCCAGATTCTAAAAAAAAGTTAGGATTAGTAATAAAAATGAAATAATAGACAAGTCCAAATCCTGAAAAAAAAATAGTCTGCAGATGTAGCATCTGAATCCATTTTTGGCACATGTTTATTATGATTAGGAATATTATTTTAAGAATTAAAAAAAATTGGCTTTAAATTTTTGTCTGTAATTTATGATTAAGGCATGCATTCAGATATCTCTATTGGAACACTATCTCTAAAATCTATTGTCTTTGTGCAAATTTCTGTTGATTATTACTACTTTTCTATATATAATGTTTAAAATTTTAAATGTACTTCAGTAATAACAAGTAAACTGATAATAGAGATTCCCATCTATCACAACCTATAGGACTTCAAACTAACTTCAGTAGAGTTTGCCTCAGGTTTTAATAAGGTTTGAAGTCCTGTAATGGGAGAGGTTGACTGTCCTATTGTGTCTTCTTTTTGTTTCAAAGTAAAAACAGTTTTACTGACTTAGTATTAGTAGGCTCTTAATTACACTTTGATGAAAGGCCAGTTACAGGAGCACAAGAAATAGTATGCATTACCTGTCTGCCACAACTCAAAGACCCTCTTTATACCAAGGGCTGCAAGAAGAACTCAGATTGACAGTGCATTTCAAAATACCAGCCTAAATATTTGATAAGAAAACACTCTCTAAATGTTATTTAGTCATGTGTGCAAAAATGCAAAGAGACTAAAATAAAATCTAGGCAGGAATATTTAAAAAAAAGAAAAAGATGACGGAGTACGGAGTACAGAGTACTGTCATGTATTTCTAAGTTTAATTCCTTCTTAGCAGCGGTCCCAGCATAGTCCAAATTGAACAAACATTGTCCTTTTACCATGATAAGCTTCAGAGTGAACATTTCCACGATAAGCTCCAGCCTCAGATCACACAAGCATCAGACACTGATATCTGCTCACACCTGACGCCGCCAGAGGTAGATTTCTTACCTCTGGTACTAAAGTTTGGCTCTTGCATAACACTTCAGGGGAGGCTGGGAAGGATGGGACTTGGAACATGAGAACTCCTAGTCTCAGCCTACAGCAAGTCAAATTGGGCAGGGTCCCAGTTGTTCTCTAAATCATAATTAATTTTTCACTCTCACTCTCTGCCTGTCTCTAACCCAGCATTAATACCAGACCTTTCACAGCTTAATAGCACATGTTTTACATCTGCTGATCTGAAAGAAACACACATGAGGCTCATCAACCCCCTTATTCTTCTCTCTCCTCCTCCTATCACCCCAGCTGTAATGAATCTTGTAATTGATCCTAGAAGTAATTGATCCTAAAAGATTTTCGGGAGCTCTCTACCCTTTACTAAAACCTGCTCTAGATCACATCAATAGGATATGGCCACAACCATCACCGTCTCCCCTGTCATTGTATATGAACATTAGCACTGCAGTCACACTGACAATGCTTGAACAGACCACAGCACTAGGAGATATACAGACATATAACCTTATCCCACCCCCAAATCAGTCTGACCCCAAAGCTTGTCCACCTTTCACTTGCATATGTTGCTTCCAGGAATAAGCATGAAATTAACTTTACAATTTTAGTTGGCCAAAACCCAGAAGGTGTCATAAAAAAAAAAAAATCAACTTTCCTTTAGGCAGTCAATGCATGAGAGCCAAGCATTACAACCAGCAATCCCTGTAGGAATGCAACTGTGGGCTCATAAGGCACATTCAGCTTGCCTGCCATAGCGTCAAATTTCAAGATAGCAATGAGCAGCTCAGATCTCCTGTTGAACACATGCCAATACTTGACTTCCTCGACAATCATAAAGATGTCAGGGTCTCACTTAAGTATCAGAAGGTCTAATTTAGATACCTATTACATGTCTTCTGAATATGGTCCCAGTCATCAAAACAAAAAAGCATTACAAAACACACTGAAGTATTCTTTCAAGTTTTCGCTGCAGCTTTCCTGGAAAAAAAAAAAGATGTTAAATAAATGAGCAAAAACAACGTGAAGCAATCTGCCCCTGAGAGAAAACACTCCACTCCACCGAGCAGAAGACACAGCCCACAGCAAGAGGTGCTGCTACAGTACAGCCCAGTGACCCACAACGAATGCCATGAACAGCAAGAGCTTGGCAGGGCCAGCCCGCTGATTGAAAATGCTTTCTTCCAGAGCAGAGTTGCTTGTCTTTTTACAAAGGATAAAACAGGAAAGTCATAACATTGATTATTTAAAAAGAGGCTGATTTATGTATTTCCAGAAACTGATATAATGCTTAATGCTATTCAACACATGTATGAGACTTACATAAGTGCAAATTTTCCTCTTATCTTTCTTCTGTGGCGAGCTTTTGATTTCTCTTTTTTAACAGACAGTTTAGGTTATTTTCGCAAAGGCACTTAGTCTATCCATGGAAGATGGAGGAAGGCAGCAGACAGTAAATGCAGGAACCCTACGTGAACCTTGCCTTTCTTGAAAGACATGGACAGCCAATGAACTGGCCTCTGCGATGGCTAGATGTTAGACAGAGGAATGGTACCAGTAATACCCAAGGGAGATAAACAATACATTTTGTTCTCCATTCCAGCATCTACTGCAGGGTCCTCCTTCTGTGGCTTGAACATAATCTTTCCCTTCATTTTTCACCAAACTCTCTCAGTGACACTATTCAGTTGAAACTTCTCATGTGCTCTACATATCAGATTTTAAGACAGCAAAGCTCCCATCAAGACAGGGAATAAAAAGTCAGCCTGGGAATCAATGGATTATTACTCAGGGTGATTCATTTAAGACAACATGGTTATGTTAAATAACTATTTTAAGATGCTATGATTCAATTTGATTCTAATTGCTTCTTGTTGAACTTGTAACCTTTCACTCCACCCTCTCCCTCTTGGGCCTGCTCTTACTGAAGTCACTTGGATCCCTGCCATAACATATACAGGCTGCAAGCAATGGTGTAGAAAAAGCAGTACAGAAAGGTTGTGTGATGGAATAATTTGGCATCCTTTTCAAAGAGAAATAGAATAATCACCAAATTGGCATTTGAGTTTCTAGAAGCTTCCCCTACCCCCTCCCGGCTTCTTCTCAGATCTTGGATCAAATACAAAAAAAAAACCCAAAAATAATCTTGATTTAAATAGTACTGCTTATAGAATCACAGCTTTTGCTGTAAGGAGTGTCTCAGGTCTGGAATAATAGACATGTCCAACTCAGCAGTGAAGTTCACTGGCATATGTGAAAACTAATACAGCCTCTATCCACGCTTGGTTTGCTGCCTCTTAGCCAGTGCTGTGTTAGTAATCACTCATTTTGAAATACTGAGATAATTTTTACTTAAACATTACAGAAATCAAAGGCAGGAGCACCAGAGAATCTCAGAATTGTATTATGTGGGTCCAACTTCTGCATCTAGTAATAATTTGTTTTAAGGCAGACCTTCCCTCCCTTAGCTGCCTAGTATTAGCTTCTATTAGGATTCAATAAGGAAGCTAGGGAAAGGAAAGTCAATCGCATTGAGCTAAATCCTTACTCATATCTCTAGATGTTTGTTCTTTTTTTCCCCACTTTTGATTTCCAATAGCATCAGTTTAAGAAATATTGAGGAACTAAAATGCACAGAGATATGAGGAAGGCTCTTCCCAGAGGTGTAAGTATCCAGAGGAGGACAAATATTACACATAAAACAGTATCTCCATGCACAAAGAAAATGAGAATTTCCCAGCCTTCTCACCAGTTCACACCATATCAGTCTGGTGAGAGATGGGCATGTACTCCATGTGCAGAACTATTTAACCATTACAGATTTAACATGGGGTAGAAAAGGAATTAAAGGAAAAGTAGTATTCTGTAGTTGCTTCAGTGAGATTATTTGGATGTAAAATGGAAATGAAAATTTCTTTCAGCACCTACTATCTCTGAGCACAAAGACAGAGGTCTGGTTTGAAAGAACCCACTTTACATAACAATTTCTTATGTTAATTTTAAGTGGGTAAGACTGACTCAGCCTTCCCTGTCTCACTAAGTCCTCACTACACCTCACTTGCTTGGCAAATATAAATAAATAACATTATTTTTGAAAGACTGAAGGTAGACAGAGAAAGTAATTATGCAGCTTGATAACTTTAAACCACAATGCAAAATTTAAACAGGTAAACAGCATTAGATCATACACAGAGTGCAGAGTAGTGAAGATCTTTTAGTTCAGCGCAACCAGCAACATGATTAATTTAGACAAATCCAGTGATCTGGAAGACACCCACATAAGTGAAAATTACAGATTGAGAGCATACGTAAGGGAGAAGGGGTGTCAAAGAAGAAAATATCATGGAACAGTGTTCATTGTTGAGTATTTTTAATCTCACTTTACCTAGAATAATCCCAGCTCCACATGATGCCAGCTACATAAAAGGGTTGAAGTGACAGTCAGTTGGATCACTGCACAGCTTCCAGGTATCTTAAACTTACGCCTGCCTCAAAATATGCATGAAGCAGCAATTTAATAGTTGTTGTTATTTCAGACTCAGAGGTCCCAGCAGTCTCATTTCCTTTCAGCTCTTCAGCCATCCCATTTAGCTACATCTTGACATGTCCCTCAGCCAACAGGGATGATTCTGATCATCTCTTCTGATCTCCTGGATGAGACAAGCCCACCATACCAGCTCAGCTGGGAGCTGAACTGCATGCCCCAAATTCTTCACTGGAACAAATCTTCCAAAAGCCTATGATTCCCCCATTAACTAAAGCATCTCTGGACTGTGCATTCTTGTTCTGCAACCTGCACTCCACAGAATTCATCTAATACTTACTAAACTCTCTTGAGAAACTACACAGAATGTTTACAAATCTGCTGCTCTTTAGCCCTCCAGTACCCCTGAATTATTGAAACCACTCAAAGCAGCACTGTCTATCATACAAGAGATGGAAACTCTGTGTCCAAAAGCAGCAGTCTGGTTCAAGAGAAGAAAGACTACGCAAAAGGAAAAAAAAAAAAAACAAGAAAGAAAAAAAAAGCAACCAAAGCCATCGATCTGATATACTGGAGACACTAACTGGATTCAGTGAGTCCTCTTCACCCCAACAGACTGTGAAGATAAGAGGACAAAGCTTTCATTTAGACATTTTTCATCTTCCTGTTGGCACATATGATAAAGCCACTCCTGACTGCAACTGTCGTACTAGGAAACGTAGATCCATAAGACCTGAGAAGTCATTTTTCAGTGCAGTATCTTAAAAATCTGAATTGCAGAAGTAGAGCACTGAGAATCAGGAAAAAATTTGAGCCTTGCCACTGGAAACCGGGAAAAATAATACCTCACCACAGATGTTATTACTACTTAGCAATTAATGGATAGAACACAAAAATTTTGGGCACAGTTTACTTAATGCAATCCATTTTTTCTTCTGAATACTTCAGTCCAGCTTCTTCATCTACTTAGGCACAAAACAACCTTCCAGATCACAAGAAAAGCCAGAATAATATTTTCCAGACATAAAATTAATGGCACTGGTTGGGTTTTGGTGTAACGGGTAGGGCTGAGACAGAGAAAATGCCAGTACCTCTTAGAGCAGCTTCTGTTCTAAATGAATTCCCAGGACTTCCTAGGATGCTTGATGCACCGAGAGAGCTACAAAGGTAATTCATCCTTTCTGACTGTTGCTGACATCAAGGCTGTAGCTGCTCTCAGCAGGATGGCATTTATTTTTCATCAAACAGGAACAGCATTTTCAGTTATAGTTTTGCCTACCATGGGACCAGTTAGGGCCTGATCCTGTGAAGTGGTGATTAATCTCTGCAAGGTGAGAGACTAATCTGAACGGAACCAAGAAGTAGCTCTACTTGGTATGTTAGAACTTGACATTTCAGTTGTGATCTTGCAGGTTTTACCAGGCATATAGTCCATTTTGATGATCGAACTGAGTAAACCTTCCTCACATCACTGAGCAGGGATATTCACTCAGCCTCAGATCCTGTTGCCAAAGTCTAATCAGGCGTTTATTCTAGCAACCAAAAGCTATTTGTATTACTTCATAGACAATCTGGATCAGCAAATATATGCTGCTCATTGGAGAAATTTAAGAACACTGACTGGAAAGTAAGACAGATTTTTTTCTCATTCCTTAGTTTCTTGCCCATCAGAGGTGTTTTTTTCACCATATTGGTAGTTTTCCAATCACTGATCTGTTCAATACATTTGGAAAAGGTTTTTCATAGTTTTCTTTTTCTTCTTGAAATGGTCACTTTGGCTGAATCTTACTATAAGAATTTTGATTGCTGACAAAATTATTTTTTCCATGTAATTATTTCTTACCTTTCATTGCCCCCCTCAAATTGTTGAACTGCAATAACAGGTTATATTTTCCCATAGCCTGGAAGAGTGTACACCATAAAACCTTACAGACTCTGTTTGCCTTCTGCATTCCACTGAACCACTTGTCCCTCATCAACCTGAAGGAAAACTGGACCTTCCCTCTACACGTACACAAACCTTTACCAACGACTCCGCTTCAACTAACTCACTTCTTTACATTTCATAGACTATTTATACTTCTTTGCCTACAGGTGAATGACATGGTCAGTTTATAGAGCTCAGTAGTTAATCTGCCCTGCAGCACCACAGGCTGAGGAAAGGCTGTTAATACCCATGCTTTTGCATGCATAATTATATAGATATTAAGCTCCCTAAATGGACACAGCATTACAGACAAAAGCACACATTATAGGATGCTATTGCAGAAAGACTTACAAGAACAGGCTTCCTCCCCAGAGACCCAGGAAGCAGATGGAGAGGACAGTAAGAGCAAGGAGGGCAGCCAGTTGTAAGAGGTGAAGGAAGAAAACTATAATTAGCTGTTTTGAGGGTGCTTCCAGGTGTTACCACCAAATTTAAAGGGCTAACCCTACAAATGCCGTACTGAAAGAATGCTTCTGTAAGGGAATAATTTTATATTAATAAGTTAGTATAAACTAAAAATAAGGAAGAAATGGTTGTCAGAGGAGAGGAGAGTGCAGAACTATGTCTGAATGTCATTACACATCCTAAAAAAGTGGTAGTACTTGTTCTCAGGATTTACAAAGGTGAACAGGACACACAGCAGTAAATTCTGTAGGTCACTTTGGTTATGATTACCTCCACTATGATCTTATTTTTTTCTATTATTTTTATTATGATTATGTTTAGACACTTTAATATGACTTACACTTCTGGGAGAGGCAAAAATCAATGGCACTACTTCTGCCTCCTGCTTTTTATGGGAAGCCTTTTTCTGTAGGCATGTTCTGAGAATATCTGTCAGGAGGGGGAACTGATCATCTGTAGTTGGGCAGGGACTCTCATGTCTATTAGTGTAGCTCCTTAGACGTCATATCCCAAACAAATTCCAACATGTAGAGAACATGGTGAAACCACAGACCTTTGAAATGTCTGTGTCACTACAGAGAGGTCACAACCGAGTGATAGTTTAGAACACCTACAATTTGGACTCGTGGTGGCATTCCTGTTGGGGAGCTGGCTCAAAAACTACTCTGGGTCCTGAGAAACTCAAAGACCAAAGCAGAGGGGTGGCAGGTATACAGGGATTTTGCAGTTAAAACCAGCTTAATCAAATCTACCTCTGTGAATCATGTCGTTTATCAAGTGGCAGTCTCCTCCACGTCATTCATAAAGGTGTCAAACAGGACACTGCCCAGATGTAGGAAAAGCACCTGATGTTCCTTCCCTTTTTTGTCATTAATGAGAAAGGGGAAGGAAGCCATTGTTTGGCACACCGGACACAATTACTGGCCATCAGAAAAGACTGGAGATATCACAGATGGGCATTTACAAAGAGTTTTACAGCGCCCAGGAGTGACTTCGACCTGCAGCAGTGTCCCTAGAACAACATCTCACACTCCCTGCTGCTCACTGATCTCTCTTCTGCTCCCAGCTTCATGCCACAGATGAACTCTCCCTAGCAGACAGCTTTACTGGCAGAGCCAATGTAGCAGTCCGAGAGCAAGTGGAGATGAAGCCTGAAGAGTTAGGCAGATGAAGCCTGCCTAACTGTATATCCTATACAGTTAGGATATACTGCATACTGCCTCCTGTTCCTACTGCAATAGCTTCTCAGCCTATCCATGCTGATCTTCTCTATCATGAGGGCTTTTGTGGAAGAGAGAGGTTTTTTCAAAGCAGGCACAGGTCTCTCTCATTCTCACGATCCTCTTGCTTTTGCTTATGAATGCAAGGACAGTGATTTGCAACCACAAGAGCACAGAAGAAAAAGCCAGTTCTGGTCCAGACCCATTCCCACTCAACCTCTCTCATTGAATATCCTCTGGCTATCTGGCTGAAGCAGTCTAATGCAATGAAAAGGGTTTTATATTCTAATTTAGCCTTCTTATATATCTTCTATGCAGCCACAAAAGCGCCTTTTTCATTTCTAAATCAGGTAGAAAAATCTCGACTCCAGTGTAAAGGATGAAATATCAAAAATATCAGTATCCACCTAAGTAATTTTTAATGAATTGGGTCCTTTGTACAACAACAAATGAACTTGTCCCTTTGGCGGAATAATACAATGTAATCTGTTCTTATTTTTGGATTAATTTCAAAAATTTCTCTCTGCATTTGAGAGCTTTCTCTTATCCTTCTATGTGCAATTTTTCTTTCTTAAAATAAACTTGAAACTCTATTTTTACCTTCCTTTCTAATTTCTGCTTGGGGGAAGATTTCGTACTCTAAAAGGCCTAGAGCTAAACTGAGAAATCTTTGTCAATATGTAGTTTCATTTGCATTTACCTTGCAGAAATATAAATGGTATATTTGTTGTCCTGGCTTGAAAAGGCTCTGAGGTACTCAGTCCATGGGTTCTTCTCTAATATGTATATTTTTTATCAGCTGGACCATGCCATACTTTTACCCTGTAGACCTTCAGAAACGCAGAAGACAGACATTGGTGTTGTAACATTCTTCCAAAAAATATCTAGTGTGTACCCTTGGTTTATGCAGGTTTTTAATCTAGAAAGCTTGGGCTACTTTTTTCATTATACATCACATCTCAAATAATAAACACAAATGAATACATATTTTATACATTAAATCATACGAGTCATAAAAGTCTTTCAAAAAAAGACAAAATACATTTTAAGTCTGTCTACTCTCATGAACTTTCTTATTTTTCCTGTCACACCACAGTTCATGACAAATTCCTTTGTCTCCTTTTCATGATATGCAGCTATTTCTGTTTCTGTTCACCCACTGCCAGACTCTGATCTCAGTAACATTGGTGCAATTCCAGTGTAACTCCAGAGTGGCCCCCAGTGTCTGGATGAAAGTCTGATACTCTTGGTTCGGTCCAGAGAAAACAGTAGTAATGCTTGCTGGCAGAAGGCAGCATTTTTGGGGATTTGACAAGGACTGTGACCAGATTTCAGACTGAGGGCAAACATGCATATCCATCTGTTGTCAAGACAACCTGCAGTCCTAGGGTCTGTTAGGTTTGGCTGCAGAGGGTCTGCTGTTGGTCCCCTGGGTGGGATTCGCAGGGTACATTCTCAGGATCCTGTGCTCCGGCTTTCGTCCCCACCGCTGTCTACTGCTGCGGGACCGGCCCCAGCCCCAGTGCACCATGCGAGAGCTTTCTGGGCCAGTTTCTTCCTCTTTGGCAGAGGCTCTATCCTACCCTTAGGCAATCTTCTCTTCCAGACAGGGCTCTGCTGTGGGTTGAAGAGGCAGGCTGTGCCCTGCAGAAGATGAGGACTTTTTCAGGATGTTGCAAGACATCATAGCATAGATGTACAACTCCCATTCGAGCTATTTAATTATCTTAGTCACACCCATGAAGACTACAGAAAGTGTGAGAACCTTTTTAAAAAAAGTGTAACAAATTACAGTATTACATACATTAAACAACACACACACATTAACTCCAAACTATATCTTTGTGAGCTTTCTGACTCACTGATGGCAACATCCCACCAGTGCCTATGGAGGCCAAGGGAAACAAACACAGTTGTGCTCTGACTAAGCATCTCATTCTTCAAGGAAGGAGCTACTGCTGGAGAAGACCACCTCATATTTTTTTTTCTATGAAAATTTAGAATCTTTAACAAAAGCTAGTGGACTATGCCTGAATCTGAGTCAACATCAACAGGCTGGGACAAATGATGAAAATCTGTTCTGTTCTGTCCTGTCTTTTCAATCATCTCATACAACCCTTCCATTGTAGCAAAACGTTATCTACTATACCTAAAAGACCAATGATGCTTTTCCTAGCTGACACATCCACAGACACAGAGATTTGTCTCAGGCCTTTCCTCTTCTGATATTTCCCCTACTATATGCTTGTGCTCCACGAAAGCCTTTTAAAACATCTCCCTTTACTGACTTATCTGCTGAGACTTGCTTCTACTCAAGCTCTGGATCAGAGTCTATCAAACTAAGAATTAGGTTATCCTGACTCATAAACTGTAGTACTTGCTTGTCACCATACTGTTACTGCTCTTCAAATGGTTTTCATAATGAATACAAAAGAATTATTTCTGCAGCATTCTGTATTCTTTCTTCAGTTAGTGCATTAAGAGGTACTCAGGCAAATACAATATGGTGTCTAGCTTCCACTCTGAAGGATAAAACTGTTTCCATTTGAGTTTGGCTGTATACACCAGTCCTGCCCTCAGGGTCCTCGCACGATTTGCATTTCCACCTAGATCCTTATTATCCCTGAGTTTTAACTGAATTCTGTATAAGACTGTAATTTTTCCACTATGTTTGTTGACCAGATGCTGAATGGACTCCTAACTAGTGAAAAAATTTGAGCTACTTATGTTAAAAGTATGTCTATGCCTAATAAAATCAATATTAGAATAATTATATTACCATAACCCAAGAACTTCCTGAAGCTGTGGGCTGGTGGGGGAAATCCCAGGCCATTCCATGCAAGATATTCACATGACTGTCATTTTTACTTTTGTGCATGCCACCATAGTGAACAGCAATAACTGACAAGCACTGGCTGCTCTGGCAAACCTCAGGGGGTGGTATTTCTTACCGTGCTCAGTGGGACCATTATTCACCCGGGAATTGCACCCCTTGCATATTTCAGCTCTGCTCCACAACACCGTTTTGTGAATCAAAGGCCTGACACAAACCTATTCTGACAAGTCTGAAAGGGAATGGCAAACTTCACAGGAATGCCCCAAACTCCTGGCCAAGGTCTGAATTCCATATATCAGCCAGGGATTGGCTAGGAACCATCTGCTTACACATTAAACAAAAGTTGCAGGGCTATGACAGCAGCAAATTCAAATTATTACCAAGCTTGAAGACAGTCAGACTATATGTGTCCTCCTGCTTGCACTGATTATTGTTTGAATATCTATCAAATTACAGCAAGTGATCAAAAGATATCCAATGCAACAGTTGTTATATCTGCTGCCCTTCAAAGAGGGTGATGTACTCTGAAAACCAGAATTACACACGTGGCTTGTTACTGGATCCCTTGCTGTTCCTCTGCAAACAGACATCAGTCTGGGAAAACATCTCTCATTTCTGCTGGCTTTGGAGCTCTTAAACTCTTTCTATGGGTACAGGTCTGACTGCTGCATCTGGCGGCATTTAGGCTCTTGCAATGTGCTTCATACCTTAAATCACTCCACAAGCCTGACTGTGGTCAGTAGATGACAGCCCAGTCCATCTCGCAGTGGAAGTCACTGGTGATACTAGTGTTTAGCATCTGCTTTGATTGTCCGGAGACAACATAAACTGCAGTTTTGTTCTCTAAATGCTGGGCCGCTTGGACTCTGGTTACATCTTCCACTGAGGTGCCACCACTGCACTTGTTAATGTGGCCATAGGAGCTGAAGTCCCCACAGTTTAAAATAAAGTGACTTGCCTTCATGATGTTGTGATGACCCCTTTGCTTTGCAATTTATTCCACTTGTTTCAATTGCAGTATCTTGTATCTGTTCACTTTCAAGACAAATTTCATTTACAGGAATAGCAAATGAAAGACACAGGCTGCTATTTATTCCTCACAAATGAGGTACTGTTTAGCTGATTTTATTTCTATAGGAGGCCTATGTGAAGACTCTGGTTTGCTTGTCCTGTACCATGCTTTCACAGTAAACTACTTGGGAAAAAAAAAAACAGATAGGCACTTTTAAAATGCTTGTAGTAGTCACATATCAACATAATAAATCGCAGAGTGATGTCTGCACACAGGTGCTGCAGATGGAGTGCAAAGCACAGCTCCTAGTGCTGTACAGCTGGACCCTGCAGCACGACCCCACGTCCACCCTCACCCTGCCCGTCTCCCCTGCACCTCTTCTCCCAGACCCCAGGCAGGCAGAGCCAGCTTCTCTTCTCCGGCATAAATACACCTTCAGACTCCCAGAGGAGTCTGACAAGGGCTGATTCAAGCAGTGTAGGGGGAAGAAGGATAACATAGCCACGCAGCTGCTGCAATCTGGTAGCCTAACTCCTGATCTGCACTGTTCTTCCAATTATTACCCAACAGGATCAAATGCTCAGTGCATCCATTACACCCTCCTCTTTTTCTCTGTTCCAGTTCAGGAAATCATCTCTGTTTAGCACAGCATTAGTATGCAAATTCAAGTGTCATAAGAGCTGTCTAAGTAAGGCTGGAGGTGGATATGTAGGTACCCAAGTAGCTGCGGGGAGGTGCCATGATGATACGCAAGAGCTGGGTACTTAAATTCAACATGAAGTGGGGGGCCAAAGTATCCTAAGGATTGAAAATAGTCTTTGGAGACAGCAAATAAAAAACTCCAACTTGACTCTGAAAAAATCAAAATACTTTATGGCAGGTTAGCAAAAGAGGAACCAGCTGTGAAACAGATATTAAGATACTGATTAGCATGAATCGTTGCTCATGTAAGCAAGTACAACTTATTTAGGGTCCGCACAGTCCTGAGACAAACCTATGAAAAATGTCAGAGGACTAAACTAATCTCACTTCATTTTAGCTACCTAAAAGTTAAATTTCTAGTCTCAGCTGCACAACAGGGCTCTCTGTAGCCAACGGGGAGACACACAGAAACCTCCAGCTCCGTGTCCTCACCCTGCTCTCACCTGCCTGCCTGGAAAGGATTGGGTTGCCTCTGTAGACACCTATTTCCCTTCATCCATTAAAGAAGGCACAGGGGCGCCTGGATGCCAAACTTTCAGGCTGATCTGGTTCAGCCAGGTGAACCATGGTGTAAGGGGTAAATCAGGCAGGGGCGCAAAGCGCTGTGCTACCGGGAGCGGGCAGCCCCGGCTGTGCCCATGGCTCGCAACCACAGGCCTGGGGGTTCAGCCCAGCTCCTCCCAGCCAGCCCAGCTAGCCGAAAGCAAGGGGACACCCCTCGAACTGCTGGGCTAGCAGATTCTGAGGGATCGGGGAATGACTTCAAGCACCGTTGAGCAGCCGAGCCACAGTAAATCCAAAAGTACAACTGAATGGGAATAAGGATTTTTACCTGTGGCCACCAGCGTTGTAGCAGGAGCACATTTCCAGTTATAATATGCTCACTTGATGCCTGCATACATTTGGAATACTTTTCCCCACAGTGCAGTTCGATCATCACCTTATCCTCATAAAAGTTAAGCAGCCACAATCCCTTCCCAGTGTAACACCCAAGCTAACTTCAGCCTGCCTCTGCATTCACAGGCAATCAGACACAAACTCCTCCGCTTTGCTTTCTGCCCTAAACCAGATGAACATTAGTATGAGAGAGAGCAGATTATTGTTAAATAGACCATTGCTTTGCCACTGAACTGAGTAATGAGGGTAGCGTTGCCTGAAGGTTCTCTGTGCATTTTAATCAAGAATAGAGGTCAAAGATGAAAAATTAAAGTTCTCATTTTTCCAGAGCATGTAGTTTAACTTATAACTTAATCAAGACTAACATGCTTCTTTTTATTACATAGGATATCATTTGTCATAGAACGGCCAAATTTCCACTAGGATTTTAGTGACAGAAGACTGTCAGACCCTCAGTTGATTTTCAAAACCATTTAATGCTTTTGAAAACACTATCAAATATGTTCAAGCCTGTAGACATCCTTTCAAAATCAGGCCCAAACCTCCTAAAACAAAAATCAGAGGTAAAGTTAGTTACATAGTATCAAATCAGCAAAGAAGCAAATCTGAAATGCATGCATTAAAGGAAGGAACAGAAAACCAGGGCTGCAGCCAAAACAGAAACCAGCAAGTGTGTATAAAGAAAGGAAATCAAATGCATCCCTTTGTCAGACAAAATCACACAGTTGCTTTCATTTCCTGTAATCACCTCTGTTGATCCAGCCCTTCCTGGCTGCTCCCACACAGACAACCAGAGGTCCTGCGCTCTCTTCTTACACCGCTTTCAGGGGGGAAAGGGACTGGAAAACAGCTATGTCTGGCTTTCTAAGGCTCTTACGTAGGTGTCTGCAAAGAAGTTGTGCCACCGGCACATCACGTCCTACACATCACTACTCAGTCGCTCTACTCAGTGTACATTTTTGGAGTCAAACCAGTCAGGAAGCCCAGGGTCAGAATTATGCTTTAATTCTCGTAGTAGTTATGTTGCAGCTAATTGGAAGATACTTCACAGATTTCAAGGAGGTAACTGAAAATGCCAGGAGGTAGCACACTGGAGTGCGGGCTAATGTTTGAGGGGCTTGGCTTTTTTCCTCCATTTCACTAGAGTAGTACCATGTAGGCAACAAGTAGTACCATGATGTGCTGCAGGTAACGGCAAGGCTTTGGTAGCACATCGTTCAGCGTTCCCATCATGGCTCTTGCTCACAAATACATGCTGCGGTCATGGCCTCACTGGTCCATGTGCTTCCCACTGAAGTCGGCCAGAGAATCTCCATCACAGGCTCACAGCTGGCAAGAAGAGTCCGTCAGCAAAACAAGGAACATGTCATCTGCATCCCTGCTCACACTCCTATTCCCTGTGGGCACATAGGACTACAAATGAAGCATGAAGGTACACAGGCACCCAGTGGGAAGGCAGCATAATTGGAAGGGAGGCTGCATTTCTACATTTTTCTTCTTTCTTCCAAATGAGCAGTAAACTGACCCCGGGATCCCTTGCAAAGACTGCATGAAGCAGATGAATCAGGAAAGTCTGCAAAAGCAGCTAGGCTCTACTAATCCATGAGCTAAGAAGCAATACTGGGAAAGAGACTACCAGAAAGTTGTTTACGCATCAACAAGGCTTTTGTCAAAGAGATTTGTCTAGTAGACTCACACATCCCAAGATAGGTGGTGACAAGCTTTGGCTGCTGTGCTGGAGGTTTACATAAACAACTGTCTCCATCAGGCAACTGCTTATTTGGATTCTCCCACCCATGTCTTTTGTGTCACCTAGAAATCTCTTCCATATTGAAGGAGAGGACTGTGGACTTTAGTCCCACATGTCCTAGACATACCCTTCAATCTGCACAGATCACTGTAGTTAACACAAGGTCCTGCATGTCCAGGGCATCTCAAATCTATGGCACATGAGCTGATGGTTTGCAAAGGAGCAGTAAGTCAATCCTGTCTCATGGCAGTCCTCTGCACCACTCCCACAGCCTACTGGGGTATGTCAGACTCACATCACCTGCACACGTAAGACCTGCCTAGGAAGTTCCCCTTCTCCCAACAAATCATTACTCCTGAGTGCCAATCCACCTTGTACAAAATTGTTGTTTCTAGCTATTTTTAATACTCTAGTTATCAAGGACAAGGAAAGTGCATTGAATTGCACAGGGAAAACAGGAAACAGAGTCATAGAATAGTTTCGGTTGGAAGGGACCTTTAAAGGTCATCTAGTCCAACCTCCCTGCAGTGAGCAGGGCCATCTTCACCTAGATCAGGTTGCTCAGAGCCCCATCCAGCCTGACCTCGAATGTTTCCAGGGATGGGGCATCTACCACCTCTCTGGGCAACCTGTTCCAGTGTTTCACCACCCTCACTGTAAAAAATGTCTTCCTTATATCTAGTCTGAATCTGCCCTCTTTTAGTTTGAAACCATTACCCTTTGTCCTATTGCAACAGGCACTGCTAAAATGTCTGTGCCCATCTTTCTTATGGGCCCCCTTTAAGTACTGAAAAGCTGCAATAAAGTCTCCCCAGAGCCTTCTCTCTCCAGGATGAACAACCCCAGCTCCCTCAGCCTTTCCTCACAGGAGAGGTGTTCCATCCCTCTGACCATTTCTGTGGTCCTCCTCTGGACCCACTCCAACAGGTCCATGTCTTTCCTGTGCTGAGGATTCCAGAGCTGGACGTAGTACTCCAGGTGGGGTCTCACCAGAGCGGAGTAGAGGGGCAGAATCACCTCCCTGCTGGCCACGCTTCTTTTGATGCATCCCAGGATATGGTTGGCTCTCTAGCATGTCTGGTATGGCAGCACTCAGCAGTGATGTGACTTTGTTCAGGCCTCGATAGTCCACTGTTAGCCTCCACTCTCTGTTAGATTTTTGCACTATCCATATGGGACTATAGAAGGGTGAATGAGTCTTACTGATCACTCCTTGGATTTCCAGTCCCCAGATCAACTTACAGATGGGAACCAGGGAGTCTCAACTGGTGTGATATTGTCACCAGTGCACTGTCATGGTAACAATTGACATCTGTTGTTCTTCAACCCGCAGCAGCCCCATGACAGACAGATCCTCTGAAAGACCAGGCAAGCTAGACAGCTGTTTAATCTTCTCTGTGCTCAAGGCAGCTATACCAAAAGCCCACCAGTACCCTTTTGCACCCTTAAAATACCCTCTCCTGAGGTAGTCTATGCCCTTTGCCACTCATTCCCAGTTAGGCTTACCTCAGCCTCCAACACGGACAGTTCTTGGGATCCTCCTGTCACTCCAGAAATACAGATGGATTCTGCCACTTTGCAATCTGATGGTATTAGAGTACACTGTGCACTGGTGTCCACTAGAGCTTTATACTCCTGTGGGGCTGACGTGCCAGGCCATCAAATCCACACAGTCCAGTAAACCCAGTTGTCCCTTTCCTCCACCTGGACAAAGGAAGCGCCCCTCTACTCCTGGTCAGAGTCTTCATGACTTGATTTTTGTAATTGCAAAACAGAAGTCCCTTCATCAGGGTCAAAAGTACAATCAGCCTTTCTACTCTGCCCAACAGACACTGGAGCAGTAATTTTCCTGGATGGATGCTTTTTGGTTGTTGTTTTTCCTTGCAGTTCTCATATCCAAGCTTCTAGTCTCCGAGTAGGTTTACCATCCCACTTCCTCATGTCCTCCCCCTGGTCATGCAGGAAGAACCGCCAGGTTGCACAGGGTGTGTGCCATTGGTACCCTTTCCCTTGAACAGAAAAAGGCTGACACTTAATAGCTGAGACCTTGGTTGGAGTGCGAGACACAGGCCCACACAGAGAAAGCAAGATTATCTTCATATACTCAGAGTTGTCTGGCCAGTCCATCTACAGTTGGTGCCTCCATGTCTGTCCAGCTCATTAGCACCAGGTGTGGGTGTATGACAGCAGTGCATTTCATACAAACTTTTGCCACGTGGACTGCGTGCACCAGATTTCATTGGAGTCTTTGGATAACTGGTCATCATCCAGGTTGTTATAGACCACCTCCACCATGGCTAATTTCCTCAGGTACTGGACACCTCCCTCAAAGGTGGTCCATTTGCTTTGGGAATTTGGAATTTCTTCCTTGAAGAAACACTTGTCCTTCACACTTGGTAGGAGTCACTGTCAAAGACTGAGGACTCCTGCCTGTTTTCCAATCCCTTTGTCAATGGCCTTAACCTTAGCAAAGGATTCCAGCTGCTGAGCTTCCTTACCCTCTAATTCCTGACTACTGGCCCCAATATCCCAGCATCAGAGTAACCAGCTGAGAATTAGCTCACCTGGTTGATGGCTAAAATATTTTCGCATATCTTGCAGCTCACTTAGTGATAGGGATCGAGTGGTTTCTGTCTCATTTATGATTTCGCTCCCTCCTTCTATTCTTCTGACTGCTCTGCTGCAGAACTGAATGCTGCCCTTTCTGATTCTTTCTCCTGCTCCCTCTTACAAGAAGCTTCTTCATCCCTTACTAAACGAGTTGACTTCCGTTGCCATTGTTTCCTTCTAGTTATAAGGGTGACTGATATAGTGTCTGGTTTAGCCATAGTGTCTGTTGTTTTTTTTCCCTCTCTTCACCTTGAAGGTGCTGCATAATATCGAGTAGTGTTCGGTAGATGCTGGGCAGGGCCCAGCACAGTGTGGTAAATTGTGCCTCTTTGGAATAGCCATGGTATTTTATTTTCAAAGAACATTCTGTCATTTCATCAGGATCCTGTAGTTGTTTGGGAGTGAAGTTCCAGACCATTGGTGCAGGACTCTTAGGTGTTGCTATAACACAAATGCTGATGTTTTTTGATAGTGCCAGAGTATCCGAACTACCTTTCTCCTGCCTGAAAAATGCCAGGCCAGTCCCAGTCTGCAGAGGCAGCAGAGTTCAGCCAAAGTAAGGCAGGAGCCTTGAACTCACAGTGCCCTGGTGCTGACACACACCCAACCAAAGTCCGCTGCAATAAGTGGTAAATGAGAAAAGGAGATGCCGTGGATTTAAATTAATAATATCCAGTGTAGCTTGTAAGGCAGTTCTGGGGCTTGGGAAGCCAAATGTGAAGAGCTCTGGCCCGAAGTCAGAAATGTAGGACTGGAAAGCACCATTTGGACAAGAGACACCAATTCACTGGCAGTTCTGAGAAGCCAAAAATGGGATGTTTTGGACTATCCGTCCAGTTCAGAGGCCACCTAGTCTGTAAACACATCCCAACCCTCTCTGCAAGATCAAGGTAAGTCACAAAACACATTTAAATCTCACTTTGAAAGCCACAGTGGCCCTGCCTCGTGACATGCTGTGTTTGTCCTACATAACACCTAGAAAATAAGGTGTAATCACATCTTTTCAAACACAAAGGTTAGAAAGACCATCTTCTCCAGATGAAGCTTCCTCTAGTGGAAAGATGCATTCAGGAACAGCACTGGGATGGGGACTTGTAGCTCTTGGATGGAGATGATGCATTCTAGGGCTGGAGCAGCACGGATCTGATCCATTCCTAGGACTGCTAAAATTGTAATAGGTTCTTGCTGTTCCTTGTCTGGCCAGGACTGGGACAGGCTGAGAACTGAGTCTGGGAGCAATGCTCTGCACAAAGCACTTGGGTTTTGGCATGGATTGATAGCTACTGTGATTTAAGATGTTGTGTGACTTCACGCATGCAGTTGGTAAAGCTCCTCTTCATTTTCCCAGTAGTCAAACGTGAATCACATCCAGGGCCCTGTTGCCATCCACCCTGAGAAATCAGCAACGTATCCTTCTATTAATGAAATGCAATGGTAACAGCATCTTCATAGCACTCATCCTCTTTGCCCTCTGCCTTACTTGATCCATCACAGGTCAAACTCAGTGCTGCCTGGATGAAATACATGGCCTGCTCCTGTTGGAGATAAGGGTCCAAGGATGATGCTGTGAACAACTCACATCCTTGGTAGATGAGGCACGAAACGGGTTCCTGAACAGATGATGCAGTTTTAGTGCTGGGAAAGCATCACACCACGTCCCTGCAGTGGTTTGGCCAAGTCGGGCCAACAGCATGGAGAAGTTTTCTCTCTGCAGGCTGTGCTGTGGGAAGCCCTGTGTGTAGCTGGGTACAGGATTGCTCTGGCTTCATGCCCCTGCAGCAGTTTTATGGGTCCCAGCAGAACTCATATTCAAAGTAAGCACGTGAATTTAGGGGAGGGGGCAGAGAAAGAATAACTGCCTGTGAGTGGCCCAATGTAATAAACACAATCACTAAGCACTTTTCTGAATACACACATAATAATATGTGGTATTTATATTTTTACCACCCCAGTGCAACTTCGGCAAGTAAATCAGATTTTCCCACCCTGACCTGAATGAATGTTCAGGATTGGAAATAACAGATTGCCTTTGCCTGAAATAACGATGTGCTCATTCCAGGGGGATGTCAGCTAAGTGATTCTCACTTCTCTGGACCAGTTAGACCTTGCAAAGTTTCCCCCTCTCCTCCCTGAGCTCTGCAAGGTCCCACTTGCTTTGGGCCTGATTCAAATTCCACTGAAGTCGGTGGAGAGTCTCTATCTGGCTCACATAGATTTTTAACAATCCCTTGGCCATTAAAATGCCAAAAGGGATGGGTGGGTAGAGTCCAAACAATTCTGGCCCTCCTCAGAATATCTTTGCCCATATTTCATACCCGATCCCTGAAATGTCCCTCCATTAGGAATGGACACAGGAGTGATCCCCAGGAAAGGGGCCCTCAGCACCCCCTGAGCTTAATCCTCCTCCCACAGTAGGGTACCTTTAAGGCCATAGCCGCCCAACTGCCAGAACAGCTGTATATGGTTATTTGCATCGCCACCAAAATGGCCTCTTTATGTCACGAGCTACCTCACTGCCTTTTGTTCCAGACGCTATAAACACCAGGCCCTCAGCATCTGGCCCACATTCACTGAGCTTCCAGGCCCTCAAACTCCATGATGGCTGGAAGAAAGAGGTCCCACAGCAGCAAAGCGAGTGGTTGCCCACCTCTGCATGGGCAGGCAGACAAGTGATTGTAGAAGGCGCAGAGGAAGAGGCAGCAGCGGCTTGTGTAGCTGATGGTGTGGAGCCTATGGAGGTGAATCCACCCGAAGATGAAGAAGAGCCAATGGAGGCATATCTACCTCCAGGATGGCACCACTACATCATGCCAGGGCTCCCCTCCACGGTGCCATTGACGCGATGCCACAGGAGCGCCCAGCCAGCGCCCTACTGTCGGCCCAGCCTCTGTACCTGGCACTAGCTGGAAGGCCTACCCTCCGCTCCTGGCTGGTCTCTACTCACGTATTCCATCTCGACGACACTGACAATTATTTTGTTGATGGCCACAGGTCTTATGAGCCCTTCCTTCCCATCCGCCACCCTCTCCCCTACCCTCGACCCTTCTGAAGGGGTGCCATCTTCTCTGCTCTGAGCTCCATGAAAAGGGGACAAGACAACATGGCTTCCACCAGGCTGCTGTGCGAGAAGTCGTCCCTCAGAGGGCTACCAAGGTCCCTGGGGCCTGGAGGTAGGGTTTCTTCAACTTGAGGATGAGAAGGCTGCCTGACAGAGGTGAAGACAGACCCTCTGTGGCGGTGTACGAAGAACAGCAACAGATCAAGAAATGATGTCAGAGAGACAGATCAAGAAGAGATGTCAGAGAGACAGCTCTTCCTCTGGAGAAGCAGAAGACCGCAGATCTGCCAGTAAGAAGTGCTGGCCTTCAGCATTAAGGCTCCTTCTAGCTGCTTGATTAGTTCTTTTCAAGATTGGGCAATTAAAAATTTTAAAAAAAACAATAAATACTGAATGTTAATGAAGACAGGCTTTATTAGTTTTTCTCTGTTACTCTTTTTTGGTCTACTTAAGTCAACCTTAGACATTCTTTTCAAGTATCCAACACTTAAAAAAACAATGAGCATATATTAATTTGATATTTGCTTTATAATTAATCAGAACCACATCTAAAAAATCTTGATATTTCTATAAATGGTCATGTTATCAACTCAGTTGAATAGCATGTTTGGATGTAATGCATAGTCACCTTAACCAAAGCCTATCTAATATTTCTCGGTTATCTAAATTAGCACATATTCCTTTCGTTAACAGATGGGAAAACCTCTGTAAGCAAACACAAGCTATCAATGACATTCAAGTGCCTTTCTGCTTCTGTCACCCTAAGAAGTTTAGACCCAGCCAGAGGCCTTGTAAACCGTGGGAATAACCAAATTCATGTTTTAAAAAATTGGTATTCACATTCTAGTAAAGCTACTTTTAAGTTATTTGTGAAAATAGAAAAGCCTTGTTGAGTTGGTCTTTAAACCTTTTGACCAAATAAACAATACACATGAAAGCAATTTTTTCTGTGAACTAGCAATCTCTCTCCTTTAGTGTGAGGACTTGGCTGAAGTCTGGATGTTTACTAATGTGGTTACACTATGATGGATGGTATAACCACATATACCAGGGTGCATAGCTGAGTGGTACTCTCAGCTCTGCAAGGGAAAGGTAGGATGCATATGGGGTTCTTTTGGAGATTTGAGACTGGAGGTCACCCTGCCATTATTTTTTCCTAAAATATAATCCAACCTGCATGACCTGGAGGAAAGATCTTTAACTAGTGTTTTTAAGAGGCCAAGCAGAAAAAGAAGTCAGAATTGGAGAGTCAGCAGCATTTTAATCTTGAGGAGGAGTGAGCTGCAGGCACAGAGCAGGAAGACTACACAAAGCAGTGGAGAACGAACGTACAAATGTTTGCATCCATCCACTGCCTTCATTGGGCAGTGTTGCTGTGGCTGAGGTGTGGTACACCCAGGGTACCCAACTTGCCAAAGCTCTCAGCATCGTGGATTTTCCCTCAGCTGCGAGAAGGACCTGGGGCTGTTTGGCACCAAGGAACATCTGCTGCTTCTAAGACTGTTTCTCCACATCCCCTTTGTCTGCCAAAAGGGCCAAGCTGTTCTTTCTGGGCTGGATGTGACACCCAAGTCATGACTAAGAGTCTCGGTCTTGAGTCTGACAGGATCGTCTACCTCCAAATCATACAATTTCACCTCAAAATATCAGAAGAGAAAACAAGTCCAGAAAGGTTTTTTTTTCCCCCAAGACACCATGCAGTTTATTAAGTGCATGATGGGCTTTTTTCATGTCTCACTGCAGCCAGTTCACAGGTCTTACAGCAAGGTAAGTCAGAAGCTAACAGAGAAGGCATCAGAAGGAGAGTCACTAACCATGATGGTGCCAGAAATTTCAGGTTCATGTGTTGAATCATGGGTCCTGCTGGTACGAAGGCTTCTGCAAAAAAAACCAAAACCAAAATCTTTGTATTTCCAGAGATGAGAACACAATGAAACACTGCGTAAACAAAAAAATCTTCCCACCCCAAGTCTTGCCCCCAACAGACTTACAACGAGCTCACCTGAAGAAGCAAATTCCGAAACATCTCTAGAAGGGCATGTGCCATCTTTCTACTTCTTTTTTAGCTAGACCGTTCAACATATCCACCATTCCCTGAGCTGGCTAGAGAGGGAATGTACTTCCCTGATCTTCTAGGGACAAATTAGATAGGACTGGTGTTATTTGGACTTGCAGGCTAACAGCCACAGCCATTAGTGAGCGCTTCGCTGCACAAAGCTGGACTGCTGACTTGGATCCATGGCAAGCTGCATAATGAAACAGCAAATCACTTGCACTGTGTCTCCAGAAATTTTGCATAAACAGAAAGTTTTCTCTCTTCACCTTCTTCCAATACATTGATGACTTTTCTGTAAGCGTGTAACCAGATCTGCATGAAATGATTGGTAATAGCAGCCTGGAGTAATGGGGGGAAAAACGGCTTTTATTCTCTTGCATAAAATGTCAAAACATGGATCAGACTGGCAGAACATCCAGAAATTCTTTCCATCTGATCACCAGATTTGCCAGCCATTCTAGGATGTCTTTTTCAAAAAATGAAGACAACTTGGGAAATTGTCTAGCTTGAGTAAAGACAGATACTGTTTCCAATAGGAGGAGTGAGTTTATTTTGGAGTTTTAGATTATCTGTTTTTAAAGTCTTATATTTAGGGATTGATTTTCATTCCATAATAGTCAAAGATGCTTTATGTCATAGCAAAAGGTCCCTAAAAAATGTCTTCTTTGTTTAAATGAGACGTTATCTTATTCTTAGCATTTAATATAATCCTTTTGGAGACCATTAGGTCTTGTCCAAGTTGCTGATCATGTAAAATTCCAAAATATTTAAATGGAGACCAGCAACAGCACAAGGATTAATAAACAAAATAGGACTGGCCAGCTTTATGGGCAAAGCAAAGTGCCCATTTGGGTATTTCTTTTTCTCATGTAGGCAAAAGGAGGGGGGGGAAAGGTTGATTATCCTTGCAGAGGGCAACTGGTGAAATTGTAACTTTCATGGTAAATGGCTCTTTAACAATGAACTGAGAGGGAGAAAAATAAGTGCTATAAAATCTTCAAAGATTTACCAAAACCTCTCTGTTCAGGATTTTTTGTGTGTGTGTGTGTGTGTGTGGCAATCGGAATGACAACTGATACGTATGATTGCTTACTAAATTTTATGTTGAGTATAGCAGCTACAGATGGTGGTGACAAAATTCTGTCAGGAGCTTTCTCTGCTCTGTAACCACACTCAGCAAAACCTCAGGAAAAAACAAAAGAGCATTTGGAGAGTCTGTGCTGTGAGTGCTTAACAAATTTGAAGCTTGAACAATTAGAGATGTAGCCAATGAAAATAAAAGCTGCTGTATATATATACATGCTGCACATACATGCTGCATTGAATGAGCAAAAAATATTTGCCATCTGGAGAAGTCATAGATGGAAAATGCTTGTGTGCTGAAACAGACATAAAATACGAAATTTGATGTTATTTTTCCTACCTTTGGCAGTGGAATTTGTCAATGCATGCTTTGTTGGGAATGCATTTTACTGTCAAGAAGACATCCAACCTTCGAAGCCCTTAACTTCTTAAAGTTATTGCCTCTCAGATGAAGGTAGAGCACATCTGAGAGCATCTGCTCTGCTGAATGCAACCAGATAGCCCAGCTTGAACCCAGAGGAAAACCGCACTCCTCCTAAGCAGTCACCAAACCCTCAGACCAGTTCCTCTGGCTAAACCAAGCCTGTCCTTCCACTTCACCGAGCCCATCACCTTTGAATGCTTACCAGGATCATGACAATGCTTAAAACCATCAATTTTCACCACGCAGTATGTCTTATTCAGCAACACCTCTGGACTAGGTTCTTCTCTGCTTAGCTTAGGAGGTGACCCATGGTTTGACTCAGCCTGGGCTGCCACCAGTTTGGCAGAGGTGCAGTTCCCATGGTGGCAGTGCACACATTCCTGTTTCACCCTTGTGAGAGACTGGATCTCTGCATCAAGCAGCTTAGGAACTGCTTTTGGCCTGAGACTCCTGCTTTTGGGGGCAATACCCCACTTCATGGTGAGCTGCACCAACAAACTTCTGAAACCTGCCAGACATCAAAGCTGTGGGGAGTCAAGGCTGGACCAGTCAAGCAGCCTGGCAAGAGGGAGGAAACATCACTTCTTTGTCAGCCTAGCCAGAGGCTTCAGGCAAGGACAGAAGGTAAGGCTGAGTTACTATTGTGGGACAACACGAGCTGGAGAAGGAGAAAATCCATGACAGGAGCACAGGAGAGGCCAAATGTCAAGTATCTCATGCTTTTAGCTTCACTGCAGATGGAATTTGCCTAATACAAAATAAGGTTATTTATTTTTGCTTAGGTTACTCTTTGGGGGTTTGTGACAAACTTTTTCTATAACAGGAATGTTAGTGCATATAGGGGATACAGTATATAGTATATCATATAGGACATTATTTTCCCTTATCCCCTGCTTCCCCAGATGCAGTTTTGGGCCTGAGGACAAAAAGTCAATCCTGAGAATGTAACAGTAGCTGCTTTTATTCAGTCCTTCCCAAGGAAACCAGGTGGCCACTTCAGCCAAACTGTTTTTTGTCAGAAAACAGATTTACAAAGGAAAGGTTTACCTCAAATGACCTTAGACTAAAGATGTAACCCACTCCCCTCTGTCCTTCATCTTTGTGGCAGCAGATTTCTATATGAGTAAACAAGCCAAGATCCATGTGTTGACACCTATAGAGAATTATTTCAGAGCATTACAGGACACTACTTTATGCATAGAGACTATCTAACCTGACTACTTGAAATAAACTTATGTTTCTAAGATTTAGTATTAGCAACTTTTCCATAGGAAAGGTGATATTTCAGTTGGCGATTTCCAGTTGCAAATAAAATACTACAGCTGGAAAAATATACATACTGGAATTCACAAAACTCCCGTGAAAACGAGAGAGGAAGTATTCTCCAAGTTTAAAGCTGTATGTGGAAAAGACATTAGATACTGTCATAATCTGAATTGAAGCCCGATATCTTTACCCTGTGATTAATATGGAAAAACAGTGACTTAACGGGTAAAAATAATGTCTATACGAGCAGTCTTCAGCTTTTTATTTCAGCTTCTCAGAATGTGGAACTTCAGGTACTACAGTGGAGCACATCACTGGAAAATTCAGCCTAGAAATGCTACTGTTTAAAGAGACTATCCTAGAGACACATATAAAATATGCTTGCTTTTTTTTTTTTCATCGTTTCTTCACAGCAGGATTTTAAGGTCATTGAGATCACAAGGAAAGAGAGATAACACAGAATCTTTTGGGTATGGTTAAGATTCAGATATTTAGATAAACCCTAGATAAAGATCCAGATTTTGAGATGGCAAGCCAAATCCAAACCTTCTCACATTTATCCATGAGGCAGGTGACAGTCGGTATCTGACCCAATAAATAACCAGAAGAAACCCTACAGATTCACATACTGCTTTGATTTTATTTCCCAACAATCTCAGAAGAAATGCCAGACGTTCTGATCTCACGTAAAGGAGTATGCACTCTAAACTGTGTGAACATTGCAGGTAAGAGCTGGTGTCCAACCAGCAGCCCTACTGGAATGACAGATGCCCAGGACTGGCAGAGAGGAAGCCGAGGAAGCTCAGAGAGATGCGCTATTGCCAGAAGCGGTTTTAATTGCTCCAGTTACAGAACAAGAAACAAGTCCAGGTCCTATTGAAGCTCCTGGTAAATCATGGGGTTTGGCCCTAAAGATCTGCTTTGCTCACTATTAAGTTCTCCTCGCTTTTCAGAAAATGGAGATTGCTTTTAGCGATATTCTAATTTCTCATCAACATGCTATTGTTACGTGTTATTTCTAGGCAATTCTACAGCCTTGTACAATTCCATTTACAGAATCAAATATTGACCTCGGTACAACTTTCAGTTTTGTGCTTATTGTCTTTCAGATTTCTCACTGCTTATACCCACAGCTCTTAGTGTTGCTCAGTTACTTTTTCACGTTTTCCTATGTAATGCCACCTGCTGCCATTATCAGTTGACCAGTAAGACCTCAGGATTATATCATACTCTCCAGTATACTCAGCTGGCTAAAGGAAATTTTCAGCTCAGTTTTCACTGTGAAGAAACAAATTTGCTGGATAGCACATGCAATTCCAGATGTGACAAAATCTGGCGCTCAGACTCTGACACAAAGTACAGCAAAGCGTTAATAGACTTTGCCGAGTAATCAGCTTGAAAAGGAATAGTGGATTTAAGCCATCCTTTATTGGTAGAAACTCCAGACAAGTGGGCAACTCCCAAAGGTTTTTTGTGAGGGTTTTTAGTGTCTCATGACCTATTGAATTTTGCATTTGTATTGCCCTGAGCGAACTTCTGTGGTTCTCATTACAATTTATGTATAACCTGCACTGTTTGCAGCCAAGGCCTAAAGATGAGAACATATGATGAGGAGTTAAAAGTGGCGAAAGGGTAATCTGACCCCAGAGGCTATAAGAAGGAGAGTGACTGGGAACAGGGCTGGTTCAGGTAAAATCTGAACTGCCACCCATTAACCAGGCCAAAGAAAAGGGGACACTGGAAGACAGTCTCCATCAAGCCTGTTAGGAAAAGAACAAGACTACAGATGCCACATGATCAGGACAGACTGTCAAAATCAGACCCATATCAACAAAAAACAGGCTATTTCTTCATCCTATTTTGTACTCGCTCTACTAAAGCCAGTGTCAGCTGCAAAGAGTGCCTGGAGCTTGAAAAGAGCTTTTATGGGAGTGAGATTTCCTCTCAACATTTTGCATCCTTTAGTCTGTCAGGTCACGGGACTCTGCAGCCCTATTTTTTTTAATAGGTAGTTGGGTATTAGTTCTTGGAGTCAAAGGCTGTGAGGGGAACAACAGATCAAATGTGTATTGCACATATCAGAAGTGAATTAATTCTGCTCCAAGAAATACCAGGTTTCAAACCCTGCCCAAGCATCTAAGGAGGAGGCAAACCAAATCAATTGAGTGACCAGGGCTCCCGGCATAGCTGGGAATTAAAATGCAGTGTGAAATGCATGTCCCAGATGAGTCTCTGCAGCACCCCATAAACTGCGCCCACTTCTCAGCATAGCAGTCTGAATCTGTTGTTCACAGGCTCCTAATAATTTCTCTTCCTTCACAGTCTTTTCCAGCAACAGAGACCCTGAAACATAGAATAACAGTGCAAAAGTGAAAAAAAAAAAATCTCAAATTCTGTTTGGAACAACTGTAGTCCCCAATATAAATGGGAGAGGAACACTTAGCTGCCAGGCACATCAAAACCATCAGGAGACACTCTGAGGGACATGGCAATAGACCTGGAGGAGAAACATTTGTTATTGAGCTGTGCCGGGAAGCATGGGGATAACCAGAAGAGGCTAAAAATTATTTCAAGGAAGAAAAGCAACAAAAAGGGGTGCAAGCACTGGGAGAGAAAGGAAGAGATGGGAAACCATTGCACTGTTTTTGGGGAGCTAATGGTCAGGACTAGGCTTGGGATGTATCTAAGGAGCTACTGTTTTAAGAAAAGATCCACAGAACAATATACGAGAAGCCATGCAGTGGAGACAGCAAAGCAGTTTCAAAAGCAGGATACAGTGCAGGAAGCAAATCCTTCACATCCATCTCCAGTAACTGTACACATGAAGCAGGTCTGAAGGATTGAGCTCCAATATGCCAATTCTCACACCAACATAGTTCAAAAGAAAGAACAAAAATCCAGACAAGGAATGAGCCACCTTGATGTTATCAGTCCAAGCCTCATCCCTGCAGCCTTCCCCAGACCCAGCCTCCCTTGCTCAGTCCTCTGCTTCTGGATTTTACATTACCTCTTCCTCTTCTCTTGGGCAAGAATGAGCTCAAGACAGTAGGTGCTGCAACACCACACACGTGCACAGCCTCTCTCCTCGTAGCCAGTCGCTAATTACTGCAGCCACGACAAGCAGATAGCTACATGCTGACAGTCACAAGATAGAGGCATCAGGAAACAAAAACACGGCAATAACATTTGACGTCACTTAGGTTTTTTTGGTGCCTTAAGCAAAATGCCTGTACCTTAAACCAGCCTCGTCCAGTTTCAGTGTCAATCCATCTCAAAGGCTCCAAAGCACTGAAATTTCATGGAGTAAGCAGACTCACTGGCTTGAAGAAGTCTTTACTCTGCAGATCCTTTTTCTCTGTGTCTGCTGCACAAAGTTTTTAAACAGAAATCTTCCCACTCTTCACCTCCTGGCCAGATCCTGATGAGACAGACTGATCCCTTGCCTGTACCCATCCTCAGCACACGTTTCCTGTTGAGATATGTTGTTGAGATATGAAATGCTAATTATCTCTCTGCTTTGGAATATGATGGATCTCCTTCTGCCTGGTCCTGGCAAGGAGGTGTGGGATATTTGCTCTCAGCTGCCTGACCAGCCACAGATGACAGAGGACTCTAGGGGCGGAGGAACTAACAAGAACCAACTTTCTCCCACCCCACTTGAAGGGTTTGCTACAAGAAAACATGTTAGATATTTCTTTGCTCTGGCTGAGAGTGTGCAATAAGGAAGAGTTTAAGGACAGTTGACCCTGCCTTTGGACAAGAGGACGATGCAGAATACTCTTGTGGGCTCTTCCCATCCCATTTTCTCCGATAAGGGGATTATGTGGACTGACAGTTTTAGAGGTGCACGCTAATAGCACCGAGCACTCCCCCAGCCCTAGAAACACCCTATATAAAGGCCCTTTGCTGCTTCACCTCCTCCTCATCCTGCTGCACTCCAGCAGATTCGGATATTCCCAACAACGGGCTGGGAACCCTGGCAGGAGCTGAGCAATCCAGCAGCCATGCCAAGTACTCGCAAGGTTTCATGTGGTTTCTGCGCACTCTCCAAACCACCCTGCTCGTCAGCAGGGAAAATGCTGGTCCACAGCACGTCCGCAGCATCGCGTGGGAGGGGGCCAAAGCCTTTGGTACTTCCCTGGAAACACTTCCACAGACACAATGGTTTCTTGCTGGGAAGCCAAAAATCTCCACGTAGTCTTTGTGACAGCTGGGCTCTGACAGCAGACATCCTTTCGCGGGTTATTGCCAAAAATCAGATGCCTGTAAAGCAAGCTGGGAAGTGTCTGCTGGGGAAAGAAATCCCCCTGCCTTTCACGAGAAGTTAATAAATGTCAGCGAAAAAAATCTGAAGACATAATAATGGCTGTGAGGATTAACTTTCTCTTACGGCAGCAGTGCCAGATTATTTATTGGAGATACATTTTTCCTATTTGTGGTTTGGGTTTTTTTTTTCCTTAAAAATAGATAATCAAGGGTTTATGAATGAAAGGCACACTGGGAAAAAAAAATCAATTATTTGACACACAAAATTGAATTTCAGCATCAAAACTTTGGATTTAGCACAGAAGGAAAAAGAGTATTTCATGCAGGCATCCTGCTGCAAAAAGGAAGGCCACTGGAGATTAATGAGGAAATAAATAGTATTAATATATGAGGAGTAAATAGGGAGGAAGTTTGGGCCATAAGAGATTAATGAGGAACATACACTTACGCTTGCTTAGCCCCCAGACGTATGAGCCAAATTGTATTTTATGGCTTTCAAGGTGAATAGAAAGTGACAGAACAGTGAAGAAACTTCTCAAAGAGTTTCCGCTCGTAGCTCTCCTGGAACTCTTTCTTGTGGAGATGGGAAAGGCTATATATGATAAGTCTGCAGAAAATATGCTAACTCTGCAGGTTTTGGTGATACGCAGAGGAAGTCCCTACAGACGGTTTCATTGGCACATGCTTCCTTTGAGCATGAGACAACCAGTGAAGAGGACTTGGTTTTCCACAGAAGTGGCGACTGAATAGGCCTTAGCTAAGTTGCCTTTTAAATCACATAATTAAAATCAGCAAAGAAAAACTTAAAAGGCATTATCCAGTCTTTATATGCACACAACCACATGTGCGCACACATACACACATGCACGTGCTGCCAGAAAAATTTGCTATTTCAAAACAAATTTACCACACAGCTCCAGATAAATATTTAGACTATGAAATGTCAAAAGACCTAATGTAATTTTTATTCTGGAAATCACATTTTTTTTATTTCTACATTGACCTCATTTTTTAAAAAAGCTGAAGCACATTTAAAATAATTTGTTCTGTTTCAGATGGAATAAAATGCCTCAAAGGAAGTTAAGAAAAAATGAATTGTGTAATTATCATTAAATCCCCTGTTTCAGTACCAATTTTTCCCCATCCCTGATCCTCTCTCTTCATTTTCAAGTGTGCTAACCTAGGCTGCTTCCTGTCCCCATCTGCCTTCTCAGATTTTGTCCCAAAACCAAAAAATGCTTTCCTGACCAAGCTCCCCACTTACTCATCATCCCCACTCCTGACAAGGGCTGGCCATAACCAGGGGTAACCCCCAAGAGTGTCCGAGATCCTCGTCTTTACACCATAGCAGCCAAACTCCGTTTCCTTTGATCACTCTCTTTCCCTGCATACAAGGGGATATTCTGGTTTATTTGAAGTCCCTAGCTGGGCGCCAAGGTGGGAGGAGACACATTTAAATTGCTCCAGTCACTATATCCAAAATCCTGAGAACACCATGGTCAACGGGGGCAGCTGCTGGAGTGCTGTGTGGGTCAGGCATGAAGATAGAGTGGAGTTTCTGATATGTTCAGTTATAAGAAAAGAGCCTAGGCAGGCCTTTTTGGGCCTGGTGAAGACCCTGGCCACCTTAGGTCCCATTATAAGCAGCGTATGAAATCCCAAATCCCGTATTCCCACCAAGCAACACCTGGTTTCTTCCTACAGCTCCACCACAATCCAGCTCTCCTTCACAAGCAGAAAGTTAGCACAATCCAGCTCTACTGTAAAAAAGATTTCATAAGTCACTTTTCCCTTGGTGCACGCCCAGTAAATTAGGTGTACACCATGGCTACCGCACAGGTCAAGGCCAACTGTGTGGTGACCCTTTGCCTGGCCACATTCATTCCAGGCTCTTCTTGCCAGTGTCCTGCAAGGGCTGTAGACACTGAGGATGGATTCTGCCCATGAAGCTTTGGAGTAACCAGAAGTAAATAACAAAAAAAGCAAGGTGTACTCTCTATTGCAAGCCCCCTTCAGACTCAAGGGGACAGGGCAGGAGGCTACCCCCAGCATACATGCTTTTTACTCTTACCTGTCCAAAGAAGGAAGTAGAAAATACATCAACCTCATACTACGTACAAAGGAGTCCGAGCCATGAGCTGTCACTGGTCTTCGGGAAAGTCAGCTTAGACCAGTATGAGAGGGACTCTCTCTGTGGTGGACTGGCAAGACCTCTGACTAGGAAGGCAGTTGCTTCCCAAGAAATCAGTGGGGTGTTTTTTTTTTTAGATTTGCCAGTTTTTGCTTTTACTCTGTCTAGGAAAAACTGGATCTAATATTACTGGTGCAAAATAAATACGTCTGAGCCCAACCTTTCCAAATAAGAATGTTTCTGTCTATTGCACAACCAAAATGAGCAATATTTGAAATACTTTTCAAAAAAAGTTATCATTCTGGTCTTTCTTGGCATGTTATTTAAACTATACCTAACAAATGGATTCACTTAGAAATCCGTATGCCTTTCAAAGAGTAAATAAAGTTCTTATTTGAATAAGTTCCTGTATTTGTTGCCAAGGTCTCAGGGAAAAGATCCGCTAATGTTTATCACAACATCAGAGACAAGAGCCAAACTTTTGCCAACACACTACATTATACTTTGGGGGAGGGGGGGCGGGGGGGCGGAAATATATATATTAAAGAAATAGCTCATATTAGCCAGCAATTGTACTGTGAAGAGCCACATGGAGGAGATCACCCACAGGCCATCATCCCTCCTGACGGGCAGCATCAGATGGCAGCCTGGCAGGGGGGTGCAGAACAGGGAGTTCCATCCCTAATTCTGCATTTCTTGTCTTTTGTGGGTATAAGCCATATGCGGACTCACCGAGTTTCTCATGGGTGTTTTACAACCGAAATATAAACCCTGAAAACGGGGAATGATGATGGAAACACAGACTACCCCATAACCACAGTACACGGCTCTCGTGGGCGCCGCCATAGTCACAGGCTTGCAGCTGAGTTTCAAATTATTCTATTGAATTACAGAAAGGGTTGTTATTAGGCTCCTCTCCCCTCGACCTCATTATATACACTGGTTTGCCATCATTAAATCCTCTTTCTAGCAACTTTTGTCTATAAACTGCTTAACATATCAAGATCTTTCTGAACACTACAATCTGAAATATTCAGGAGGTAAGACACATCCAGTGAGACTGTGTGTATCAGGATAATGGTTTCCTGCTGTCAGTTTAGGGCTGGGATATCGTGGATTTATGACAGCGAGTATTTTGTGGAGGTGGATTCACTGGCCAACTGCTGGAGGGAGCCCTGCAGGGTGGAGTTAGACTTTGCTTGTTAAGAAAATTCCTGAGCCTGATGCATTTGTCTGCCAGCCAGCCTAACTTAAAAAAAAAACAGAAGCGTGATATCACCTTGATAGAAGTAAAAAGCAATAAATCAGTCAGGACACCCACTCATTTTGGGGAAGCTTAGTTTCAAGAGATGCAAAGTACGGGCTCAGCTTCTTCAGTGTGTTTGCAACTTCTGGCTCTGCAGTCATTTAATGTTGCTGCAGGTTACTCCACAGTTTTTTCATTTCACCTCCTGAAGTGATTGCAATTCAGGATGGAGGGGAGAGAAATGCACCTGTTTCTGCACTGACTATAGAGAAAGAGGACTGATTTCAGTTCTCTGTGACAAAAATGTATCGCACCAAGAACACAACTTTTTAAGAGAGCAAGTGAGTTCAGTTATTCATGAAGGCAAGCTGAGATTCTGACATGAACAAATTTACAGAATTCAATAATATTTCATGAAAATTGGCTCTTTGGGAACACATTTTGCAGCGTATATCCCATTTCTCAGAAAAGCAAGAGCTTGTCTTAAGCGAATTAGTTGACTTACTGCGAGACAGCTAAACGAAAAGAATAAGCTCATTGAAATCCCCACACGGAGAAGCTCTAAGGGAAGGGACTCACACAGGGGTGTTTGCACAGTGCCTGGTACAATGGGTCCTAACCTGGTCATGCCCTTTAGTTGCTATTGCAGAGCAAACATTCGACAACAAAGAACTAGCAAGTAATGCTAGGGTCAAGCTGAGCTACCGAATCTGCATCGTGTGTTCCCTGCGTGCCTCCTCGAGCACTGAGGTAGCTGCTACCACTGCATCCAAAGGCCAGCTACAGCCAAAGGAAAAAGCTCCTATTGGTCCCACTGGCTTTTGCTCAGGTGTCTGGTGCATCGGCCAGAATTTCATCAGATGCTTCCCATCATTCGTGGACATTCCCACTGCTGTGGGAGGGTGTTTCTGGGACAATGGACGATTGTCATCCCGTAAGAAAGACTCCCATGTGAATGTCTTCAGAGTCCAAAGAGTGACCTCTTGGCAGTCGAGAATACCTGCTAGGCACCTTTGTATTTCTCATAGAGAATACCCTCTGAGCAGTCAAAGACCACAGTTTAAAGAGTACTTCCATGTGTATTGGTCAGTAATGCACACCTGTGACAACTAAAATGCAAGTAATGCACAGATCTGCAGCAAATGTGACGGCTGCCCACAAAACTCCAGAAAACAAATGTATCATGTTCAGTGCAGAGCCAATACTGTGTGTGCATTTCACAGAAAGAGTGCCAGTAGTTTCTCACCAGGACCTGAAGCCCTTTTTTCTCTCTTCTTAGTAGATTACCTTTGGGATGGCCACCAGTCCAGCCCTGCAGAGGCTCTGCTGCCTAATGGGTTGTCTTCATACAAGTGACAGCAATAGCCTGATCCAAGGCAGATGCTGCATTCCTCATCTGCATATAAAATACAGATATTAATCCTGGGATCAGAGCATGGCAGGTGACAAGCAGCATCTGTAAGACCCTGGAGACAAACCTGAAGCTGTCTAGGTTTGGGTGAAATTTGGTTAGTTTCAAGTTCTTGGGACTTCTGTGATTTTTGAATAAATTTATGAAATGTGGCATATGTAAAGACCCATGGTGGCTTCAAGAAAGCAGATGCTGCTCCCCAAGCATCTAGCACACAGCACAAATGCCTCTGTGCGGCCCCACAGGGGTCCATGACTTCAGCAAAACCAGGCAAGAATGAGTTTGGTAGACTGGAAAATCCCGCCTTAAATATTTGACATTATTGGTGACAGAGGGTTGGGAAGAAATGAAAAGCATGTCGGAAAGCTCAATCTAAAAAGACTGTGCGATTCAATTTTACAGTTCCATAAAAAAATGCACAAGAGCAGTTCACAGCTGGTGAGAAAGAAGGCCCAAGCTCTTGGTTTCACTTCCACCACTGGCTGACTTTTATAGAATTACTTATAAACAGCACTTACATAAATCAGTCAAGTCACAGTTCACACCACTATCACAAAGCAGACAACTATCACGTATTTGTTGTTTCCTAAACGACAAAGTCTGAGGTGAGGAACCAGAGATGCGTATGCTTCCCCAGCGGGTAATTTAGCCCAAAGCCAAGTGTTTGGTTTGCAAAGAGTATGAACAGCCTGCTACAACCCAAATAAAAGCCTTCAAGCTGAGGAAGAGCTTCTCTACTAGTTTGGATGCTGACATTTTTAATAAGTCACTTGCAGTGCACTTTTTGCCCTGATTTAATCCTAATTCTTATTCTGATAAATTTTTAATTCATTTAACTGTTATCCTGCACTTCCTGAGATGTCCAAGTAACCGTTTGTACAAGCCTGTATGCATAATTCCCCCTGTCATGAAGAACTGCTAGTGGAGAACTTGGGTTTAAATATTTCTGAAGAGCATTTCACAGGACACCCAGGACCCCTGTTTACACAGAGATGTTCTACACCACTTTCTGAACTTCACCTAATGACCCATCTAGCACGGAGCTTACGTCAGTGGCTCTAAAACACCAAGGACCAGCAGGATTACTTGACAGCCTGAAGAGCACGTGGTGCTGGTCCCTCCGCTTCTACTGCAAGAATCAGGATGAGAAGGCAGCAGAGAAGCAAGCACAGAACAGCAATGCAGAAGTGAGAGCGAAAGAAATTACTCAAGAACAAAAGATTTTTTTTAAAAAAAAGGGACTGTGGCTTTACTTTTTCCTCAGAGCATGAGTTAAACTAAGAATGGCTGCAATTACAGAAAGATTTCCTTGCAAGTACTTTTCCACATCTGAATGTGCTGCAGGAACTCCATGGATGTCTTGGATTGAGGGAATGACCCAAGCAAGGGAGTCACAGTTAAAATAAAGGCCATGAAGCCACTGTGGACATGAGAGTGCTCCTCAAGCACACCTTCTCTAAGGAACACGTTCCCTGAGAGAAAATCATTGCAGAGCCACACACGTCTCCCTCAAGAATGCCTGCCTTCTCCCTCCAGGCACCTCTCATCACCTTCGTTCAAATGTCAGAGAGGTAACCAGATACACACGCTGACAACGATGAGCCAGATGTCTCCAGAACATATTCATTGTCTACTGTCTTCAGATGTGATTTTAGAAGGGATGCTGTTTTACACCCTCCAAGAGAGATGCTGAAGAGAAGAAAGCCTATGCAGGTTAGATACAGAGACTTTCACTTTTTAAAAGAGCTGTTTGATCTGGATTTCTCCATTTTCAGGAAGACAAACTTAATTATCAGGAGAGTTGCTCACCCAGAAGAGTTGTTCACCCCCAAGTCCAACAGAAGGCAACGTATGCTTAAGCATACTATGCTCTCGAAAAGCAGGAATTTATGCCCTCCAAGCCATTATGAGAATCAAAGGGATGTTTTTACCATGGAGACTATCCATGTTTTGCATGCAGTATTTAGGCGTGCATTTGGAACATAGTTTTTCATCCAAACAATGCAAAAGGAAAATCTTCTGGCATGTACTGGCATTGCACGTCCTGATGAAATAGCAGCCACATGAAAAGGTGGAATTGTGCATCCACAAAACAATCATTCTGAACAGCCCAAGGCTATGTAAGCGTGTCGGAGATGAGTTCGTTCATGATGTTTTATCGGGCTTTTGAAGGTTTAGTATTACTTCTCTAAAGTGCAGATTTTGATTTTGTGCACTTGCCTCTTACATGCAGACTAGAGCCCCGCATGCAGAGCTGCTTCTGACACACTTTCTATAGATATTTAGGGGTTTGCTGCAAAACTACACCAGCTCCAACGCAACAGTGCATAGCTATAGACCGTGCTTTACCTAAGTGCATATGGCCACGTGCACTGAATTTTACTAAAAACATATAAATAAAAGGGAGGAGGATGCTTAGTGACAGTTTCAGGAAGGCATGACCAGATCCACACAAAGACTTGGGAACAAGGTGTACACGACTGTGCTACAAAAATCTCTGCAGAGGCTTCATGGGGGTTTCCCAAGAGCACGTTTATAAAACTGAACTCAGCCTTATTAATTTATTGCCTTCCAGGGACTGCAGATACATTTACTAGAGGATGTAGAGTTGATTTAGCCTACGCTCAGCTTCATTCCTGGGCAAAGGGGTTCCTGGGGATTTTTTTTTTTTTAACGCAATAAAATAAAAATGTGCTGCTGCAGCCAAGAGAAACTGCAGACTGTTACTTATCTTTACAAGTGACAGCTTCCCTGGTCAGACTCATTTTAGCAGGGTGAACACAAGCTAAAGACTTGAGCCTCTCCTACTTTAATCAATCAGCATGTCCTCCAGCTTTCCACGGTGTTGTCGCTCAGGTGGTTCCCTTTCTCACACCTTGCTTTCGCCCTCCCTCTTCCTCAGTCCTGAACGCTCCTCCCTCTTTAAAAACACAACCTACTGAAGTGCAGCGTTCAGCTGGCTGTGTTCCCATCATACCCCTCCTCGGTTCGGGAAGGAGGACTCACAATGCTCCAGATACTCAACTGGCGTTCATCTCTCAAAAAAAATCCCCCCAAATTCAAGCAGAGAAACTGGAACTAACTCACTCCAAAGCACAAGAGCATCCATCCAGGCTTGGATTTTGAGACACAAGCAAAGGCATTTGTATTTAGATCGTTTCCAATCCCCCGATTTCCATCTGCGTCTTTGGGCGTTGCAGCCGCCTTTGTCAGACTGCCTAAAATATTTTATAGCTGAGCAAGTTAACAGGAGGAAAAGTTAGGCCACATCCCCCTCCCTTTCCTGGCAGTAACGTGGGAGGAAAGGCGATGCCGCACGGGCAGGGATGCCAAGCGCATCCCCCTCTCCGGGCCAGGCTGGCAGACGGTCTGGTCCCGTCCGGTGCCCAGAGGGTTTCAAAGGAGACACTGTGCAGAAGGTGCCCAGCGTTTGGCGAGGGGGCTGCTCCTGCGCCTGGAAAAACGAGCAGACCCAGCAGCTTGTTTGTTTGTTTGTTTTTACAGAGGAATACAGGTTCACTCATCATTACAATAAGCACATTCATGCTCACGCTCAGCCGGTGTGAGCCTTCCAAACCCAGTGCTGCGTATGAATGAGCCTAGTAAGAGCTACATACTGCAGAGTCTTAGTCAATGTTTTTCGAATTTGGGTCAGTCTGAGGCACCCTGCTTGAAAAAGTACTGCCACGAGCATTGTAAATTAATATTTTACATTCCCTTGAAGTGCCTTTTGAGGAAATTAGCCTTCATTACAGAGGCATCTTCCCTGTAAACACAGCAAACAGAAAATACCTCTGCTGACAAGGGCAGCATTGTAGGGCAGGGAAGGAGAGTAAACATTGAATACTAGGGAAGAACTGGACTGATTCAGCAGCTGAATCAAATGGCATCCCTGCTCCCCAGCAGCTCCCCGAGCTGCAGTACCTGCAGCACCCATCTGCTACAGACGGCCCCGCATTTACACCCAGGGAGCAGCACCCCATTGCCCCCCAGACCTACCGAAACGGTAAGGTGGAGGCGTCAGCCCCTATCTAATACATCGCAAGGGCATCAGGACCCTCTCATTACTGCCAGCACGTTGGTTCGCGATGCACAAGTACTGGGCATCATGAGAAGATCCCGGTACCGGGACCGGGATCTGAACTGGGAAGGCAGCAAGAGCACGGGGCTGCTGCGGCGCTGCTTCGGTTTTCGGATTTCGGACCATTTGCACAGCCCAACCAGAGCTACAGCAAGTATTTTTGGCACTGGCTGGGGAGGTTCCTCCGCAGCTGAGCGCAGCCAGTCAAACTTGGCTGGCACGAGGCAGGGCTTTTCAAAACGTCTTGTGCTCCAATCGCAAAGCGGCCGAACGCTGCTCTTCTCAGAAAAGTGCTGCCCTTGTCCTTTTTTCATGAAAGCTAACTTGGTATTCATCAGGAGCAGGCCAGAGCTATTTCAGACACGGAAGACAGCAGACACAAATCAATAGAAAAAAATAACTTCTTTTTATTTACAAAAAAAATCCAAATATTGGATGCTGTAAACAAAATTCACAATCTGTTCCCTCTAGAGTCTGTTTTCCATCAGCTCTTTTTCTGTCTGTGACAAAGCCTATAGTCAAAATGTTCCAAAAGAGCAATCCAAGGAGCAGTTTGCTGCAACAGGATGCCTTTCAGAAGGCAACAGTTGTAAGAAAATCTGAGGGAAAGCAAATCTGCGTAGACTCCTACAGACTGCAGGAGCCTGCAGTGCTTTAGCCAAGCTGTCTTGAAATTTGCAGGCTTCTCTTTTCTTTTTTTTTTCTTTTTTACTATTTATTTTGTTAGCAAACCATTATTACAACAGCAAAACAGTACACTGATTTTCTTTCTTGCAAGGGAAACTCTCTGCATAAAGAAAACCATACAAAAGAATATATTCAAATAGGAGCTGAATATGCAATTACAGTTTTTCCTTTTCTGTGCAGTTTTATCTAACACACTTCATTTTCTCAATTTAAAAAAAAAACCAAACCCTCTTTTCTGAACTGGTAGGAGCTTCTGACATGATGCAAACCAAGCATTTAAGAGGAGGTGTTTAGAAGATTTGTGTGAAGGCCTTTGTGCAAGATAAAAAATATTTTAAGTGCAATAAGAGAAATTAGAAAAATATAATCTTTTTGGTCTTCTAATTGCTCTTCTATTTTTAGAAGAAATGTTCTTGCATTTGGGAGGACAGCTACATCTAAGGAAAAAAAAATACCCCATTTTAAAGCTCTTGGTTGTTTCATGATCGCTACATTTAACCAAGTTTAGCGCCCTGTTGGTTAGCAGTAAATTCAGCTGCAGCACAAACATTTTGACTGTAATCAGGTCAATGTTTTTAATCAGTTCAGCTCTTTAAAAGGGGCACTGTCTCTTGTAGCACAAGTTCTAACCTTACATCTGATTGGATGGGAAAAATGAAGTCTACAAAGCAAGAATGCGGTCGTTAACTTTAAAAGTACCAGTGTGCTGAAGAGGAGGGGAAAAAACAGTTAAAAAAAAATCAGACTGTATGGACGGGAAGGTGTGCAAACCGCAGAAATAAACCAGCTTTGAAAAGGGGTTCTTATTTTACTCTTGGCCTGAACTCATGCCTTCTTTCCACCTCTAACACCAGGCACCTTTTAAGCTACCAGTCACAGATAAAACAAAGCTCCACCAGTTCCACAGCTTGATCATTAACATATGCAAAACAGATCCAGAATACCTATATAATATATATAAGAACATATTATATATGTATCAAAATGCAAACGCTGAAAGGTGCAGTTTAGCTCAGAGCCCTGCTGCATGCACTATAAGGTAACTAGCTGCTGTCAATCATAAAAAAAAAATAAAACCAACACAGTAAAATTTGAGCTGAGAGGAAGTAAATCAAAACTTTCTTTCAAGCAATGGAAAAAACAGGGTCCTTCAAAGGAAAAATACACGGTGTCACGTCCTATCAGCATTCTGCGGTTGTGGCACTGCTATAGATTCTCAAACCCTTTTAAAGAGCAGATGACTCATTTATTTGCTGCAAATAGTTGTGGCGAGAGAAGACATACCACATTACCAGCTGATCCTATTTCCCCAGCCCTCCCCCGGAGCTTCCGCTAGCAAACCCTCCCGGGAGCGGGAGGCGAGGGGAAACAGCGGGCCAGGAGCACCCAGCCCGGACCCTCCGCGGGGCTGGAGGGGGACCGGGAGGGGACCGGGCCATGGGAAGCCCGGCCGGAGGCTGCAAGTGACGGTGGGGACGAGATCTGCGAGTCAACGCCGGGAATGGCAACGGAACGGCTTTTACCGAGTTTCCTGACGGACTCGCAGGGAAGGTGCTTCAGTAAACAAATCGGGTTCCTGTTAAAATTGCCTCCAGAGTGAAAAGTACAAAGCGCGACAAAAATAGATGTACCTTACTCGCTCCGTAGGGAAAACACACTGCCAGGACACGAGTCCTCTCGCTCTCCCCTGCCTCTGCCTCCTCCAATGCCAGACCCTGCCTGCAACCAGGCAGGGCACCCCCAGTTATCCTTCAAAAGCCTGAATTCCCTTTTCTTTTTTTTTTTTTTCCTCCTCAGTAAGAAAAAGCAAAATATTAGGAGTCAAGTGTCACTTAGTCATTAGGTTTTCAAAGCCCAACAAAGAATTTAACACCTTCAGAGATGGCACTGAAGTGAAAACAACAGCGGAGGTTGATTTTTTTGCCCCTGCTGGTCTTTTGGGAGAGGAAATGAAAGTGAATAGTTATTGTTCCAATGTAAAGTGATTCCATTTAAATAAAGTACAGTACTGAAATTGTAAATGCAGTGTGACAACCAGATCAAAGATGTTTAATATTTGCATAAAAATATATATATATAATATATATATGTAAAATATAATTTTAAGCAATCGTGCAACACTCTTAAAAAGGGTTCATTTCACATTTGCTAAATTCTAGTGGTCCTGGAATGCATAATGCACTCTATTAAAAATACTCCTTTAAATATTAACAATTAGTGTTCAAATCACCAACCAATACAATATTCTTTAGCTGTCAGGGGGTTTAAATAAACCTATCTTTGATCCACGTTCCACTGAATTACACATCATGGAGGTATACAGTCACAACATTAGTGGGTTAAATGTCAAAATGGCATTACAGTACAAAACAGTTAAAAAAAATCAGCTAGTCATACGTTTCTGCATCTGTGGAATTATTATGGCTCACACGCAACCCACTGAATTACTGTAATCCTTGTTCTTGCAACAAAAGACATTATCGGAATCCCACCTTAATCCTGACTGGTTCATTTACTCCAAATTTCTCAGGTGTGGGTTAAAAATTCACTGCAAGGCGCCCACTGCCCTATGACATCCTGCTGCAAACTGGAAAACACATAGTACTTTATTTAAACATTCCTTAATTGCTACATTTTCCTAGACCACATTAATATATATTGTGTGTGTATATACATAGATATACACCTATGACATGTACATATATACACACACAAACATATATACACACATACACACACGTACCTAGGATAACAGCACACCGACATAACATTAACTCTATACAGGTATTTGCCAAGAAAAAAAAATAGGGCATTTCCTCCACCACTTATTCACAAGCTTATGGGTTTTTTTTTTTCATTTTTAATCCTTGTGTCCCTGATAAAGCAAAATGCATGGTTAAACCACAAAACTATATCTTTTTTTCTCACTTTTATGAAGGCATCAGGCACTTTTGATTACTGTTGGTGTGTACAAATATAGCAACATCTTTCTTTTCTTTTTTATATATATATATATATATACTCTAATGTATCTTCTTTGCTTGGATAACTTATTTGTGAAATCTTTGGTCCTTGAGTATATTGTTTGCCACAGCTGGTTTTCCTGCATTCTCACATTTCTAAAATGTGAGGCACGCACGCAGCTGGAAATAATGGACTTTGTCATCGTACGTGTTTCTGTTTTTATAACTATACCAATCCACTACTGTTCATTTGGAGCAAGCTGTTTCTGGTAAGCGTTCTAGTCAAGCAAGCTATACATTCTACACGGTCAATCCATAGACGGCACTTGCTGCAAGCCCCAAATGCAGTAATTCCAATATACATTTTTATTCAGCTTATCTCTGCTTTATGCCTCTAACTTTTAATTCCTGAATATATATAGAATTGTTTTTTTGTGAATTTTTTCTTTTTGTTGGTTTTTTTTTTGTTTTGTTTCTTTCATATTCTCCCCTTTGCAGATCCCATTCTAGAGTAAGAATAAAAACAAAATAAAATAAGGCTTTCCCACCTTCTCTATGCCAAAGCTATGGGAGCAGATAGTGCCAACCCATATTGTCATCAAGCATTCCTCCTTCACTTACTTCAGGGGAAGCTGGTTGCTTTTAATGACAGGCCTCTTGTGCTCTGGGGTAGGATCCAATTATTTTGGGGTTCTTTCTTGATCATGCTCCCATTATTTGTTAGAAGAACCACAAGCTTTTCCCAAGCTTGAAAACTAGAGCAGATCATCATTGCACAAAACACCCCCTTTCAAAGGGACGCATCACCCCTTCCTACGTCTTAGAAAATGTTCTCCCCAGCGGGTCTACTAATTTCGGTCCTTAATTACAGGGCAGCCAAGTAGAGTATGTGTGCTGCTGGCAAGGGAACACCGTCTGAACCTGGGCAATATAGTAATTGCTGAAGTTGGCATCTGCTACGTATGGGGCTGGCTGGTAATAGCAGGTGACATTGGCCACATTGGGGATGATATTTTGCTCGGCTAGGACCCGGATGGCCAGCATGGTGATCAGATTCAGAGTCTGTCTCCTCTCATGTCCCATCAGGCACACTGTGCTCTCATTCACCACACCGTGAAGGGTCATGAGATAGTCATACTTGCGGTCCTCTAATCCCACAAAGTGGTTCTGCAAGTAGGACTCCAGCTTTCTCTGCTGTTCTCCAATGTCTGAGAAGTCAATGAAAAACCTCGAACACATGTATCTCTGCAGGGACTTAATCTCGGATTCGGAGGCAGCCCTAAAGCCCCTTACCAAAAGGTTGCAGTACTTCAGAAGACCACCTCCTCTGATTTCTTCTGGGTTTCTGGTGGCGATTATCTTGTTGCAGAGGTGATCAAAGGCTTCCTGGAAATCCCCATAGACGCTCTCACCAATGATAGTCGGGTGAAAAGTTTCAGTCATCGGATTCTCTGAGCACTCATAAAAAAGCAGCAGGGAGTCCAGCTTGATTTGAAAGGAATCGACACTGAATTCAAACTGCCGCCTCAGAGAGTCCACAAATTTCAGCTCCACATTTTTGCCACTGTTGTTGGACAGGGAGATGAGACTCCATCGGTCTGAATCATTGCATACTTTTACCATTTTCTGCACATAAGCCTCCTATAATTGGAAAGAGAAAATGAGCAAATGAAGACACAGATGCAAGAAATTTCCCCTTCACTGCATTTGTTCGCATCCCCCCCACCTCCACCCCATCCTTGCATTTCATAAAATTATTTCATGGAGCCTGCAGATACAAACCAGAGAAGAAATGCTTAATGTGAGAGCCTGGAGTGCTGTCACTGCCAGGGGATGATAGGGGAGGGTGTTCTGCTGGGACTGCGTCGTGCAAGGGAAGCATACGGCAACACTGCTTCTTTCAATCACTTCTAAATAACATCTACACATGAAGCCCATGGCACGCATGCCAAATATCCATGCACCCACACACAAAAGGTCACTGCTACAATCAGATATCTTTTTTAACGGTTTCCACTTCTCTCTCCCCTCCCCGCAAAAAAACTTAGCAAGTGTTCACTCCTCTCAATCCTGCTTTCAGAGCAGGTTCCACATATCTGCCCCGTATTCCAAAAAATCCCTCTACAAAAATCTTAAAAGGCACCTGGCACTCAGCCTAATGACTCGAGCGAACTGTCTCGGAGAGGAGGGAATATGCCTCTGCGCTGCGGCATTCGGCACACGAGAAAGTGTGCCTTGCAGACGGTGTCTCCTTCTTGCGGACATTAAAGCCACCTAAGCTCCCCCCAGCCACCCCGGGAACCGGATCCGGCACACCAAGCCGCCGCAGAGCCGAGCCGGCGGATCTGCAGCGCCTCGCACACACACGCCCCAGGTAAGTCAGCGCTCGCAGCAAATCAAACGAGAGAGAGGGAGGAAAGACTAATTAATCCTGAGGAGCACCGGCCAGGACGCTTTCCTGCAAACTCCTCCTCGCTTTTAAGTGTGGGGTGAAAAAATCCCTCACGGTCCCTGTGGCTCTCGGGGAGGGGGGGGAGGGGGCAGCTGCGTGCCCCCGTGCACCCCTCCATCCCCTGAGGGGAAGGCGCCCGCTCCCCGCAGGCAGGCGCTGACACCTGCCCGCTCTGGGCGCCTGGGCACAGGGCAGGTTTACCTTGAGGGTGAGCGGCGTGATCTTCTCCTTGTTCACCCCCTCGGGTAAGAAATCCAAGAGGCAGTCCAAGACCACGTCCTTCACAGTCTGAAACTCGGCTTCCCCTTTGAGGTCGGCGCAGAAGATGAGGTCCAAGTCCTTGTAGCCCAGGCCGCTGTCCTGGTGGAGGACGTGGCTGGCGGCCGAGCCGTTGAGCCGCACGTCCCGCAGACCGATGTCCTTCTCCTCCAGCCGGCTCCGCACCACCTTGACGATCTGGCGGGGCTGCATGGCCAGCGTGGGGAAGTTGCCGCGGCCGTGGATGGGGATGGTCTCGCTGAGGATGCGGTCCAGACGCTGCACTTGCTCCCAGCTCAGCACGTTGCAGTGCGCGCTCTCGCAGCCGCCCGCGTAACTCCCGCCGGGGCTGCCGCCGGCTTTCTCATCGTCTGCCATGGTGCGCGGCCGCCGCCTCGCCGGGCTGGATGGCACCGCTCCGGCTGCTCGCCGCCCCCCCGGGGCCCCTCTCCCTCCGCTCCTAGCAAAAGAGGAGGAAAAGCGAGCGGTCAGCAGCGGCGCGCACCCGGCCCCTGCAGCCGCCCCGCCCCGCCGGACGGCGCCCGCCGCCCCGGGAAAGAGGGGGGGAACACACCTATTGAGTAAATTAAGAAAAAAAAAAAAAAGGAGGAGGGTGGAGAAAAAGCCCCCCGGAGCCAGGCGGTGCTGCAGGGCAAGAGAAGTCGCCCGACCTGCAGAGCCGCCGCCTGCGCCGCTCTCCGCGCCCCCGCCGGGGCAGAGGCCGCCCCGCTCGCTGCCGCCGCCCCGCTCGCTACCGCCACGGGCTGCCGCCGTCTCCGGAGCTTTCGTAGTTCTGCCCGGGAAAGGTCCCCAGTAGTTTTTATACGGGGTTTCTCCGCTCTTCCGGGGCTCCGAGTCACGGCGGCCGCGTCCCGCCCCCTCTATCTGCATGGCCGGCCTCGGCGGTGCCCCCGGCACGCCCACGCCCTGCGCACCCACGGGCCGCCCCGCCGGCTCCCCGCGGCCGGGCCACGGCACGGCTCTGCATGGCGCGGCGCGGCGCGGCCCGCCCCTCCGCGCCGGCGGAGCGCCCAGCGCGGCCCAGCGCGGCCGCCCCGCCCTACGCGCGGCCCCCCGGAAAACCCGCGCAGCGCAGCTTCCCCCCCCCCCATCCCCGCACGGTTTTGGCCGCTCGCCGAGGGGGGAGGCAACAAGTGTAACCCCCCTCTCTGCACCCGCGGCGGGGCGCGGACCTCCCCCGGCTCCGGCCGTGCCAGGATGCGCGCCCGGGGGCACCCAGCTCCGGGCTGCCATTCATTCCCTCTTTATTTTTTTCCCTGCCCTTTTCTACCAGCCGCCCCCCCGCCCGACATTCCCAGTCATCCCAGGCACAGCCAAACTTCATACCAGAGCGCCGGAATTTGGCAAGGGCGCCTCTCCGAGCAGATGCCGAGGATCCCGGACCGTGTGGTTTGAGCTGCTCAGCTCCTGATCGAGATTTTCAAAGCTGCCTGCGGCAGCGCACAGGCATTACGACGTGCCTGCCCGTCCCTCCCTCCCTCCTCGCCGACGCGGGGGAAAAAAAGAAATCCCGAAGAGCACGAAGGAGTCCGTGCCTTCCAGCATCCTGCCTATAAAGTCCAACTTCGGTAACTGCGGAGCGGGAAAAATAATATAGGCATACTATATAAACATATATGTATTTTTAAATTTCAATTACGTTTTAATTATTTTAATATTTAATAACAATGGATGGATCTGCTTGCTTTCCACCTGTTAAAGTGCCAAATATACATATAAATATTATTTAAACTAGACTAAGCGCAGCCACCCCATACGCAGCAGCACCCGCGGACTCCAGGACGGGCGGGCGCAGAGGGTCCCCCGCGCTCCGCTGCGCATCCCGCGCAGCGCCGCGGTGCAGACGCACGGGTTGCGCGGGGAGAAGCGAGGGGGGGGCGGGGGAGACGGCGTTGCGTCACCGCTCGCAGTTTTGTGACGCGCCGCAGAAGGGGCCAATGGGGGTGCGCGGCGGCGTGACGTGCGGCCTCCCCAACTGGGCGCATCGCCAAAATGGGGGGGGGGGGGGCGGTGTATGAAGGAGCCCGACGGGGTTTACCGCCCCCTGCCCCCATTTTTAGCACACCCCCCCCCCATTACCTCCCTCCGTGGGATGGGGCTGGAGGGGGAGCTCAGCCCCGCCCGGCACGAGGAAACCCCTGACCCTGGCGAACTGGATCGGTTTACCCCCCCCCAAAAACAAATCCCCGGGCGTCCCGCTGTACGCTTCGTGACCGCCCCCCCCCGCGCCGGGGCGCAGGGCGGTACAGTCGGGGAAGCCCCCCCCGCCGCCCCCTCCCGCCACGCCGCCGCGGGTCGCAGCCGTGTGGCAAGGGCGCCCCCTGCCGGGCGCCGGGCGCGCTCCCCGGGGCGGGGGGCCACAGCAGTGCGGGTGCGGGCGCGGGCTCGGACAGAAATACTTCGCTTGGCAGTGGCGGGTGGGGGTTTTTTTTTGGGGGGGGGAGGGGGCGGGAATTAAGCTTTGATTCACCGCCCAAATGCCCTATTCCCTATGCACAGTGTAACCCCGGGGCAGGAGCAGGGGCTGGTCCCTGCTGCTCTGCAGCCCTGCGGGACAAGGAGCGGGGGTGACAGCCCTGCGCCTCCCTCTGAAGCACCCTTGCCCTGCGCCGTGTGCCGCTCACTGGTGAGGTGCCCGCCCGTGGGATGGCGGGGTGAGCCTGAGCGTACCTCTGGAAAGGTGACCCAGCTGGCCAGGGAAAAAGTTTGTAGAGTTCTGTGGCAATGCATTTATTATTAAAGAAAGCAGGAAGCTTTTAAAGTCCGAGCGCGTACAAGTGAATGCTGCTTGAAAGCAGAGGCAGAGTATCGTGCATCCGCTGGCAGACTGAATGGGGTTTGCCAGCTTATTACTTTATATAAAGCAAGTATTCAGACTAAGAGGGGCAGCAGCTGGCCTGCTGAAGGGAGCCTGCGACCTGCTGCTTGGGGGGGGCTGAGCCACTGGCTGCCACTGCTCGGCACAGAGAGCCCCAACTCTCTGCTTGGTTGTGGGAGCAGCATCTTCTCAAGCCAGTCACACGTCCCGTCCCGAGAGGATGGTGCCAAGCAGTGCCCGTCTCCCTGGGGGGCTGAGCTGGTGCCTGAGGCTCCCCGGGCTGAGCCAGGTCAAGGCTGAGGGCAGGGGGCTCACAGGGGTCTCGCCGGGGGGGTGCCTGCCTGCAACACGGAGGCATCGCTGCTCTCCGTGCATATTTAGGAAACTGGGGGAGGTTAAAACACAACCCAGGTGAGCAACTCCCCATTCCCAGCCTGGCTTCACTCAGGTGAACCACAGCTCACTAGGGCACATGATTTAATCTTTCAAAGGGAGTAACTACCTCCTTATAAGCAAATTGTCAATATCACTGCAGCCAGATAACTGATTTGTAGAACAAGGGCGAAGACTGGACTTGCCGTCTCATCCCATATTAAGCTAGGCCTTCACCAAGAAACGGGGAAAACCCTGGCTAGAAGTAGTGGACATTTTGTTTAATTGATGTTTCTCAGCATGTTGCAATGCAATTTTAGCAGCATTTCAAACACTGCAGAATGTATTGATGCATTTACACTGGCCAGTGGGATTTAATGCTATTTTATATGCATCTTGCTGCATTTCCTCACAAAGTGTGTTTTTTAACCTCTCTTAAGTTGTTGTTACTTGCACAATTAAGAAGAAAAAATAGGCAGAAGTTCACTCTGGGGAATACTGATCTGCTAAAGACAAGCTGAATGCAGTTCAGAAGGAAGCCATTTACACTGCAGGGCTTTGCTAAAGGAGCAAGGCCAGCCAACACCTGCCTTCACCTCACCCTCCCTTTCTCAGAGTAAGAATCTGCAAATCACCTCCCACTCACTTGAAAGAAGAGGGGAAATCGTTTCCAGTCAGAATAGTTGCATTTACACTTTCTCAGTTCAGAAAGGTACATGGGATATTAATCATCATGCTCTTTATATAAATTAAGAAGTCTTTGCATTGATGTGAAATTCTTTTCACTTCTTTTGCCCTGATTAATGGACACTAGATAGAAGGTGCATTTTTTTTAATAAACTGTCTAAATATAGAGGAAATAGAAGTTTATCAGCACAGTACTTTTATCCACGGTACATGTATATTCTAGATTTTTTTGCTCTTCTGCTCTACTTGAATATGAAAGCCCACGTTGCTTTAAATCAGTAGAAATCATTAAGAATTGTAGCAAGAAATTGAATTAGGGTGAATTATGTTGCAAGAAATTTGGAAATATTTGAATGAGTTACAGAAGTCATTCTAATTATAACTGATACTGGTAATGCTGCTGCTAATAAAAGTATTAATTCAGGTCATGAACATGCTTTGTCCATTTAATGACAAATACGTATTTTTGGAAGGAAAAGGGGTTTTTTTTAACTTGTCTATGTGAGCAGTAATTCTTTGGCAGAATTTTGATCGTATTACTCACACAGGTTGTTTGTACTGCCCAAGCGATTAATAGGAATGCAAGATGTGCAATGTGAATCATGTCTTTCTGTATGTTCACAAAATGTTGTTCTATTAGTCCCTCACCTCACCCGTACTCTGAGTCTTGCTCTAGAACAGATAAAGATTAGTAGCAATAAATGTGTTTCTGTATGGATTTGTGTATATTTGTCTAATAAAGTCCTCGGTGTGAGCTGTTCATTCAGCTTGGCCTCATAGCAGAGAGAACACTCGCCAGGTGAATTCTGCTAAGTTTAAGAGTTGTCAGTATTTTCTTGACTGAACTACATGTACCTTGACTGTAATGTCATTCTGTCTCCCTTTTGCCAATGACATGGTGCCTAAAACAGGAACATGCTCTCTTTGGCAGAAAAAAAAAAGGCAAAAACCTGTGACTCTTTGTCTGTGTCTATGCTAGGAGCTGGTTCCTGTTTGGTGCCCAGCTGGAGCAAAACTTACAGTTTAGGTTTTTTTCCAAGAGGAAAAGAGAGATGGCAGGCACCACCACAGTGGTTTTTCCTATCTCGTCTTGACAATGTTAAGAATGAAAATAGATGTTCAATATACTGATAGAGCAATAGGCTGTAGTAAGACGGGCATCAAGAGGCACCATTTCCAGGTGTCTGGATGTGCAGTGTGTCAAGTGTGGGTGAACAGGCTGGGCGGAGGGGAGCTCCGGGGCCCCATGGCATCCCTGGCTGCAATGGGAGCGCTGGCAGCCCCACAGGGGTACGGCAGCCCCACATCCTCCCACCTCTGGCACACCAGCTCTCTCCGTCTCTGCTTAAAAACGCCTTAGCGTGGCTGGCTTGGCCTATCTTGTACAGAGTCCAAAGGCAACTAAAACATTAAAAATGAGATCTTGACCTAATTTTTTGTTCTCTGCCTGCTAGAGATGGAAGGACTTCGCTGGGCAGCATTCACCGGAAAACTTCTTTGTATTATTCACTGTGTTGCTACTCAATTATCTTGCTGGAAACAGCAGCTGTGTGACTGAAGAATATTCCTAGCTCTTCTCCACCCAGATAACACATGAATGTATCAGGTCATCTCCAGATACAAATTTCTGGAGAATTCAAGCCGTTGTGCCCTTTTCCTTCCCTCCCCATCACTTTGTGCACAGCTGTTGGCAGCTGCTCTGGACAGCCGCCGCTCCATCCCGCTGCCCCTGCAGCAGGGCTGGGTGACCCGCCGGTGTGCTGAGTGTGTTACGGCTCTTCTCTGAGGGGTGCTACCCCAGACTGGAGAGTGGGGAGATGCTGAGGAGGCATCAGCCAACAGGACAGAAGTTCAGAGATCTCTGGACTTGGATGGGAAAGTCTTCAGATCCAAACACAGCCCAGCCTCGCCCTTGCACCCACATGTATACACACACATACACAGCCCAAAACCTGAGTTTCATGAGAACAGCCCACAGTGAATACAGACTCGTTGGAAGCAGCTTTGAGTACCAAAATGACTAGTACTGCTATTGACAATAGCACAAAACAAAGTACCTTCAAAATGAACTCTAAGACCTTATCTATACCAGACATACTTGCAATCCTTTCCAAGTCTTGATTAATTCGTATCTTTCCTTGTAACTAGTCTGGGCAAGGTTTGAGCTTGGGTGGGGAAGCAGAGCTAAAAGGCTGGTTTTGTTGGGAGATTTTTGGTGGGGTTTTTTTGTTGTTTTCTCACACAAGAGTACTCAAGCCTGATTTTAAAACTCTTTTCAAAGACCTTGTCGTTCTCTTGTATGCATGCACAAAGTAGTCTTCTGATACCTTGATATTCTATAGTTCGTACTGATTTATTTCCAGAATTTATTTCCTTGCTTGACACTATCAAAAATTAGTACATGTGACGGAACAGTCTATACTAGGAATTAGTACTGGAATTAGGATCGACTGCTGGAGTAGTCAATACTAAGGTTCTTTGAATAAAATGAAAATCAGAGAGATCTAGAAAGTGATCTTTCAAAGATAAATAAAAGAAATTTTTGTGCTTTCAAAGTACTACTGTTCTATTAGTTTTATTTTCCTTCTGCCAGTTTTTACTGGAAAGATGTTTTACTCGTCCTGGGAAAAATGTCAATGTTTGGACTAAATACTGTGCTGTTCTGAAAAGGTGCAGTTTAAAGTAGGCCAAATTATCAGAATTTTCTGATGAGCCTGCCAGTAGCTTTTTGCAATTCTGCTGAGAAAGTGTGTGTTAAATGAAATAGTAGCATCCAACATGTGCATTGATGCAACAACCACAGGCCAAGTCAGAGATCAGGGCACCAAACAGTTCATCTATCAAAAGACGTATCCCTGACTCATCTAGGGAGTTCATAGCCTAAATATACCAGTAAATAGCAATATCTTCAATTAGATAAATCCATCAGCATTTGCCCCCAGAGGAAAGAGTGTTAGGGTCACCTCCTGAGCAGGATTTTTCAGAGCTGGGGCTGTAGTGGGATGCAGGAGATGGCAGAGGCACCAGCAAGCCTCTCCTTTCCTCCATGCTAGGCAGGCGGCCATCCCACTGTGTAAGGCACGGGATGGTGCAGTCCTGCCTAACCCCTCTTCTCTAGGTCACCTGTCTAAAAAGTAGCCATGGTCTCAGATTCAGTTGTGTTTTAGTTTTACACTCAGATACTGTTGTGTTTTAGCCCATATTGGCCCATGGAATCTAAATGCGATTAAAATGAACTATACAAGATCCAAGTATTCCTATTCGTATGGCAGCCAAGAATAAAACTTTAATTTTTTTCTTGAAGAGGCCACGTTTTTCATTGGTATGTAGGAGAGTTTAAAGCTTCAGTCTTTCTACCCACATAGGAAAGACAAACCCCCAATGTTTCATGACTCATGCATTCATACAATCCCAGTTGCTTATGACTGATAGGATTTTATGACGATTTTACTTTTCCATGTTTTTTTTAATCCTACAATGCCTTAAGCTCATGTGGGAATACTCCACTCCATGGATTTCAGCATTTTGCCTTTTATTCAGGAGAGCTGGAGAAACTCATTATTTCAGATTTAAACAAGCTGTCCTGCTTTTGGAACAGCGAACCACAGTGTGAAAATACACAATGTGAACGAACAGAAATTGGGTTACTGGTCACTCAGTCAGAACTGGTTTCACAGATTCCAAGCCGTAATTTACTTTCACCTACGACAAAACAAAAGCCATTTTACCGAGGACTTTCACTATCAAGACTATGACTCCCGATGGAGTCAGGGCACCTTTCAGTTGTGATTAAAGTCTATAAATGCTGGAAATTAACTGGATTACTACAGAAAATTTGTTCCATTACCTAATTACCCTCGCTGTTAAAAAAGTGGATAATGTTCCTAGTCGGAGGGCATGTTTGCACAGAATGGGAGTGTTTGCACTGAGTTTAGTTGCCGTACACTGAAATGACATGTATGTTCCCAGGATGCAATTCTTAGCAACCATTAAAAAGTGAGATACACACATTTGGGGCTCCTCCTGTTTAAAACTGCTTGTTGAAGTAATATTTACAAATATCTGGGCAGAGGCACAATGTAAATTCCTCAGCTGGCATCCCCCGCTGCTTTGCATCTCATCCAAGACTACTGAAGATAGTGGGTTGCTGTGAAAGAAGGTTACTTATCTCTAGCTGCTCCAGGGTGGCAAAATGGGTTCATTTACAGCTGCACATACAACAGCCAATACATAACCATTATACATACTAGAGTAGATTTTGGTCATTTAGAGTTGTATAGGTGCACTGAGCCTTTGGCCTAAAGGCAAAGCATCAAAGTGCCTTGAAGATGAAAGAATGAAACCCAACATTTTAGGGCTGTGCAAGTGGGGACACAACCAAAACACTGTGCAGCAATGGACCAAAAAGGATGTGACAGCCCTCTTCCAAGGAAGCAAAGAGCTGGAAGGTACCACAGTCCATTTGGGCGTATTAGGAGAGACAGATAGGGTTTTGAATGGCCCCAATATGCCACCATTTGAAAATCACAGTTTGTGTCAGACATCTTAGCAAGCAATAACTTTTCTGGTGCCCACCAGGATGCTGGCCCGATGTGCACTGCTGTCCTACCTGAATCCTGGTGCTCCCTTGGCATTTCCAAAATTGCAAGAAGTCAACAGGGATCTGGTCTTAAACTTAATCTGCTTTGTATGTGTCTCAGTCTCCAGGCAAACTGTCACCCAAAAAATAACAGGTCATCTCTTTCTTTTTGTTTCCTTAATCCTTTCTTTTTTCCCCACTGCAGATCGTTTCCAGTTGTCCATGTGCTAACAATGGCAGCTGGAGCAAGGAGCCGGTTCGGAACCACGCTGCTGTCATGAGCAAGAATGCAGTGACATGCTTTGCCAAAATGCCCACCCCCAACACTCCTTTCTCTCTCTCTCGTGTGTCTCCTTTTCTTGCATGGGAAACCCTGCTCCTCCACACCCTGCACTGCTTTAGTATGCTAAATTCAAAGAGCAAAATACTGTCAGAGCAGAGCGTTTAGTTGGAGTCTGGAGAAAAATGGAACTAGGCAATTTATCAACTACATTTCAAAGCAAATGTAGGGTATTTTGCAAAAAACCTTTTTTTTCCAAGTTAGGGGAAGCATGTCGTAAGTGCAAAAAAAGTAAGGCATTTTTTTTTCATGCAAGATTTTTCCTCCAGGAACACAAAAATGATACAGATTGATACCTGAAGTGGGCTATTATGTAGCAGTATGCCCTGCCTCCACCTCACTGGAAAGGGCAGAGAGCCACTTCTGATGAGGAGGAGACTCCAGTCTGTGCTGCCGCTGCTCTCACTGAGACCCTGCAGGATCCCAAATGGAGACAGCTGCACCAAGGACCATCGCCTCCCACAGCTGCAAGTTACCATCGGTCTTTGTGAGAGGCAAGGCAGGGACCCTGGGGCTCCAGCTCTTCCTGATCATCACCTGAGCATCGACAGGGCCATTTACTGCTGGGAGGGATGGGCAGCTGCATGGCAGCAGCTGCAACCCGGTTTTAGCTCAGAGAGGGCTACAAACTATTGCTGCACAGGAAGGAGTGTTGTTGCTTCACTAAGGAGCAGTTGCCGGAGCACAGTGATCTTCACTGAGCTCTGCCACTGAGGCATGGGTCTCACCTCTTTTGAAGACCTCAGAAATCAGCAAGACTTAGGAGCCGGGAGACTTTTCCTGACTGGGAAAGTGCCAGACCAGCTCCTGCTCCCAGCTCCTGCCGAATTTGGAGCTCAGCTGGTGTCCCCCTTCTCAAGAGGCAGAAGCAGCCTCTTCTTCAGAGCAGCAGCTTCAGCTCTTCGGTCCTGCTGAGCTCAGCAGTAGCCCAGCTGAGCTCTGAACCGTAAGCTGGCTTTGTGCACGGATAAAAATAGTAAGGCACGAATAACATTAACACCAAAATAAGGGCAACTGTTGCATTTCTGTTCTTTTTTTTTACTGTGAAGCCCTCACAAGGCTAAAGGGGCAGAGACTAGAAGTCCAAGTGCAAAAATGCTCTCTTAGCCACAGCACTACATGGCCCTTTCAGCTCTCACTTGTTCCTGGACAGGCTCCTTGGGCATGCAAAGTTTCAGGTGGACTCTGCTAAGGAATAAAGAGGAGGCATCCCAGAGTGTAACCTCAGCCCACCACTGGGATTGTAGGAAGGAGCCAACCAGGGAATGCAACCTTCCTTTCCAGCCCTGATGTTTAAATGCTCCCCATCACCGTGGAAATCTTCTAAGACAGCTCATCTGTGCCACAATACAGAGAAGAGTTTGTGAAATGTCATCCTTTTGAAATAGAGCCCTGAGCTTGCCTCCTACTCCTACTCAAACCTAATCTTATCCTGAATAACAGTCTCAGCTCTCTCCTGGTCCGGATCTGGACACTATCTCCTCGAGTTTTTCCCAGACATTAGGGAATTTCATTGTTTGTATTACTGTGTATCTGAAAGTGCAAATAAGTGTCACAATCCTATGAGGTGACCTGATAAATGAAATCAGAGTGAATGGCATGCTAATATTATTAGCCCATTTCTTGTTCCTCTGCTGAGGACCGGTTTTGCTTTTTGAAATTAACCCCCAGAGATTCTGATTTATCAGCATAACATTTGTTTCATTTGCCACTCAATTCCAAATAACACTTTGCCCAGGAGGCCTGTTGTCCTAATGCGGAGCTTCAAAGAAAGATTTATATACCACATGCCAAATGCTGATATCAGTCCTACTAAAATAACAAGGGAAGGATTTTGGCTCTAGATATACAGAACTTTATGAAGAGACAATCCGTGCTTTTACGCAGAAGGCCCCACAAACAATGCTGGATTATTCCTTGAGGTGGTGTGCCGAAGTCCTCTGTTCAAGAGGGTTGATTTCCCATCGGTCTCTTCCCAACAACCCCAGGATATCCTTCTGGTAGGAGCCCTGGGTCTGACCAGTCCATTGATGAGGCAACTTCTTACGAAAAATCTTCCCGTGCTAGGTGTTGCTCCACCAGCCACCCAACATGGTATTTCACAGCAAGGGATGAGCGGTGAATTATCCCTTTTTTGCTGGATACATGACACTGTGTGCCCACTTGAGGCAGGTAATACATTTCTGTCTTTCTAGGATGGCAAGTATCCACCGCATAATTTACGGCACTTTATTGCTCTGAAAAATTGCACCTTGATTGCTGTTAAATAGCACATGCCCTATAAATGTTTTTGTTCCATGCATCTTTCCAGCATCTGTCTTAGAATATATCACCTGTATAAGTAAACCAGTAACATTTTAAAAGCAGCTGATCCCCTGCAGGCAAAGTGACTTTGTTTTCATATTAATTGATGTGTGCAGCTTTTCATCACTCACTACCTTCCTCACCTAAATTTCAGTCTCATGGAAGCTTAGCGTTTTATTACAAACCACACTCACCCTGGATGTGCCCAGAGACCAAACGAGCCCCGAGCCCTGCTGTGCCAGCCCTGCAAAGAGGCAGGGGCATAGGCATCCCCCACCGCATCCCCATTGACCTCGTGGCATGTCAAACAGAAAGCCCGAAGCAAGGCAGCAGAGCAGGTGAGCAGGCGGACAGAGGAAGAAGCCCCGAGGCTCAAGAGAGCGGGCTGACCAAAGAGGCGGTCTCCAGGAACAGAGGAAACCCAGATCTAACTGAGGAAAATGCCAAGGCCGTTTCTGCTTTGACGGCGGCTGCAGCTGCTCTGCCAGCTTTAGTCTCTGGCTGCCTCCTCCTACATTTTCTCTCCCATGGGCGACGTGCCGGGGACTGGGAGGGAAGTGCCAGGAGGCTTCTCTCAGCGCTTCTAGCAGCTACTCTATTTAACGGTAGTTGCCTCTGGTTTGCTTATGTGCTCACGTACTAAAAGCACAGGATTATCACATGCCCTTCAAAACACCACACCTGGCGAATGCACAAAACTAGGGATGAGCAAAACTGCTCTCTGCTAATGACAGCATGGAAGAAGTGGGTCAAAAAACAGCCTGGAAATAATTTCGCCATTTTGCCTCTAATAAACTATAATCTCGAGCTGATTTGTTCTTAAGGAGTTCTGGCGTTGCTCCAAAGGGCTGCATTTTCCAGAGATGAGCTATCCATTTCCTCTGGTCTTTTTAACATGGCTGCAGCTGAACTTTTAAGCCAGATCATCCCAATTTGCCAGGCAGGAGATTATTGCTGGTGTGCAAAATGAGGCAGAGAATTAAAAATACCCATGCCGGTAGATGTGAAGTCAGTTGGTTTAAGGCTTAGTTACAGGTTTATGTGTCATTTGCAAGTACTTGAGTTCCAGAATAGGCTGTTCAGTAAGTTCCAGAATGGGCTGTTCAGTAAGTCTGTGCTGTAGGGTCCCACACGGTACAGATCTGACTCTTTTGCTTTTCACGGGTCTGCTTAGGATATAGAAGCAAGAAAAAAACACCCAGGCACTCATTTTAGAACTGAATAGGTCGGTGCTTTAACTGTATGTGATGAAAGCCAGTAGCGTACTTGGATATACTTAGCTCAGCTTAGCTCAAAGTAATTGTGTTGTGCATGTGTTAGGCTGTATCATGCAGCCAGCATGGCAGACACGTGGTCCACAAAGGCAGAAGTGATTAAATCCAGTCATGTAGAAAAGATGCAGGAGAAATTTCAAAAACCTCATTTACTATTGGTTTACTTATTTTTGCAAAATACATTTTTTTAATGTGAGCATGTTTGGCTAAGGAATTAGTTAAGAAAGGAGAGATCTTTAATCAGCCATCCAAGAGGAAGAAAGCAAAGTTCCAGGGTAAAAAAAGAGCATGTTCTTCCTTCCAAACCTTATCATTTTTAACATGAAAATAATATTTCTCAAACTATTTCTTACTTTTTCCAGAATATACATGATTTTTCCCTTTTCTCCCTGGGCAAATGCCATACATTTAAGTGCAGTTCATAATCCTTCTGTACCTACTAACGAGGAAGACGTTTGCAGCCCTCAGACACAGGCCAGACAAACTACAGTCACACAGCAGCAGAAGCTGTTCATGTATCCTAAGCCCCTCCTATTCATTGTCTTTTTTTCTCATGTATGTGTTTTTACTCCTACATAAAGAAATGGAACTTTCTATGGTCTTTCAATGCAAATTTAGTACCGAAGGAGATTTACTTCACATCTCTCTTGTGTAATTGAAAAGAGGCTCTTTAAACTAATTCTGGACACTTTAGAATACATTAGCAATTCATCACAACGCATGTGTAATTTAATGTATCATTTTGCATTCAGGTATGGGTAGCTTTTCTTCACATTAAAAGAATCGCCACATTATGCTCAGCTGCCACACTGCTGCCAACCCAGTTAAAGAGCTCTTCATTACCTTTTGTTTTTAATTATACCTACCTGAGGCCTGGGCCTGGCATGTGCTTGGAGTCCGTGGTCACTCTCTAGCAGGCAGTCGTCCTTTTGAGGGGAAATAAGGGATGTTTTTCTGTTAGACACAGCTTTTAGTAGAGCTGATGTCCTAACTTAGTCCTTCTTACTTAACAATTGCCCCTTTTGTTCCTCTTGCTAGCTAACATACATCTTCTTTTGGTGGCTGAGATGCCCAAAGTGTTAAAACTAACCTTCCTACTCACCTCGAATAGTACAAATGCAGCAGTTACCATTAAACATCTGGCAGTTTTTCCCCCACCAATCTGAAGTATCCACCAAGGATTTGCTATTCTGATACTAAGGAAAAACATAAACCACAGGTGACTGGGTTCGTTGATGGTATCAGCGCCCCTAGGAGAGAACCCAGGATTTCATAAACTTTCTGTGTAGATGATTTCACTTCCAATTCTTTAGTTTTTAAGGGCTTCCCCCAATGCTCATCCTCCCTACCCCAAGAAGAGTGAACACCCATCTTTACAGCTCCTGCCTGTCCCTGCCAGCATCCTGGAAGCAGCATCTGCCCAACCTTTGTTTGAAGCCAGGTGCCACAGCTGGAGTGGCCAGACACTGCCGGTGCCAAGGCGCTAGCAGCTCCTGGCAGAAAAGCACGCTGAGTGGGGTGACATAGGAGCCACATGGGTGGGTTATTTCAAGCAGCTCAGGCAAAAATACACCCATTGTTCAACAGTCCCCAGAATGGCTAATCTTGTTCCCCCATGCCAAAGGCTGTCCTATTAAATGTGTACTTTTCATAGATGTAGCTCTGCAAATTGCATGTGATACATAAATGTCAGTAAAAATAAGGCCATTTATGAACACCTTCTTCTCCTTCCTCCTCTCCCTCCCTGCCCTGCTTCCAAGATATGACTGTTGGCAGGGTGAACCCTTTCTGTCGTAGACTTTGTCCACATCACTCCAGACCAAAAATAAAGTAGTGAAAGGCACAATGGTGGTGGGCAGTTAAAGGCAAAAAGAAAAAGGAAAAAAAAATAAAAGGAGGAGTTATAAACCTATTGGTGCATGTATAGCTCACCCAACATGGACTAGAACCACCAAATACTTTTCTGCTATCTGGTTTACAGTTACTGAGTGCCCTACCCTTTATGTACTCATGGATATTTTCCACAAGGGCTCACCTTCCATTATATTTAACGTAACCCATTGATTTCAAAACTTGACATAGAAAAGGCCCCTCTGGGGCCTCACAGTTATAGCAAGCTGTGCAATCTCAGTATCAGCTATTTTGATAGAGGCTTCCTGCCACACAGTGGGTTTCAGTTCTGTCAGGCCGCCTCTGCTCTGGAGCAAAACAAGGATCATGTACGCAAATACACCGTTGGCTTCATCTGTCTCTCCGATCTGCAGTCACACCAAATGGGGGCTTGGGTTTCTGACAAGACACCTGGACTCTGGCATAGCAAAACACAGTGCCTTGCCAGGCAGGAAGATCTGGCGGCTGTGTAATTTCAGAGCTGCCTGGGTGCCGGAATAACTCTGGTCATTCTTGTCATGGGGAAACACTGAAGAACAAGACGGCATTTGTGTGCCAACCTCTTTTTCTGCTATTCTACCTTTCTGCTCACGTACTGTATGTCAAAGTTGGGTGGAGGGTTGTCATTCGTAACAGTAATCTGGTGCCAATCCTGTAAAAAACTTCCTTTTAGTGGAGATAAGATAATGCAGTCTAACAGTTCTTTAACTAAATAGGATTAATTAGCAGGAAGCTGGCTGCTTAATTCACCAGTGACCTGTAAAACCTGGTACAAATGAGGTCGCTGGACATAATAGAGCTATTTAGGAGTTTAAGTCAAACTCTAATGACAGAAAACATCATTTAAAGATCACTCTGATATAATAAAATTTCAGGGTAAGAAAATATTGCTTATTAAGGAGAGATCTAATCTTTAAAATAGCATGCTCTGTATACTCAAAAGGGTATTCCTTCCAAAACAAACAATTGCAACATCTAAGCATTCAGTCAGTGGACACCAGACTTTGACATTCAAACCCATCAAGGTTTCATATCCTTTCCCCCAAAATTTGTTATATAAAGCTCACTTTTTTTGGGACCTTAAGATCTCACAGGAGCTTCATGTTATGACAATCTTGTTTCAAGTTTCAGAGCATAAGAACCAGCACTTCTCTGTGCATATCCTGAGTAATCATCTTGATTAAATGAAGTTTGTTTAAAGATCAGAAAAAATAAATAGTGCACATATCTTTCTATAGCTCCGCAACTTCCCTTCAGCTTCTACCTACTTTTTCACTCGTGTTCTTCTGACAGCAGCTGTTTGCAAATGACAGTTTCTATTACTAATACACATGTGCATCTGTATAATTTCTGCCAAAACAATGTTCCTGTTTTCCCCCAGGAATCACTGATTCCTTCCCCAAATTATGTCCTGTCTCTTCACCACATTAAGTCAGGAATATCGGGCAGGGTTTCAATTGATTTACATATTATAGTGTACACCATCTTCCAAAGAGCTCAGTCCAGAATCATTTACAGATCAGACAAACCACCTGAAGCCACTCTCAGGAGCTAACTGGACCTATTTTAAAACCATGTGGTCATGTAAAAACCAGAAACATCTGAGGTACAGAACAGTCAAAAAAAGGTATTGATTTTGATGTATCAGGTCAATTTGTGCTTCTGATTCCAAAGCAGAGGGATGAATGGTTACCCCTTAGCTACCCATCTGGGAACAAAAAGATTTTTCTCTTTAATTTTTTTTGTCCCCTTTTATTACTCCCTCCATCTTCAAAGACTTCATGTAGTAACTGGCTAGTGTCCCACCCTTGCTTGCCAAGGAAGCTTGAACATATTCCTTCAGATGGCCAAAAAGGTCGTTATGGTTTGAAAGAAAACATTTCTTCTACCCAGGAGCTCAGCACACCATGTCCCCATTTCTCCAGCCTGCTGCCAATATTGAGAAGTGAGATCGCTTTTCAAGCCCACAGCTCAATAACGAACAGTTTTGTGTGTCTACTACAAAAGATCAGGAAGCCAGACCCACTTTTTTATTTAATACACAGAGCCAGATTCTCAGCTGGTATAAGCTGAAGCAGCTCTACTGGTGCGAAGAAAAATATACTGATTAACACCTGCCAAAGTTCTGCTCTACATATTATGTTTGCAGAGTAAATGGCATAAATCATGGAAACTGTACTTATTTTTTTCCATTTTGAGACATTCTGCCTCCAGTACACCCTGGGAAAACATTGTTGCCTTTACTAAAGTGCTAAGGATTCAATTAAAAAAAAGTACGGCCAAAGTGCTTCCATAAAACTCAAAAACGTTTCTAGCACCCTTCATCATAATTCCTGGGTGATGCCTGAGACAACGGGATGAATAGTTCCTCGTCTCGAGTTTTTCTCTGCTGTCTAGTATTGCTTTAATATATCAAAACTGAATGTGTGTGTGCAGGGAGGGATGCACGCACACATCAATGATACACTCTCCCTCACGTTACACACCTCTCTCGTTCTCTCTGGTATACAGGGCTCAGGCTACTGGAATTCCCATTAGTTCAGTCTATCCAAATGGCCAGATGATTCATCAGCAGAAAAGGAAAACATCTAAATTTTGCCTGTCTTTTAGGGAACATTATTTGTAAAGAGTGTTGTACATTAAAAAAAACCCCACATGTTGCTAGCTTTTATTGAATTAATCCGTCTTCCAGAATAACAGCATAGAAACTACATATCTGCACCTTTAAACAGGTAATGTCAAGGGTTATTAGAGCTGAGAATTTACGTTACTCGTTAATCTTCTGTTCAAGTTCATATCTCCAGCAATCTGCTGGTCATACAACATTTTGGGGTATGGATGCAACTTTACAAAAATGAATACTATTTGGTGGTAAATTATTAATGTTTTGATTCATTTTTTTTAAAAGCAGACATACAAATCGCTGCAACATTCACAGTGAGTAAACAAGTACTCCCACGCTGTGAGAGAAGATAGGGATATGTACAAGGTGATAGCACAGCTAGTTTACTTTGAACCTCAGATTAAATAAGTGTTTTTACTGTTTAATAGATATCTGGGCTGGCAAAATGAGGGGAAAGAAGGAAGGCAAGACAACGCAAGGGATGGCCAAGCCCAGAGAGTGGTGGTGAATGGGGCAAAGTCCAACTGGCGGCCAGTCACTAGCGGTGTTCCCCAGGGCTCAGTTCTGGGGCCGGTGCTGTTCAATATCTTTATAGATGATCTAGACGTAGGGATTGAGTGCACCCTCAGTAAATTTGCAGATGACACCAAGCTGGGTGGGAGTATCGATCTGCTGGAGGGTAGGAAGGCCCTTCAGAGGGATTTGGACAGGTTAGGTAGATGGGCCGAGACCAACAGCATGAGGTTCAACAAGAACAAGTGCCGGGTCTTACACTTCGGCCACAACAACCCCATGCAGCGCTACAGGCTGGGGGAAGAGTGGTTAGAAAGCGGCCCGGCGGAAAGAGACCTGGGGGTGCTGATCGACAGCCAGCTAAACATGAGCCAGCAGTGTGCCCAGGTGGCCAAGAAGGCCAATGGCATCCTGGCCTCTATTAGGAATAGTGTAGCCAGCCGGTCTAGGGAAGTGATCGTCCCTCTCTACTCGGCACTGGTGAGGCCACATCTTGAGTACTGTGTCCAGTTCTGGGCCCCGCACTTCAAGAAAGATGTGGAGGTGTTGGAGCCAGTCCAGAGGAGGGCGACCAAGCTGGTGAAGGGTCTGGAGGGTCTGACCTACGAGGAATGGCTGAGGGAGCTGGGGTTGTTTAGCCTGGAGAAGAGGAGGCTCCGAGGTGACCTTATTGCAGTCTACAACTACCTGAAGGGAGGTTGTAGTGAAGTGGGAGTTGGCCTCTTCTCCCGGGCAACTAGCGATAGGACAAGAGGACACAGCCTCAAGCTTCGCCAGGGGAGGTTCAGGTTGGACATTAGGAAGAATTTCTTTTCAGAAGGGGTTATTAGACATTGGAACGGGCTGCCCAGGGAGGTGGTGGAGTCACCATCTCTGGATGTGTTTAAGAAAAGACTGGACATGGCACTTAGTGCCATGGTCTAGTTGACAGGGTGGTGTAAGGGCAATGGTTGGACTCGATGATCCCTGAGGTCTCTTCCAACCTGATTGATTCTGTGATTCTGTGAAATTTTGAGAGAGACTGTGAATAGTCTTTCCAGTCACTCCTGCCTGTTTGGGACAGGGGAAGAAGGAAGTGAAGACAGAAAGGGATTATCTTCATGTTGTTACAGCCTGCCCATGAGCAGAAAAACCCCTTCCAACAAACAGTTTGTTGAAAAGGATACACTCCCAGGATTTCCAGTTCCTACACACATATGCCTGTCATCCTAATAAAAAAAAAAAAACCACACCAAACTGGCAACAACAAGAAGTCTCACTGCTCTAGATTAATCCTCCCCAGCATGCTCCAGTTACTCAGGCTATAGCTGGACAATCTTTAGTAGCCTCAGAGAAAATCCAGGCTATGCCAGATGTGAAACCAATCCTTGCTGAGGACCGGGAATTCAGAAGCAGCTGAAAACTGCTGACGTGCCTTGTTCATGCAGCGCCTCATGTTCAAATTGATTGCTTGCCTGATTCCCACTGGCATTGTCAGGACTCAAACAGCTTGGTGATTTTGTCCATGCCAGCAGGTTTGTCTATGACAATGGCCTGTCTGGGCTTTTTGCACTGAATTTCTGTTGTCCACAAGCCACAGCCAGGACTGGTAAACTGCATCACTTAATGGGAGACCTCCTGCTGGCCTCACCCAGACTCCGTGGACAATTCTCTTTGTGCTCAAACAGCTGTACACATTCCCAAAAACACAGGTCCCCATCCTCCCCTGGCATGGCTTGTGCCTCACAGATTCCCTCTCAGTGCCCTGAGAAGGGATATCTATCCCCAGCTCCTCCCGGGCACTGTCAGGGCACGTATGTGGTAACTAAATACTCAATGTCCAAGAAGACCTGGTGGGAAGTTTGTACCTCTGTGGTGGTTTAACTTCAGAGACACACACAGCCGTTTGAAGGTCACTGCTCCAGCTCTTTCACATCGAGCTCTGTTTTTTTAATTCTTCCCTGCTGCCCAGGAGATACTACATTTGTTGGCTCTGTCAGCACCAAGGTTTTATTTTGCCGTTCTGTTCTTGCCCCTTGTTACCCAGTTCGTCTGTTTTCCCCCTGCCATTTCTTTGCCCTTATGAACTCAGGAGCCTGGAACTAACACTTATTTCAAAAGTGGTGGTACAGTCATCAGCTGAAAGCAGATTTTTTTTTTCCAAGCCTTGAACACCTGTCAGCAAACATTGCGGGGGAGTGCATGTTACCATAACACGTTGTGTGGAAAAACACAGCGGTGCTGCTATCCCCTCCCCACAATCCTCCTCAGATTTGATAAACCAGGACTGTCGTTCATCTAAGGCTTATAAAATGGGTAAACAGGGATCTTTATCTAATCAAAATGAGGGAGAACATTTTAGGGAGTAGGCCGTACAGCTAAAGGGACTGTGGCGAATAAACCCCTGCTCTGGCTAGCTTAAAGGACAGAAGTCATTGTGGCAGGCTGCTACTATCAAATCTACAAGACGTAACCTCTTTTATTAGTCATTATGCTGCCACTTATGAGAAAATGAATGAAAATAGTAAACAAAGCCAAGTTTCAAAAGAGAAGTCCTGAAAATAGGTGTGTGATATACCCCTCTGGGCATGCATTGGCAGCTTGTAGGATCGGTTCTTGCCCAACACCTTGTACATGAGAAACCCCAGTGATGAAAGATCATCAGAACATACAAACCCTTAACACATCTCCTGACATGTGTCAGTCTCACTTTAGCCTTTCATTTACTTGCCTTTTTTTAATTAGAGATACAAGGTGCAAAGAAATAAGCTGAACAAGTTGTTATACCCAGGAGAATAACAAAGACCTGATCTCATGTGCAGGAGCAGCCCTGGGTTTTAACTGTAAGGTATTTGACTAGGTATAGTTTATTTAACCTCGAGGACCTTTCATGAAGGTGCTCTGTGTTCTCTCGCAGCAAAGGAAAAGTAAACATTGTTGCTTTATTAAAACCATTTATTCTAGTGTCTTTCCTTAGGGTATAAATGACCCATATACTCCAGGCATTGCTCTTGCACATGCACGCTGAGTTTACACTTGCATGGCAAGCGTTTTGATTTAAAAGATTTCCCCAAAATCTAAGGCAGGTCTGCAGAGTACTCCGTGCCTGCTCCTCCCCACTTACAGATATGATCCAAAGCACACTGAAACCGGTGTGTGACTTTCCACCCCCTCTGTTGGGCTTTAGACCAGGATAACTACACCTTTTTCTCTTTGACTCCCCCATGAATTCGGCACTAGCCCCACCCAAAAGTGGAAATTGCCAGATACGGGCTGACTGGAGCTTGCGTGATGTTGGCTTAGAGCAGTCATCCTTGCCACGCCAGTGTTCAGCTTGTTCTGTATGCTTAGTTTAATGAGGGACCTTGCTCCTAATGGCGTTTTTATTGATAAAAGTTTGCTGTCATGAACAGCGTAATTCTCAGGAGCTGGCTTCCTGAGCTACAAAATGTCTGCAGGGTCAGAGGAGCTCTGATAGGGATTGCTGCTCCTCAAGGGTGCAGCCAGACTTGGGACTATGTGGAGACACCAATGGGGAAGGAAGGTGGCAGGGAAGGAAGGAGAGATGGCAGAGAGGGAAAGAATAATCCTGACCATGTTCATTCCCCTTCTCGCTTATTGCTGTCTGGACAGCTTTTCTGTAACCGGAGTTCTGTCGTGCCAGTGAGGTCCACCCACTCTCACTGCTCTCTGTGTCCCAGTGCCAGAGAAGTGCTCGCATTAGTAGATGACATATTTGTTTTGCATTGTCTGTGCCTTAAATAATAAGAAAACATGTTACCGTGTTCTGGGACTGAGTCTGTCTATTTGCCGTTGCTGTTGTATGAGGAAGAAAATTAAAATAACAGCAAAAATGCAGAGGAAGCGTGCGACCGTTTCACCTGTGCACTGTGCCTATGCACCACTTGCTCCCTTTTTCCTGAGCCAGAAAGCAGCAATCTTCGACTGGATTTCCAGTTTCGGTGCCAGATTAGACCTGTAGCACTATTGTAGGTGTTCAGGCTGTGCCCAGCACTGGTAAGTGCTGCTCCACCTCAGCTGGAGATTCGAGCCCTTCAGCAGCCGACTTCTGGGGCAGCATTAGCACCTTGGTGCTCTCGCCTCTGAGCAGCACAGTGCTGGTAACTTACACCTTTTCAAACAAGTTTTCTTAGCCTCCACATGTGATGGAGCAGAGTCAAATGCAGACCTTATTTCCAGGCCAGGTCATTAATCCATTCCTTCCTTGGCCTGCTGAGGTGCATATATAATGCAGTTACAGTATCTGTGTTTCCAAAACTGCTTTGCCTTTGGTCTCTATGGTGAGTTTTCCAGCCAAGGCAACACTCAGTTCCATGTGAGCGGTCTGTCAGCCATCAGGCACAGTTGTCCTTGATGGGAGGGAGCAGAGCCCTCTTTTACGCCTGTGTTCCCAACCTTTCCTCAGCAGGCAGAACAGAAAATGTAGCTTTGATTTTTTATTTCCGATGAAGTCCTAAATGCCAAAATAAATTCTAGAAAAAGTTACATTTGAAAGGATCCGAAGAGTTAACAAAGCTGCTGTCTCCCATCTTCATCTTCTCCTGACCCCCAGAAATGCAAGACCTGAATTTTTACATTGGATGCCAGAATCAGTTTTATTCAGCAGAAATCCTTTGGCTGAATGAAAAATGCAAAATCAGACGGTTTTCTGCACGAGAAAAAGCGAATCATTCCTGCCTTTATTGCTCATTCTGTTTATTAAAACTGCTGGGCCAAGATTTATTTTTAATGAACTCTGATCAGTCACAGCCAGTGATTTCGCAATTCATGTTAGTACTGTAGGCATCTGTTGCACTGCAAACAGCTCATTTGCTTATTTTCTGGAAGATTTTTTTTTCGTCTGACTTGAAATTGGTCACACAGACCTCTATGGGATTTTTCAGGCTAAGTATTTTTGTTCCCATGGATAGAGGCCATATGCCAAAACCCTTTATTGTCACCAAAGACAAAAAAAAACCCTCTCGCTTTTATTCTGCTAAGTTCTTTCCTTTTTTTTTTTTTTTAATGTTTACTGTGCCTTGACATCCTGCCTCACTAAACCATACTTCATCCTTCTGTTTTCTCTAATATGAATGTGTGTGTAAGGGAAACAACATACTTTACAGATGGGAAAAGATAACACATAAATCAAACTGTATGCCAAAAGCGAGACAGTCATAATGAAGGTTGTAGAACCATGTGTCTGCATTATATCTTCCTTTTTTTTTTATTAAAAAAAAGGGACTGTGAAGTAGAAATCAATGTGCTTGATCTTTAACCAAAAAAACTAAAATGCCTTAAAAGCTTTTCAGTGGAACTGGAGCTTTTGGACTGGCTGTTAGAATGGCGAACTGTGTACATTAAAGAGTGCCAGCACAAAAAAAACGAACCCTACTGTCCATTTTTTCTTGCATTTTTTTGTTGGTTTTTCCCTCATAAGTATTTTATATTTTAGAAATGCAATAAGTGGCTCATCAGGAAATGCACTTCAGAGCAATTATTGCATGCTTCAGATGGTCTAAGCAAAGCTGTAATCAGTTATAAATAGGTTGACTGTTGTGTATTTTGCTTAATGGTACAGATAATCCCCTACAAAAAAAAAAAATCAAATAGAGGCCTTATCAACTTGGAGATGTACCCTAGGGTCTGTAACTCTGTCAGTTCTTAAGCAGACAAACAAATTTTTCATCCGTCTCACAACCGTGGAGTCTGGCTGAGGATTTTTTTCAGGCTTCTCAGTTGCAAAGCAATGCAGAAGGGCTGCACAGCAGGGCTGGGGGCTGACACAAGGCCAGTGCCTGGCCAGCGGCACCGCAGCCCCTGCGCTGCAGCCAACTCCTCCACTTTCTCCCTGTGTTCCCCGGGATCCAGGAGAACGAAACCACTCACTCCAGAGGGGTGTTTGCTTTGGTTTTCTGAAACAATTTTAAAGCAGCTGCTTGAAGATGACTGAACAAAGTATTACAGAAATGGCTTCAGACCAGGCGAGGATCACACCGTGTGGTGCTGGCACCAGATGCCCATTTGGGACCTGGCTGCAGGCACTGATGAAGCAGCGGTGATAGCCCCCAGCTCAAGATGGGTGGCCGGCTGCAGGGCTTTGCTCACAACCCAGGAAGCCCTATCTCAGTACCCTCCTCCTCTCCCGGGCAGCTTATCAAAGGGACATCACTCTTTAAATAAATTAATTGTACTACAAATCTGCACAAAGCACTGCTTTAAGAGGAGGTTCTTGCCAAGCCTCTCCTACTTCTTTTCCCTTACCTCCTCCTGGTATGATGAAGCCTCATCTGACTTGGGAAACCATGGCAAACGGATCATTCAATACAACAACTGCTGTATTTTAGTGCTTCTCCACACCTTTTTCCCTTGTTTACTGTCTCAGTGTTTGTGCCAAGGCTGCCTGCACAGCTGACAGCAGTGGTATCTAATGATATAACAAAAGGGGGACAGGACTAACACTTAGGTTATTCTTTGTCTACTCGGAGGCTGAATTGTAGTCAAGATATGAATTTGGAGGGTGTTGGAAGTTTAATCTTCTCTGCCCCCACAGTTCAGTCAAATATCTGTTTTCATCCCCATAGTCTTCAGTGTTAATAATGTTGACCAGTTCTGTGAGATAACGGGTATCCACTAGTAATTTGAGTAAACTCTCAGGGAATGTAACTGCAATCCCGGTCTCCCTATGAGGAGCCTGGCTTCAGCTAAGCCTCAAGCAGTGATTTGTACCCTCTGCATCTGGGAAGATGGGCTGAAGTAGCATTCAGAGTGGAGTGAAGTTTCCAGCTTGCCTCTGAGTTATGCTCGAGGTATGGCCACCTTGTTAGTGGGCTGGCTTGCACTCTGCCTTCGACATCTGACCATCACCCTGATATGCACAGAAACATGGACTGCCCAGACCAAACCCAGGTGTCTGGCTTTTTTAGTTCATGACTTGGGCTTTGTACTACTTTACATTTATTTAATACTACCAGAACAGTCGGCTCCTGCTACATCTTTTAAAAACAAAATAAAATGTAGAAAAAATTTAAAATACTTAAAATCCCATGTAGCACAAATATTTGCACAGCACAAAAGTATTAAATAGATAGATCTATCTATCTGAAACACTAATATTTGCTTTTACATAGTAGTACTCTAGCACTACAGAAAAAACCCATGTTGACAGCAAGATTCATGGCCGTGCTTGTACTACAGAGAATAATGACTATTTTCAGACACCAAATCAGAGACACACCTCTGTTTTGCTTTTTAACATCAGTGCATAAGGAGATCACTTGATATGGGAATACTTATACCTGACTAAAGTTCTGATTCATTCTTGCTTTGCTTTTACCAAACATAATTTTTTGTCCAATACAGAATTTTTCTGCGTTTCTATTCTACAATATTTCATGCTGACTCTTGAGGAAAAATCCACATTTTTCTCTTAATTTTTAGAGTCTTTCAGAGAGAAAGGTTTACTTTTTGAAATATTAAAATAAACACTATAAATTTCAGGCTGAGAAGTTTCTGTGGGTGCCAGATATGCAGATGTAGCCACAGTGTGACCAGATGCCTGGGGCAAAAAAGAGGACAACTGCTTCTGCTTAGAGGGATTCCAGGACTGATGCTACACCAGCGCTCCGACAAAGCCAAGCAATATATGACCAGAGTAAAAACCGCTGCCATTTTAGGCACTCCTTTTCTCCAAGAATAGCCTGTTTCAGTCTAACGGCGTAGAGTGGCTGAAAAGGAATGATGCAAACTGAATCGTTTCTGACGCGCATGCAAAACATCATTGATGAGTTAAGGGATAGCCCTTCTAAACCTCTTCCCAGGTGGGTAAGTCAAGTCCCTTGTCAGTTAGGTGATCCCATTAACTTCCTCAAAGATCCAAATTCCTAGGCAGTCGAAGAGCCTGGAGTGTTTGTACCTATGGTCATTTTTCAAGTTGGGAAATGGAGAAAGATTATATGGGGTTTTGGGGAACACAAGTCATCAGGTAGACAACAGCCTCTGTATTGGAAATTTGGACTGTGCCACTTCTCCCAAAGTTAATGGTGGCTGTGTTTGACGTGAACTAAGCCCTGCTTGGCAAATACTGTGTCTGACTCAGTGAGAGAAAGGTCAGAAATGAGGAAGCACCTTGGGCTGTGAGAGTCTCATCATTTTTGTATTCTAGGGTTTATAGTCCTCTATTGTCTGAGACAGATAGATAAAGCTTTTGGACACGGACTCAGGCCAAGTCTGAAACCTCAGTTCTCACTTGGATGCTCAGCTTTATTTAGAGAACAGAAGAAGAGCTCATAAACTTTTCAACAAAACCCAGCTGAATTTTAAATGTGTAACAAACCAGCTGAATCTTGGATGGTTAGGGAAAGTATCAATCTCAAATCTGAAAGTATTTTGTATGAAACATGCAGATCTGTTTTAAAACAAACATTGCAATAAATTTAACACTGAAGTTGTTAATCAACTTAATAGACCTAACTTTCTCCTCTATCAAATGAACTATTTACATGGGACAATTAGCCCAAGACTCTGCAAACAAAACAAAAAAGGAGGGAAAAATTGCTTTCTCCTTTCCCCACTTTTTGAAGGCATTGTTTGTGAGTCTTACAGAAATCCATAGGAACTGACAAAACTGTTTTAATGCTCCCCATTGCCTTTTTGTCTTCACTTTTGCAAATTGACTTGCTGCTTTATTATTTGCCTCTTAGTATCACAAGTGACATTAATTAAGGCTTTAGGCTCCCCTGCTTGCCAAGTTTAACAAACAAGCATACAGACTAGAAGCTCATTCGCTCACAAGGGCACATTTTCCCATTCAGAGCCAAGTTTTAGGCTGAGCCATTGTGAAAATACTAGCATGAAAAGAGCAGTTTTGCAATGGAAATCTGAACACTTGGTGCTTTTTCTGTATACTACAATGATAATTTAGTGTTCTGTTCTTTCTCAGCTTCAGCCTTAACTCTTATTTTTACAATGATCAGACAAGTTCCATATGATTGCAAGACACGAAACATCATTTATTTGTGGCTTGATCCTAGAAACCTCATTCAGTCAAAACTCCTACTGTTCCCTGGAAGATTTTGCCAAGCAAGGATTCGTGACAGAGTGCGAGGATCTTCTCAAGGCATGGGTCTGAGCAGTCTTCTTAAGGTAAGTGGTGGTCAAAAGCAGAGCTGGCTGAGAAGGAGCTCACTAAGGTGTGTCTCATCAGAAGCTGCATGCCCCAGTTTCAAAAGGAAAGGAAGCTCAAAGGCGGCATTTATGGTCAGAAAAGAGAGGACAAACCACCTGGACCAGGGTAACAGATTGGCACCAGGAGCCCTGAACCAGGAGACCATAGGTTCCTGATCCTCACCAGACAGAGAAGAGGCTTTGGTGTGATTTCACACATCCTATGCAAGCCCAAAACTCTGGCTATTGATGAGTTTGGTCTCAACAAATTACTTAAACTCCTTTCATCCTAATGCAGAAAGGGCCTATGGTGCTGCCATGCACTGCAGGCAGCATGCCTTCAGTCCATGGCTTAGGTGCCTCTTGTATAAGCAAAGCAGCAAAGAAAATTTTGAGTTGTATCAGGGACTTCCTCTTGCAATGGTCTTTCTGGTGCCTTCAAGGCAGCATCTTTCCAGCATTTTCCCCTTGGCATAACAGTGCAGTTTGTAACAGGGTCAGAGGGGCTGGGTGTCTGAATTTGTTTTCATTGCAGGAATACACTGACACTGCAGAAATGAGAACCGTGAGATAACTCAGTCTTAATAAAAATCCACACATTTCACTAAATGAACAATCATTTTGACTGTAGTTGGCAAAATTTCTTTTGGAACAGATAGGCAAAGTCAATGTGCAGAGCAGCAGTGCCCCTTCACAAGTGATTCTTTGCTGCCATAAATTAACTCCCCTTTTTCTCTCTCCATTACAAATATTAATCTGGGTAGTTATAAAAAGCCTGACAGATAATTCTGCCTGCAAATAACTCTAAGAAAGCCTGACAAATCTAGGTAACGTAGCCTCGTCGAGCGACATGGCAGTTTAGCTGTGATGTTTCTGAATCAGTATTTAAGTATTTTGGTCAAGGGCGGTGCAATAGATGGTCAAAGAGAAGTGGTTTTAGCAGGCCATGGATTGCTTGAGCTGTACATGTGGTGTGTTAGCAAGACAGCAGACCCAAGAGGCTTTTCTGAATATTTGTTTGACACTGACAGATAATCAGTGCTGGCAGTATAAGGCACCAGCTCATCTCTGAAATAACACAACACAACAGCTCCAAGCTGAAAAGCATTTTACCGTTCCCAAATGAATTTCTACACTTCAGCATGCTGTCCCCTCAACCTGCTTTGTCACCCTTTGCCAAATTAGGCAGTGATATAAAGTGTGCTACAGAAACAGGCTGGAGAAAATACAACTGGTATCTAAAAATAACCAGCTGCCTTTTCTTGTGCTCATGTCCGGCGGTGCTGAGGGAGAGCCTCGGGAAACGAAAGCGCAGAGCGGCTGCCTCCTCCTCCTTGGCATGGGGCAGCCCTGGGCAGTTTCACTTTCCACTTCCCAGTTTGCTTGTGGAGAAGCCAGAAGGACTGGTGATGGGTGTCTCACCCTGCACGGAGACACGGACAGAGGACGCTTTCAGTACAGCTGCCGACATGTGCAAATAGATGACAGTCAAGAAAATACTCTTCTTTGCTTAGGCTCCCTTTCAGCCACAGAGAATTGATCTCATTGTCCTGGCTGCTCGCTAAGCATGGACACTTAGATCTAGACAGAGAGGCAGAAGATTATTTAACTTGTAAAAAACTCAGTGAAGTACCTTCCTAGGTCTTAATCCCTGCCCCTGTTTTTGAAACAAATCCTCCCTTCTTTGTTCCTTTTCTGTACTTAATTATAGTTTTGCTTGTCCCACCTAGGCTAATTCTGTTTAAATATTTATTTTATTAAATATTTATTTTATTTGTTTACATTGTACAATATTTCAGATACCTGGAAGGAGTACTATATAAAATAAAACCCAGTAAAATATTTTTAAAGGATGATTAAGGGCTTTCTCTATCTGCTGAGCTTTACAGTCAAATGAGTGTAATTTACTGCCTCTGCACTCAGAATCTTCAAAGCAATTTGCGGATAAGTAGATTCCTCTCTCTTTACAATGTAATGGTGCAGGAAATTGAATTTAATAGAAATTATTCTGTGAAAGATTATACCCCATGAAGTTTACTTGGCAGTGTTGTCATCACCAAGTTGTACCAGTGTAACTTTGCAATTGGGCTTGAGCTCCACCACTAGCTGGAGACAATGACAAAACGAGGGTTGAAGAGCGTCAGGGTACTTAACCTATTATTTCTTAGCATTTTAATACAGATATAAGCTTATAGTACCTGGCCAGTCAATCTCTTGAGAATCCTGTGGTAATCTCAGAATACTCAGAAAAGTCACGATTGTATTGTCTGAACATCTTAGTTGGTGGGCAAAGCGCAGTTAAAATTGAAGAATCTGAAAGTCCAGCAGCTCTGGGGGAAGCTACATGCTCATGGCTGGGTGCAAGTTCGGGAGCTAACTCATGAGCTGCAGCTTCAAACCAATGAAATCATAATTGGGAGGCAGGAGTTTCTGCAGTCAATGGCAGGACTTGACACGCTTCCATACAGAGAGAGGGAACAAAGCACAGAGAAACACCTCCTCCAAAAGAGACTGTAGGAGATTTAGGTCAGTAGTCGTCCACTTAATATTATAGATTAAGAAAGCAAAAATAAATGTGTGTTTCTTCTTTCTGCTGGCAAAATATGTATCTATATAATGGTTGTCTGGGCTCCTGAGACCTGTGATCACATCGCAACTGATAAACACCAGCTAATGAACATCTGCCCAGTCGGAAGAGAAGAGGCAAGACATATCTAATTCCTGAAGATTCCTGCTTAATCCCAGTTTGTGGCCCATGACAGAGCACAGAAGAGGCCCCAATTGTAAGGAAATCTGCCCTAGATTTTTAGAAATGACTAACGGATCCAGATGCAAAATCTGAGCCCCTTATCGGGGCGCTTGGTTTTTGTAGGGTGATCAGTCCTTCCTGAAAAGAAATCTTTCAAGTGCCCCAAGCTGAACACCAAACATCATTAGTCAGTTCTAAATTATAATGCAAACATGTAAAACAGATGAGTGCACAGATGGCTACATATATGTGTGCATGTGCTTGCAGACCCATACTTAAAGTGAATTTGTAACATGTTCATATGGAGTCAAGTTGTTTGGTCATATGGGAGACTCATAATAAGACAATGGTGAATTAAATTAAGTGTGAAGTACACAAACACTGTCAGCTAATTCTGAACAGCTACAGTATTGGCTAAAATAATTGTTTGAGGATTAGAAGGATTAGCTGTTGAGATTCAGGATAAACAGATCACAACAAAAATGCAATTGCTCAGAGGGCTTTGCTCCAACACACACTCATGCTGTGGCTGCAAAATGTACACAGAGCACAAGGTCTGGAAAATACATGCAGAGGCAATGGCAGTTGATGGCTGGATGCTGGATTTCTCTTCTAACAGGACACCAGTATCCCGAGTAGGGGATATTCACCTCCTCAAGTTTATTTTATTCTTTCTTGGGCTGGTATGGCAACCCTGGAAGACAGCATGTCAGTGAACCTGTACTAGGTATGTATTCAGCCACATCTACTCCACCCAAACCTCATTATCTACAAGGCTTCAGACTGGACAGTGCGCATGAGGCAGCCCCATCCAGCTGCAAAGAACAGCACTCGGCTCATGCCACATAAGCAACAAGCAGGGGTTGCCTCGGAGGTGACCCAGGACCTCTCTGGATCCGTTCACATATATGCGCTTTTTCGAAACAAAGCTAATCCCTGTGTACAGAAAGGGTCTCTTTCTTGTTTGATCTTACAAGATATTAATTACAGAGAACAAATGCAAACAACCCATGCCATATTTAGTGTATTTTTTTGTTAACTTTAACCTCTCTGAAATGCCTGGATTCTGGTTGGTTTTGGCACAGGCCTGTGGCACAGCATTGCATGGATGAAGAACCTGTCTGAGTCCAAGAGGTCTTGTAGGAGTATACTTCCTCCACGAAGACCACGTATGACAAAGCACAGAGAATTGCAGCTACTCACATGCAAATTTACTGAGCTCTGAGGGGCATTCTTTTTTAATAAAATACCAATGTTTGTGCTCTCAAGTAGTCAGAAAGTAATTTCATTTCTTTTTAGTACTTCGTGGCAATTATAGAGACTTTCTTGGCTTTGGATTTGCTTTTAAAAGCCAGTTGGTCTCCACTGTTTGCTCCTGTCCAGTTAGATTATCTTTTGTTGTGTAAGGGTACATAAAAATTTGAAAAACAAATGGAAATTCATCTATTAGCACAGTTAGAAAAAAAGAAAGCAACACAAACCCTGGATGTGTTAAGCATCTCTTTCATCAGTCCATCCTCTTGTGTTGGACTGTGACCAATGAAATAATACAGTACATCAATCTTTTTCAAAAAACAATGTAATTCTTGCAATGTCTAGATGGCTTCTGGGATTTGAGACTATTTACTACAGTTTCTGAAATGTTAAGACAATGTTTATGTAAATGAAAATATTTATCTAGGTTACTGTTGTTAAGTACCCACTGAGAAACATTTTGCATTTATAGATGACCTTAAGCAACAATAGCAGCAGAAATTACCAGCAGCCAGCATTTGGGATAAGCATAAAACACTACATAAATCTAAAAAACAATAGTCCAGATTCTGCTGTTAGGGACCACCTGGTGCTCTTAGTTACACAGCTTTAATTCCTGTTAGAAACACAGAATTTTGCCCTTGGATTGTAATGTTCAACCACAGAAACCAAACTATAGCAGCTTTCCTGACAAGCAGCAATGCTATTTCATGTCATCTGTGACAAGTTTTACAGAAAGTTACTGTCCATCCTTTTAGGCAGCGGTGAGGAACTTTTTTTAATATTTCAGTATATCAGAATTATCCAGTAACACCACAAAAATAAATTAATATCAACTTACCTTCCCTGGACTACTATGATATTGTAGGGCTGCAGGTCATATGAAATAAAGCCGTGACTGTTTTCAGACCAAGGGATGGGGTTTCATTAGACTTATGAAAGGATTTGCCTGGATGGAAAGAATAAAGACAGTTAACCTCAGCATTTTAAGTAGACTAGCAAAACTTTTTTAAAACAGTGAGCGGACAGTGTTGTTCAGAATTAAAGCAGTCCTTATTCGATTTAATTTGTTCCACTTCCAACTGAGCTATCAACTGATGATAAATAAGGATTTTTTTTCCATTTTGCAAAACTTAAAGAGGAAGACAGCGTTTGAGATCAAGTGTAGGTAGACAGTGCTTTAAGGCTAGCATCCACTTCTGGCACATGCTCTCTGGCTGAAACAATGGAAAGACATGGAGAGAAATTATGTATACTCATTTGTTTATCAGATAGAACTAATACAATTGCCATGAGTCTTCCTGGGAAATGGTGATGTTGTTTTCATTGTTCTTCAGTCGAAAATAAATTCTAGTTTCAGGCTGGTGGTCAGGGAACTCAAAGCAGCTCATGCACAGAGAAGAAAGTATGGAAGCAGAACCTACATACTCGTCTCCATCCTTCCAGCACAGAACTGCTCTCTGCAGAGCACTGTGCTAGAGCCTCTTCTCCTTTCCTCAAGGCAGGTTTCCACCTTCCTCAGCAGACAGCTGCAGAGCAGAATGCGTGTGCGTGCGTGTGGCTGCAGGACTGGCCTGCACAGACTTTGCCCCCACCACTTCATGCTTCTCTGCCCCCTCTGCCAGCACAACCAATCGTGCAGTTGCCCAGGTGGGCCAGGTGGGCAAACCCAGCATGTTAAACACAGCCAAAAAAAGAAAAGCACGCTTTTTCTTAGGTCAGGCAGTTCCTCAGACCAGAATGGACAAGTACCAAAACATACTGCTGGCATTGCAGAGCATGGGAGGATGAGAGAAGGAGGAGAGGTGGCAGGGGGTGGTGGGAGCTGCCTAGGTGGCAGTGCCTGGCATCATGAGCCTTTTCAGCCCAGCGCCATTCTGTTTTCATCCTGGTGCTCCTATTTATAATCTCTCATGCCACCACAAAATTCCAAGTTTGACGTGACACCAAAGATGTCTTTATTCTCTCTGTATGTATTTGCACAAAGTCATTACGCTCACACCTCTAATTATTATGTGGCTCTTCTCTGAGTAAATTGCCTTTGGCTGACAATTTTCCTACCAAGGTGATTCATACCAAAAGCATCTCCCACAGCCCTCATGCTGACGTGAGAGAAAGGCAGCCTCCCCTGATCTGTGGAGCACTGTGCTGCCCAGGCACCGCTTCATCGTCTGCTTGGCAGCATCTCCTGCCCTAACCCGCAGGCAAGTGACACTGGTCATGATCTTGGTAGCCTCAGGGTCTGCCCAGGGTGCCTTTACTGCCCAGAACAAGCTGTCCCAGAACAGCTGAGACTAAAGCTGCAACAGGTCTGTCACCATACATACAAGTGTTAGATCATTGTATCACTGCATCTAGTGAGATGACTAGGTTGTACGGAAAATAATGCTAAAGGTCAGAAACAGAGTTTCTACTCACCGCCAGCTGCAAATTCTGTGGTTGGTGGGGTTTTTTTTCAAAAAAGAAGCATTTTGTATATGTGCTAGTTTCACATATACATGCACATATATATATAAGAGTGCATATATATGTATGTGAATATGTGTATGTGAAATTATGGATATGTATGTGAACTTATGGCACACTCAGAAGAAAGGGGTGATAAAACTGCAGGAGAATGGAGGGTCGTAAAGACAAAAACCAGCAGGAGGAAGAGACTTCCTCTAAGGCCTGAGGTGCTCCTGCAGAATCCCCCAGTGGCACACACAGAAGGAAGGGGGGGTATAACTGCAGAGGAATGGAAGGATGCAAAGGCAAGGACTAGCAGGAGGAAGAGACTTCCCCCGAAGCCCCCTTGCAGAACCGCTTCAGTCCTCTGCAGTCTGAGGAGGAAAGACCCACCGCATCAGGAGAGACGCTGGAGCTCAGTAAGGCAGCCCAGTGTGCCCCCCATATAAAGACCAGTACTACCAAGAAAAAGCAACGGGTGATAGTGGTAGGTGACTCTCTACTGAGGGGCACAGAGGCACCCATCTGCCGACCTGATGCACTCTCTAGAGAGGTGTGCTGCTTACCGGGGGCTTGCATCAGGGACGTCACGGAGAGGCTACCAAGCCTAGTATAGCCTTCAGACTATTACCCACTGCTGCGGTTTCACGTGGGCACCAGTGATACAGCTAAGAGCAGTCTGAAACGTATCAAGGAGGACTACAGAGCCCTGGGAGCAGTGGTGAAGGACTCTGAGGCCCAGGTGGTCTTCTCATCGATCCTTCCAGTCAAAGGGAAGGGGACTAAAAGGGACAGTCATATTAGGCAAATCAACACATGGCTATAGGACTGGTGCCACAGCCAGGGGTTTGGCTACTTAGACCATGGGACTCGTTTTGAGAAACCCGGTCTTCTGGCAGCCGACAGGGTTGATCTGTCAGAGAAGGGGAAGACCATCTTGGGTCATAGGCTAGCCAAGCTGGTAAAGAGGGCTTTAAACTAGATTTGCTGGGGGAGGGGAACCTCAGTCCATCCCAGTTCAGCCAGACTGATGCCAGGGCCAGTAATAGGTGCCAAGAGACTGGAGAAGGATGGCAGGTTGGCAGGAGAGCGCCAGAAGAGACACGGATAGAAATTTCAGGCCGCAAGGCAGCTTTGTCGGGGGCCCAACTGAAATGCCTCTATACAAACGCATGGAGCACGGGGAGCAAACAAGAGGAGCTAGAGACGCGCACATACCTCCAAGGCTATGACCTTATTGGCATCACAGAGACATGGTGGGATGACTCTGATGACTGGAGCGTTGGAATGGAGGGATACAGGCTTTTTAGGAAGGACAGGCAGGGGAGATGAGGAGGGGGTGTTGCGCTCTATGTCAACGATCAGTTTGAGTGTGTGGAGCTCTGTCTGGGGATGGAGGAGGAGCTGACGGAAAGCTTATGGGTCAGGATTAAAGGGCGGGCAGGGATGGGAGACATTATAGTGGGTGTCTGCTACAGGCCACCTGACCAGGAAGACCAAGCGGATGAGGCCCTCTGCAGACTGATAGATGTAGCCACACGTTCACAGGCCCTGGTCCTCATGGGGGACTTCAACCACCCTGATATCTGTTGGAAGGACAGCACAACTGGGCACAAGCAATCCAGGAGATTCCTGAAATGCGTGGATGACAACTTCTTTCTCCAAGTGACAGAGGAGCCGACGAGGAGAGGTGCCATGCTGGACCTTGTTCACACCAACAAGGAGGGGCTGGTGGGGGGCATGAAGTTCAAGGGCAGCCTTGGCTGCAGCGACCATGAAATGGTGGAGTTCAAGATCCACAGGGCAGCAAGAAGGGCACTCAGCCAGCTCACCACCCTGAATTTCAGGAGAGCAGACTTTGGCCTCTTCAGGGACCTGCTTGGGAAAGTCCCTTGGGATAAAGCCCTGGAGGGAAGAGGGGCCCAAGAAAGCTGGTTAGTATTCAAGGACCACCTGCTCCAGGCTCAGGAGTGATGCATCCTGACAAAGAGGAAGGCAGGCAAAAAAGCCAGGAGACCTGCATGGATGAAAAAGGAGCCTCTGGATAAACTCAGGCACAAGAAGGAAGCCTACAGAGGGGGGAAGCAAGGGCAGGTAGCCTGGGAGGAATACAGGGAAATTGTCCGAGAAGCCAGGGACTAGGTTAGGAAAGCTAAAGCCCTGACAGAATTAAATCTGGCCAGGGACGTCAAGGGCAACAAGAAATGCTTCTATAGGTATGTCAGTGATAAAAGGAAGACAAGGGAAAATGTGGGCCCTCTCCGGAAGGAAACGGGAGACCTGGTTACCCAAGATATGAGAAGGCTGAGGTACTCAACGACTTTTTGCCTCAGTCTTCACCGGAAAGAGCTCTAGCCTCACCACCCAAGTCGCAGAAGGCAGAGGCAGGGAATGGAAGGATGAAGAACCGCCCCCTGTAGGAGAAGACCAGGTTCGAGACCATCTAGGGAACCTGAAGGAGCACAAGTCCATGGGACCTGATGAGGTGCATCCACAGGTCCTGAGGGAACTGACGGATGAAGTTGCTAAGCCACTATCCATCATTTTTGAGAAGTCGTGGCAGTCTGGTGAAGTTCCCACTGACTGGAAAAGGGGAAACATAGCCCCCATCTTCAAGAAGGGAAAAAAGGAAGACCCGGGGAACTACAGGCCAGTGAGTCTCACCTCTGTGCCTGGCAAGATCATGGAGCAGATCCTCTTGGAAACTATACTGAGGCACACGGAAATCAAGGAGGTGATTGGTGACAGCCAACATGACTTCACCAAGGGCAAATCATGCCTGACAAATTTGGTGGCCTTCTATGACGGGGTTACAGCACTGGTGGATAGGGAAAGAGCAACTGATGTCATCTGCCTGGACTTGTGCAAAGCATTTGACACTGTCCCACACGACATCCTTGTCTCTAAATTGGAGAGACATGAACTTGACAGACGGACCACTTGGTGGATAAAGAACTGGCTGGATGGTCGCACTCAAAGAGTTACAGTCAACGGCTCAATGCCCAAGTGGACACCAGTGACGAGTGGTGTTCCTCAGGGGTCGGTATTGGGAGCAGTCCTGTTTAACATCTTTGTTGGCGACATAGACAGTGGGGTTGAGTGCACCCTAGGCAAGTTTGATGACGGCACCAAGCTGTGCGGTGTGGTCGACACACTGGAGGGAAGGGATGCCATCCAGAGGGACCTTGACAGGCTTGAGAGCTGGGCCTGTGCAAACCGCATGAAGTTCAACAAGGCCAAGTGCAAGGTCCTGCATGTGGGTCGGGGCAATCCCAAGCACAAATACAGGCTGGGTGGAGAATGGATTGAGAGCAGCCCTGAGGAGAAGGACTTGGGGGGGATGGTTGATGAGAAGCTCAACATGAGATGGCAGTGCGTGCTTGCAGCCCAGAAGGCCAACCACATCCTGGGCTGCATCAAAAGAAGCGTGGCCAGCAGGTCGAGGGAGGTGATTCTGCCCCTTTACTCCACTCTCGTGAGACCCCACCTGGAATACTGCGTTCAGCTCTGGGGCCCCCAACATAAGAAGGACATGGAACTGTTGGAACGAGTCCAGAGGAGGGTCACGAAGATGATCAGAGGGCTGGAGCACCTCTCCTATGAAGACAGGCTGAGAGAGTTGGGGCTGTTCAGCCTGGAGAAGGGAAGGGTCCGGGAAGACCTCATAGCAGCCTTCCAGTACCTGAAGGGGGCCTACAGGAAGGTGGGAGAAGGGCTTTTTACAAGGGCATGTGGTGACAGACTGAGGGGGAATGGTTTTAAACTGAAAGAGGGTAGGTTTAGATTGGATATTAGGAAGAAATTCTTTACTGTGAGGGTGGTGAGACACTGGAACAGGTTGCCCAGAGAAGTTGTGGCTGCCCCCTCCCTGGCAGTGTTTAAGGCCAGGTTGGATGAGGCTTTGAGCAACCTGGTCTAGAGGAATGGTGTCCCTGCCTGTGGCAGGGGGTTGGAACTAGATGATCTTTAAGGTCCCTTCCAACCCAAACCATTCTATGATTCTACGATTCTATATGTGGGTATGCATCCATATATGTATACATGTGTGGATTTACACACATACATGCATTCACATATAGGCCAACAACCAAAGTAGTTAAATTCACAGTGGTGCCAGAAATTCTTACAAGATTTCTTATAGAGTGTTCTACATTCCCATTTCCACCCATGGACCACTCCTCTGGCATCATAAACTGTTTTCTTCCCCTAAAATAAGAGGAGTATACATACAATAAGAAGTGTACCACAGGTGTTGTAGGATGACCAGAAAAGTTGATGCCTAGAAGAAAATGGAAGTGTAAAGCCATTTAACAGTTATGCCCAGGAGATTTCCACTGTATTAAAAACAGTTATTTTTGACTGTTTAAATAAACTATCTTTCTGAGACTGTCATTTTCTGAGAAAATGTCACACTCGGAAAGGCATTTTACATAAAAGTTCTTTAGTTGAGAAACACATTTTTCAGTTATTATACAATCCTGACTGAACATATTCCTTGCCACGAGGGTGTTCAACCAATGTGGCAGGCTGCCCGGAGAGGCGGTTGAGTCTCCTTCCCTAAGAGTTTTCAAACTGGACCTAGCATGGCCATGAGCAATCTCCTGCTTTAAACAGGAGGCTGGACTAGCCCATATTGCATTTTTTTGTACAAGCCTGTGATTTTCAGCTGGTTACCACACGGAGGAAGCATGTAGTTTATGCTGGCCATATGGCAGGCTTTTAGGATTTAAAAAGTGATGAGCTCTTTCTGCAGACCTCAGTAGCGACTAGCAGACTTTTAAGCTTTCAAGGGATCCTAAAGGATTCCTGTCCTCAGTTGTCATTTAATCCCGTCTTTAGCCATGTCTGATTTATTACTTTCTGGCTAGCAGGTGGCTGAAGGATGAAGACCTGAATGAAGTGGTCCAAGCTTTTGTAGCTCTCACAGTCTCACTGAGGCACATGAGATGGGAGCTGGCGCCAAGCCCCTCAGAAGCAAATTCAGCTACTTCAGCATCCCGTTCAGGAACAGAGACAGAAACACAGGCACTGCTTGGTCCCTGTCCTGCTCTCACAAAGCTCTGGATGTCACCTGCAAGGCCTCATCCACCCCACTCCAGCCTGACTTATAGCATTTGGGACACTACAGCCAGTGAAATTCACTCCTCAAAGTCCCGTGAGTCGAGCCTGGAGGACCGCAAGGATCACTGCAGGGAGAGCCTGAAGGTCTAGTACCTCGACAGATCTGTCAGGAGGATTTTCAAGGGCCAACCTGCTGCCAAAGGGCTGAAGCATGTGTGGTACATACCTCGGCCACTCTTCACATTTTTCTTGATGCTGCTCTGGTTTTTATCTCCTGCTCTCTTTTCACTTCAGTATTTCCCACCTTTCATGTTCCACTTGTGCAAATTAACAAGACATAGTATTAACACTAATTCATTTAGCAAAATTGTAGCCTTGACAAAAAAAGGGCCATTTCAAAGAGAGCTGGCAGCAAAATAAACATGAGAGAAAATAAAAGGGGAGCACTAGCTTTTTCTCTGAGCTGCCGAAGTTCTCTTTGATCTTACTGGAGCCAATTTTTATCCAGAAGAGGAAAAGAAAACTCAAATGAAAAGCAACATGGCTGTTTACCTAGAAACTGTCTATCTCACAGGAAGAAAATAATCTAATTAAAAGTAGTAAAAGTCTGATGTTCTTCAGACATCATGGTATTGAAGAGAGATAAATTCACAAGGGAAGTAATGCAAAGGTATGAGCAGCCCATCGCCAGTCTCTAACTGCTTTTTGTTCTGTGCTTCTCCAACAACAAACGAAATGGTTTGGTAACAGCCAACAAAATCCTGGCTTGCACGTCACCATATAAGCAGGAAATTCCAGTAATGAAAACATAATCCTGCAATAAAAAGTCAAGCAGAGAAAATAAGAAAAAATATTTTCAGCTCTGAGGAAGGAAGAACTATACAGAATAACAACACCTTCCTTGCACCTGTTAAACTCAGTAGCAAAATCATGTAGTATATGACTTTTTTCCCCCTAAGGGACCAATATAGTTTAGCTTTTTCATATTGACAGTGACTGTTATAATAATCCCTTTTTTTCCACATACTCATAACATTCTGGAAAAACAATTTACTTTGGGGACTCAAAATTCTTTAGATCTGGTCCCAGTCCAGAGACATTTTGGACGTTTGAACAAGAAGCTGTCAAGTATTTCTAAATTATGTGTAGATGTCTGTCAAAACATACATTTCTTTAAGGTATTCTTTCTTTTGTTTTCTCATTCACATCTTAAAACAAGGTAAATTTTTTAGCAAAAAATTTCTCTCCTATGCCTATACACATTCATGGACAAATAAATCAGCTCCTTACAAGTGATTTGAGAATGGATTTTTTATGTATAGCACATTAGTGTATTAGAAGTATTCAAAGATAATGATGGTTATGATTGCTACATGAAGTTATAAGTTTTATAAGTTTTCTGTGTCAGAAAATCCATTTTTCCAGATACTCACCAGTGCAGAGAGGCCACAGTGAAATATTTTTGTTCAAGTGTAGAGCAAAAGTAGGTAAAATAAGCAGAAAAAAAAAAAAAAGAACATCACATCTCATTTTTAAAATAAAAAAAAATTAAGAAATAACAAAATCACTTTTCAAAAACACTGCCATGTTCAAACATATGTGGGCTTTCAGGCAGTGTCAATGTTGGAAAAATATTTTACTGGTAACCTAGTCACAAAGTATCATACTGTTCATTGAATACATGCTCTGGTCGATGTTATTGAAATTAAAGTTTCTTTAAGGAGCTTGTAAGCACGGGAGATCCTTTTCTTCCTGCAGAACTGGAAATGTTAGTGACTACAGGATGTACACCTGCACGGAGATAACCTTTTGTCAATAATTGTGTCAAATTCACATGGCCCATGCTCAGGGGAGCATCCCCAGGTGGGTGGCTGAGACTCCCTCCCCTCTGTGCTAGATCCATAAGGCCATAGCAGCCTGGACCCCTAACCCAAATATGTCCCCATGGAAGCCCCAAAGTGCTGCTACTCACAGTGAAATGTGTCCGTGATGCCAGAGCTGGAACCCTGCTCTTACTGCAAACGCCTTGTGATTTTCGGTGACCACAAGTGGTCAAGTCCTTAGTTTCAGATTTCATCCATAAGCTGGGACAGGTTCATCAAGATCAAAATGAAATGCCAGAGAGGAGGGAGAGGGATGTGGATGTCTGGGAAAACTAGTCCTTACAGAAGAAAAGGGTTGAAATTCCCCACGGACTGTCTGGCTTTGTGTTTTGAATGTCGTTCACTTAAATTGGTTGCCTGGTGTAGTCGTATCTGCTATAATTGCAGCAGATTGCTGTTGCCAAAACAGCTCCTGTATGCATACCCTTTTATTATGTCATATAAGCACGACATTTACAGTAATTTAGGGGCAGCTAAAATCTCTCATTCCTTGGAAGCTGCCTTTCCTCTAGTAGTTTATGCAGCATCACTGGAGCAATACAAACCAGAATGAAGTACAGTAGTTACTATGTTAGACGTTGATGTCACTAGCTATAAGGTCCTACTTGGCATTTAAAAAACCCCAGCCTGTTTAAATCTGAAAAGGAAATATACAGAACTGTACTCAAAGTTCAATTAAACTCCCCACTCGGTGTTTTTGTCTCTCTCATTGAAGTATAGTGTCAATTTGACAGTTTCTGTCTAGCCCACTAAAGACTTGTGAGATATGATATTTCTTAGCATCCTTTGAAGCAATAACTTATTTTTCTAAGAAAAAGCAGGTTCTTTTCCATCATATTCTTTCATAACAACGTGAAAGGCAGCATGATTTAGGGGAAAAGAGGCCCAGAGTGAGAAGCCTGAAGCCACCAAATCTTGGTGATCTCAGTGTCACTAATTTTTCCGATATTCAATGTTTTTCAAGAAGCACTCTCTACTGGAATTGTCTTTCATTAAAAAGAGGTAAATTGCCAGCTTTCATGGTTTTGGATGGACACTTGAGACTCTGAAGTGACTGCAGAAACCTTGAGGCAATTAAAAAAGAAGAAACTATTTTGATTCTCATGAAATCTTAAAGCAATCCCATGATTTCTTAGGATATGCTTCATGAGTTTTGATCTCACACAGCTGGTAGTACTGTATTCTTTCCCGAACTATTATGTGGCTTCTCTTATTATTTAAATGCAATATTTTATGCTTCGATAAAGACTCATTCCTTGGAGTTACCCAATTTAAGAAAAATTTCTAGCTCCCCCTTCCCCATCATTGCAGAAAAAATCTTGAAAATATAAAGCCTAAAAATTAGGCTATGAAGACAAAAAAAAAACCACACAAAAAAACAAACACCAAATAATGTGATACATTTTTTAAAGAACCTCTCAATACTTATAGTCTTGTAGAGAGCCAGGTTATGGTTTTTGAACCCATGAGGTGAGCACTACTGCTAGTTAGCACTTGAAGGAGCTAAGTATACATTTGTGTGTTTTGTGCTGTCACAGAATCACAGAATCAACCAGGTTGGAAGAGACCACTGGGATCATCAAGTCCAACGGTTGCCCTGACACCACCCTGTCAACTAGACCATGGCACTAAGTGCCATGTCCAGTCTTTTCTTAAACACATCCAGAGATGGTGACTCCACCACCTCCCTGGGCAGCCCATTCCAATGTCTAATAATCCCTTCTGAAAAGAAATTCTTCCTAATGTCCAACCTGAACCTCCCCTGGCGAAGCCTGAGGCTGTGTCCTCTTGTCCTATCGCTAGTTGCCCGGGAGAAGAGGCCAACTCCCACTTCACTACAACCTCCCTTCAGGCAGTGGTAGACTGCAATAAGGTCACCTCGGAGCCTCCTCTTCTCCAGGCTAAACAACCCCAGCTCCCTCAGCCGTTCCTCATAGGTCAGACCCTCCAGACCTTTCACCAGCTTGGTCGCCCTCCTCTGGACTGGCTCCAACACCTCAACATCTTTCTTGAAGTGCAGGGCCCAGAACTGGACACAGTACTCAAGTTGTGGCCTCACCAGTGCCGAGTACAGAGGCACTGTGAGTAATTAGGTTGTTTTTTTTTTCTTTTACAGTACCTTGAAAATGGAAAGCACTGTTTGTCAACAGTGCCACATATTGTTTATACTTTTATGTCCCTTTGTTATTTGTATTACTGTAGAGCCAGGAAGCCTGCAGTACCCACAAGCCCATTCCATTAGTTACTATACACAGCACAAGCGAGCCGCTTCCCTAAAGACCCCATTGTCTAAATGGATTGCCCTGGACAATTTGTTCAATTAAGTGGCTTTTTGTTTCACTTATCTTTGCTAGTGCAGGGGCACCAACTACATTTAATCCAAAGATGGCCCAGGAGGCTCAGAATGGGCATGATTTCAGGCAGGCAAAGGGAGCTGGCACTCGTCCTCTGCTGGAAGAGACTCTCAGGGGTGGCTGAGCCCTTGCTCCAGGTGGAGCTGCCAATAGGCAGGGAAAGCCAGGGGCTCTGATGACTGCTGGGGCACAGCACAGCACAGCAGCCTTTACAGGTGCTTTATATACTTCCTGGCTATGCTTTTTACCATTCTCCAGGGGTTAGGTACACACATGTGCAGCATAATCCAGAATATAGCCGAGATATAGTGGTATCTACAAGCTATTGAGGTAGTACCTTAGCCTTCCTATAGCCAATGGGAGCTTCTCCGTTGATTTGGATAGGGCATCTGTGACAGCACAAACATAACATACAACCTTTGTGTCCCAAGCAGAACAGCCATGCCCTCTGTCCTCCTCTTTCCCTTAAAAAGAAATACAACTTAGGAAGTGTAGATAACAGAAAATGTAAAAACACCCCAATTGAAATACTAACCAGAATAAGAACCAGCAATGTAATTATGTTATTGATTTCCAATCTGGTTCTAATGAGGTTTTGCAAGACCTTGCAGCTGCCAGTGATTCGCAGACTTTGCAAAGCATCTCCAGGCCCTGCCTAGCTGAAGAGCTTAAAACTCGAGAGACGATAACACAGGAGCTGCTGGTAGGGACAGTCATCTGCCCAGCTAGGAAGATATTTATTTATAGAAAAGCCTTTGAACCAGACCACTACATTTTAACGTAGTAATAACTAGTTATAGTGAATTCAAAGAGTGGTAGGGTGTAACACAGCCATGCATTATATACCCCATTGTAAATGGTCTCTGAGGGAAAGCCTGTAATTTAGGGAGGTTTGAATGGCAAAACCTGGGTCATTGTAACAGATACTTTTTCTTAGTTATTTTTATGGAGAGGGTGAAAAAGAAAAACTGGCCTGAAGAAGTCAGGCAGTGTGTGTTTTCGTTCAACCTTAGTTAGCTATGAAACCTGCCGGAGCTCAATCCCCCTTGGCCAAATATTTGTTTTAAGATTAATTGTTCACACAGGAACTAAACAGCAACTTGCTGAATGGAAAGGTTTTAAAGGAGATTTCTGTTCCTCCTCAGGATTTTTTTCTCATGTGTTGCTGGCTCCTTCATATGTTCTGTAACCTTCAGGAAGCAGGATTCAAGCAGAACCAAGGAAATGGCTTTTCTGTTTGTTTGTTTATTTTTTTTTAAAGTTTATCCACGTATGAGTTGAGTTGTTTTTAGGCTTAATGTTACAGGAGAGCCTCAGGGCTCCATTCAGAGGTCCCTGTTGTGTTAGATAACTTCACTGCAAGCACTCGGCAGGCAGCATACCCCAGAGTACAGCCCAGGGAGCAAAAGCTGGCCTGTGCCATCCTCACTATGCAGCACTACCTCAGGTAGGTGCCCTGGTCAGGTTGAAAGCTACAGGAAAGAAAAAAGTGTGAGGAGGGAAGCAGAAGTTCAGGCAGAGAAATCCTAGCTGCCTGGAAGTCACTGGTCCAGCCCGCCTTCCACAGAGCTAGTTTTTTGGCCAGGGAGGAGTGTGACATAGGCATGTCACCTAACTCAGGTGGAGAGCAAGGAGAAAAGCTTGCCCTTGCTCCTTGTACAGCCCCCAGTTTTGTCAGACCACTCCTTCAAAAGCCAACTGAACCTTAAATCTGAGCTCCTCAAGCCATATAGTCAATTCAGAGCAGGATATTGTGCTTTGCCTTAGTAACTTACTTAGTAACTGAGACCCATTTTCTGGCCAGATGTAGACGTTCCCCATCTCGTTCTAGTCCCTGCACCTGCATCTTACATTTCTCTTAAGCAGGTAATTTTTCACTCCTTCTCTTCTCTACACAGCGAATATGTATCACAGGCAATTTCCCTCTTTTAGTCCAAGGCTGTAAATACATATGCCTCTGGGAGTGCAGTCATCAAGAGGTGAAGATTACTGTCCAAGGGTTCTGTTGTGGGTGGGCTTTGGTGTACGGCTCTAACAGCACCAGAGAAAATGTTCCTTCACAAATATTAGAGTTAAAAAGTGAGAGAAACAACCAACCAAAGCCAAACCCAAATATTGGAAACCAAGATAGGCAAAAGTAAGACTTCAGTAACACCATAGAGTGCTTCCAGGTTATCATCACAAAATAGGAAATTAAATATGAACACATGTAGTACAACAGTACTTCCTTATCACTATAAATGAATTCTTTTCAAATGAATTTCAGATCTCTTCTCCATCTGCCTACTATTTAATGAAATTCTACCCAGAATATGTCCAAATTTTATCTGTATGATCGGTCTCAGATATCTTATCCTAATTTCCTGTTGATACAGAATAATTGTAACTATGAACTGGAACTCTTGTGTGAGAAGAGAAACATTTTTGTCTGTTTTTCATGGATGATGTTTACAGACTGAACAAATTAGAAAAATAAAAGGGAATATTTACTTAACCACCACTTTTATTTACCCTTGTGTTTTATACAAGAATTCTTCATAGCCCTTGTTCCCTGGCTTCCAACAGAAACTTAATTCCCAAAACTGACATTCAAAATCAGCATTAAAAAATGGGGTTTCATCACCTGAACCTCAAAATAGTGAAAAAAACACATGCCTTTAAAATGGTGCAGAATAGGCTATTGGCATCTTTTGTAGTTCTATCAAATCGAGCAGTAAGTTACTTGTGGAGTACTTTAAAATTGCAAGCTTCCTTTTTTTCTTTTTTTTTTCTTTTTCTTTTGTGAGGAATGCAAAATGGTAGAACTACATTGAATACCAGCAGAGGAACCTAGTAAAGTTATCTACCCATGACACCAGTTGAAAGGGAGAGCATCACCAGTATGAGGTGTTTTAAAGAAAGGCGACTATAAGACACACGCTATGGTGAGCCTGATTCTCATTTACTGTAAATCACTTCTTCATTACTCTGAAAGCAACCTACCTGAAAGTGAATATTAACATTAAATGAGAAATAGGCTCTCTTTTATTGAAACTGAAGCCAAAACCAACTAAACAAAAAGAATCCAGACAGCATTCAATACATAAGGCATTGTTTCAGACAATAACCAGAAAGTGATAATTAACCATTCTTCCTAGAACACGTAATTAAACCCCTATGGTGTAGCATATTGGTACTAGCAATCCCTTTTATGGCAAAAACACTATTTAGATCAATTAATTGAGTTAAAGGAACAAACCACCGATTCAATTTCACATTCACTAACACCAATTAAATGAAAAACATGACAAAACAGTGCTACAACTTACATTGCAGCATTAGGGTGGAAAAGGAAAAGCAAACTCTAAGTGACAATCAGTGTCTCTGTGGGCTCTAGTGGCCGAGTATGAATGCTCATATGAAATATGTGTTCAGGACTGAAAGCCAGAGTATACAGGTCTGCTACATTGTATGGTTTGATTTGTTTTAGAGCACGCTTAAATCCTTTTTAGGATCTAAATTGGTAATATTACCATCATGCAGTAATGTCTGGAGTTTTTCTAACATTCACATTCAAAGCACAGTACAGTTTGTGCTCAGCGTGAGTTAAAGACCTTTGTGAATGCAGACTCTGGCTGAGTTTCACATACACATCTCTGCTAATGTCTCCCCTATCTTAGCAGTCCAGTTTAACACTACACCAAAGACACTATTCATACAGTTCTAGTACAAACAATTCAATTTGCACTAACAGTCATTCAGCAACACTTTTTTCCACCTAATCTCATGTTAATATTGATATTATATAAATACATTATGTGATCAGAAAGAAATTGCTAACAACCAGTGCCCTCCGGATGATAATACCGGTTATCAGCAAGAAAACTTCCAAATACATTTCTTTCCCCCCACAGCATTCTGAGATAAAAAAACAGAGAAAAATTGTGCATGCAAAGTGACTTGAATTTGGCATAGAATAGAGACTGAGATTCTCTGTGTGAAATTTGGGGTTTATTTAAAGTAAGTCAGTGCAATTGTTGAAAATGTTTAAATAAATCTAATTGCTGCTAAGCTATGTTTTCAGAAAGTAATATTTTGTGGGCATCATTTTCGTTGGAGATCTGTAACACAGAGATAAATATTATTTAAAATATTTATTTTACACTCCAGAGGCTCAAAAAATGTGTCAAAATCAGACACGGTTCCTGGCCAAGATCATGACTGAAATTGACCCAAATACAAAAACAAGTGCAGCTAAAACCATGCAGCTATTTCCTGGATTTGTGGGTGAACGTGCCAGCTTTTGCCTTTTATATATGTTCCTAACAGTCAAGGGATTTTCCATACTTCCTTGCCTTGCCTAGCCTCCCTTTTTACAGACAAGGCATGCAAGGAGCATAAAGCGTCAATAGAAACAGCAGCTCCAGCCCTGGTATCAAGGGAAGATTGGCTCGTGCACAGGAGGACGCTTTGAACTGCAGATAAGCAAGGTTAATCATGCCTAATCAACTGCACTCACCCACCCAACTGCAACACAGAAATCCTGGAAAATCAAGTACTCCCGATGACAACGCAGGGCAGAGAAGGTTGTGCCTGGGATTGAATCAGGAATCAAAACCTGTAGCATCTCATTTGTCTTCATTATCTACACAGGGAGACCTTCATAACTAGGTTGGATTTAGACAGTTAATTTTTAACTTCTGAAGTTAGGTGTGATGAAGCCAATCTGAAATCACCACAGGACACAAGAAATGTGAACTGCATCTTCCAGTCTTGGGCTGGATCAAGGTAAGGGTGTAGCACCACTAACATCACTCACCAGGAGTAGCTAACCGCATCATTGATTTCAACATGTGGCCTCTGCATCATAGTCCTCCTTTTGCTTCAAGGTACATAGTTTTACATAAGTTTTGGCCCTGCTCAGGAGAGAAAACAGTAGACTCTATGGGTCTCAGGCTGTACTACCACAGTGCTCTATGTAGCATGCTTCCAACCATCCCAACCATACTTCCACCTTTGTATATGCTCAGTGAGTATACGTAAATTACCCAAATTTTTTTTCTTAGGTCGAAGGCCAAAAGGAACCAATACCAGAAGCTCAGCCTTCTGAGAGTTTATCTGGGGCAATACAATTTCCTCCAGCAACTCCAGCATCTGATGCAATGACTCGGGCTTGAAATGGAACATATCTTTTAAAAGGTTTAATGTCATATAGGCTTTACTTTATTTGCAGATTGTTACAGCTGTTAATGGCCCTTACTTAAAATACCGTGTCTTATACCATGTTTGATTTTGTCAACATCCAGATTCCAGATCTTGTGCCTGTGACTCCAAAGTTAAAGGACATTTTCCTACTGGGCATGTTTTCCTCATGTGATTATACACATATATATATATATATGCATATACACTCATCAAGGTCAAATTCAATCTCATCTTTATATTCAGCTCTACAGGTTGAAGTGGGAACAGAACACCCTTGTTGCCAATGGTTTTAACTGAAAATACAAGTTTTTCTCTGCACTTTTCAAATGCTTCCAAATTTTCAGTGTCTTAGGAATACCCACGAGTATCTGCTTCACAGTGAAGGAGTATCCCTTCATGAAAAAAATCTTGAGATGGCTGAGAGGAGAGCAGAGAGAGTAGATCTGCTGATATGGGAAATCCACATGTTGTCTTGCCCAGACTCTCAACATTTTTAGATCATTCTACAATTCATTGCAACTGATCTGATTCACAGTCAGCTATACATCATACCTAAGAGCTCTGAATTCCCAGTGTGCAAAGTCCAGCATTCATTGCTTCAAAGTACTTCTTTACTACCACTCCCATCCCCACTAACACACAGAGGCATAAAAAGACACATAATGCAGGGCACAGTGTTCTTTAAATGATGGCCTTTAACTCTGAAGTAAAATTAAATACTTAAATGCTGGAGGTTTTTGGGAAGAGGGGCTGGTTTTGTTGTGGGTTTTTCTTTTTTTTTTTTTTTGAAGCTCTCTTGTAAGCCATATTCAAGTAGCACTGGAAAATCTTAAACTGATCTATCCTGTTAGCTAAGAAAATTCCAGGCACTTCATTGAGGTGAGAATATAAAGACATTGTTAATTTTCCAGTGAGACCTGTTATTCTGTAACAAGTTGATTAGTCATCTGGCAGCCTCTTGGTTCAATCTAATCATCCACAGAATGCAACTGGCAGAAGAGCCAAAACACATCTCCTGTGCATGGCAGTCTTTCAAGTCTGAAAGTTGTTTCCAAAAACAACAATAAAAGAAAAGAAAATTACACTCAGTACCAATACCAAGATGAAGCAGGGGAGGAAGCATGGCTGAAGATCCATTGCACATGATTTTTGCAAATCTTTTCTTTTGTGGGCCCTGATGGGAAGGTGAGTGCAATGAAGGAGTAGCTACCTGAGTGTTTACCATAAAGACAGCTCTCAGCCGAGGCAATTCTGCCAAGAAAATGCAAGTTAAGCCCTCAGAGTGGGAGCCAGGGGAGAACAGGGCAGTGCAGTAGCTATATATGGAGAATCAGGCATGGGAACAGGGCATTCCACTGCACTGCATATGCTTCACTGCTTTCCTGACAGCTAAAAATAGGATGTCATGCATGGGCATCAGTGAAGCAAGGTTTATTAAGAAGGAGAAAAATATATTTTTTTTACTGTGTTATCTTTCTCTACTTGACTGAGTTAAAAGCTAGATCAATTTTCAGTTTAAAGACCAATTTAAAACCACAGATTTTTCTCCTATTACACTTCATGAAGTTCATCCTTAAATTTTCTGTAAGCCCATTTGATGCTATTTATTATATTATACTATATCCTAGCTTGATTCCGGTATTTCAATTTTTAACAGCTTAAAAAATACTTTATAACGCCAAATTGAATTAACAGCAGAATATACCAAGTCCTGCAATCAGATTTTAAGACTAATCTCCAGATTCAAAAGATATTGTTACCCAGAAAACCATTTCTCGGGAAAGAGTAGATTTGGTTTGGATCTGATTTAGTGGGAACTGCTTACAAACAAAACAAACAACTTAAAAGAAAAAATAAAAAAAATCCGCTGTGTATGAACTAGATACATCCAGGAAATCATCTGAGAATATTTTCACCAAAATGAGCATAACAGTTTAGTGTAGCCTAATCAAATAAAACTGCTCTTTCTTAATCACTTCTACAGCAAGATATGAGAGACATTATAATTTTAGACTTTGAAAGAAATATATGCTATACATGAACATATACACAATAAATAGTACGTATGTATGTAATATCTACTGTAAAGCTGAAATAGAAGAAGTCGGTTTTGGGAAAAAGTATTTAGGCAGTACTGTGTCACCACTGCAGTGTGAAGAAACTTCTGCTTGCTAGATAAGTAAGTTACTTTGTCTTTATGGGCATCTAATTGTGTACTTTTACCTTTCCATCTACCCTATTTTACTACCAATATTGGTACTTATGGCCAAACATCACTTCTCTCGAGGATCCTTGGAAGACTAATGCAATTTGTTCTGATGCTAATCCAAGCTGATAAAAAGCGAGTGATTCTCTAACAAGCAGATCTCACGATTGCCCAGGCTAAGGGCTCGTATGAGCAATTGCCAGAGTTTTGAAAACTCAGAGATGAAATTCTGGTGGGAAATAAACTGATTCATCTTTTTGGTTTTCCAGAAAAGCAAAGCAAATGGATCATCAACACAACTCTTACACAAACGCAGCCCAACTCAGCATGCTCCACATATGGTGACATGGACACCCAAACCAGGTGCTCTTCTGTGTCTGCAAGTCCTAAGACATTTATGTAACTTTATATGTAGACATCATGGCAGCAGCTGACCCTATTGATGTCAGTAGCACTGTATGCTGTAGTAAAGTTACAGTTTATGGAAGTGTTTGTAACCTTTAGCTGTAATTTATTCAGGGCTGGAGATGTGCTTTTGATATATGTGCATAGTGCATCTAGCACAAATGTACCCTGATCACTCATTAGGGCTATAGGGCTTCTTCCATATTCCACTTATCACACAGAAATGCTATTCCATAGGATAATGGTTACAAGAGAATCTGCTTATGCGTAAAGACACAAGGCAGAAGTTTTGAAGGACTGTCTCTGACAAAAAATCACATTGAAATTATTTAGGATTCCCTCCCCCTCCCAATTATTATTAATTTCTGTGTGAAAACTTCATTGAGGTGAATAAAAAGCCAAGCCAATGGCTGTAGAAAACAACTTTATTGAAAAATTAGATGTGCTCATCTGAATGTAATGGCCATGACCCTGACTAACTAACATTTTCTCTGTCACTATGCTCTCGCAACTCTCATGAGGAATTTTGAGTTATGATTAAAAAAAAAATCTGTATAAAGCCTTTTCATGTGGAAAAATGCTGATAACGAATTAAATGCTTTCTCAGTGAGCACACAAAATATGCAGCAAAATGTTGAACATCACTCCTGTTAGCAGTTAGTTGTTAGCTCACCAGTCTAGCTTGACAAGCTAATGGTCCACAGCATCTTCTCTCACAGCAGTTAGAGCATTTTGTTGAATTATTTAGTGTCAGACATAGAGGAATAAATTTTCATACTTTTATATTTAAAACTTGGAGTACAGGAAAAGAAAGGATTAAACAGTTTGCCTGGGATTAGACCATTCATGGATATTTCTAAAACAAAAGTAATTTCATATTTGTTTTGCACAAAAATGTGATTCTTTTTGTTCCAGAAATGGAGAATTTCTGGCAGTTAATCTATTTTATCACTCATACTTATTGTATGTGATACTTGCCCTTGTGACATTTCACATGTCAGATATAATTTTGCTTTTCTCATTTCTCATGTTCTCCCTGCCATCATAGAGTATAACACCATCATTCAAGGCATGAGGAGGAGTTGCTTATTATCCCTTAACTGACTCACACCTTCAGCTTCTGGATTTCAGGCACTTAAGCTCTGTCTGCTAAATATTACACAGTATTTTAAATTCCTTTCTTTCATTCTCATATAGACCTTCACATACACTGAAACCCACAGAAGGATTTCAGCTGATTTCACTAGGCTTTTAGTCAAACCCAAACTGTTTTCAATATCAAAACAGAAGAGGTACATCAGGAGATTCTCAGTTAAATAAGCCAGCTCCAAAAGCCAGTGTGCTCCTACATTAACACCCCAGGTTAATCTCAGCTGTTCTTCATGCTGCAATTTTGCGCCTAGCACACTAGCAATTACTGTATGAGAGCTGAAGTGTCAGAGCGGACGCATACCTAACTTAGGATCCTAGAAAACCTCAGCAGCAGCCCACGAAGAAAAGCAAGGTAGGTCACAGCAAGAGCGTAACTCTGCATTGAGTCAGCAGAGGAAGCAGGCTCGCTCAATTGGCTGTTCCGGATAAATGCCTGGATAAAGCACGAGTACCCTGGTATGACCTCGTTTTCTGCAAGGCCATTATGCTGCCTTCTATGATCACTATACTTATGTAATGTATCCTGCAGCTGAAGGATGGGAGTGAGCTGGTAGATTTTTTCCTGTCTTTGGCTCTTCGGAACTGTGCTACTGAACTGATGAGAGATGAGGACAAACCTATGGACACCACTGTCACTCTGTGTCCCTCAGATCTGCTTTTTGGGGGCAGGAGGTGTACAGGTCCACAGATCCCAGTAAAGCCTCTCCCAACACAGTTGTCATTAGCAAGCTTCTGAATGTTAGAGACTTACAAATATCTTCCTTGCCTCTCTTGTGCTCATTTCCCAGTCTAAGCCCTATCTTGCAAGTAGATAGCAGGGCTCATAAAGGGTTTTCAGATCCAGAAATCTCAGTGTTAAAAATATTGTTTCTGAACCTTCAGAACTGTATTCAAGTATATCACAAAAATGAGAAAGTGTATCCTAAGCAAAAAAGAACTACTTGAGATAACAGAGCATTTAAAGCATCAGTAGAAAATGCCACTAAATCCTTATTAATTAAAAATATTGATGAAATACTTGAATGATACCTACAACTAGCATAACTGTGCATGAAACTGCAACAAGGCTAAATTTTCCACAGGAATGCCAACTCAATTCCTTCTACCAACTCGCTCTATGAAGAGGAGTGATTTAGCAGATCTCTTGAGGAAAAGAGACCAAACAACTCCCTAGCCGCATTGCCATGGAAATACAAATACAAACAGAGCACCTCCTGCTTCCACAGGCTTCAGTGGTTCACAGTGCAAAGGCACCGCAGAGCACGAGATGTAACAGACCCGGGAGCTCAGGTAATGAATGGTAGAATTCAGTTGCTGCCCCCTTTCTGAAACTTTTCCTGAAGTCCAGATCATTTCTGGGAGGTTCAGCGTGCTCTTGCTGTAATGCTCTCATTGTTTTGCATTGGTGCGTGACTCTGCCCTTCTCTGCTCCAGCTGGGAATAAAAGCAGGAATACTGAAATGCCATATGAAAGGTTGGAGTTTTTTTCTCTTTTTTTTTGATGTGAAATAGAAAATTCCAGAAACCTCTTGAGCGAGCCTGTTATTATAAAGTTCTTAGCCTGGTTTTTGGATAAGCAAGCAAGTCTTTTCTCCATTAAACCACCAGTCTTTTGAGGGGTAGCCAACAGTCCATAACGCTCAACCTTCAAGTTTTCTTCCTCCTGTTTTTCCCTCTGAAATATTGTTAGGGTGGAACTATTCCAGCCTGTTTCATCAGACACCTTAATGTCTCCTCCATTTCTGTATGCTATGGAAGAGGAACCGAACCAAATGCTACATGGAAAAGTTATCAGTGAGATCAAAGAGGCAAGCAGACAGAAGTCATAATCGTACATACTTATTGGAATGGGATGTGTAAGAAGTTATTTGAATAAATGAGAATCAAAGGAAACCAGTGCTTTGTTAAATGCCTTCAGTAAGACTACCTGCTGCCTTTTATCAGGGACAAAAGTTGTAAAGTGCCTATCAATACTCTTCTCAATCTACAGTTTTATTTTTGCAGAAGGGGGAGGAGCTGTAGTGTCACCCTGCACATATGAAGCTTGTATCCTTTTCTATACATTTTTTGCTATATATCAAACTACCAAGCTTGTTCAAGCTTCAGATGTGTCAGAGGCTTGAGACTATTTGGACTCTCTCCCAGAATAGGAGCACAGGTGTTCGCTGTGACAATATTAAAATATTTTACATACAAAATCTCTCCCTGGATAGCTACAATCAGCAGCCTGTGCCCTTTTAAGAGGCTCTCCCCGGCTTGGCACCACCTTTTTTAAACAGGCAGTTTATCTCCTGATAAGAAGCAGAAAGACTTCATTTACAGTTGTTTAGTGCTATTAGAGCCTATGCACGTAGTTTCCATAACAAGACAGGAAAAACAAGCCAAGTCTTCTGCGTAGGATTTTTCTGATCTCCAGGATATAGGAACACACCTATGGTATCTTGGTGTATGAGTCACTGCGCTGCTGATGTCACGCAGTGTGTGCTGTTAGGCTCAGGTAAGTGATAGAGAGGGTTCACCACAAGACAATAGCTTCTGGTACACTGACGTATCACCTGCCCATTATAAGAGGTAACCAGGAAGAAAGTTATTTTAAAACATGTAAAAAATTACATTTAGAGACAGAAAAAAACCCATTCTATTTTCCATTCGTAATGCGTTGCTGTTAAGCCTGCAGGCAACATGTGACTGTAGTGCTGAGCATGGAAAATCAAAAGCAGCACGGCCCTTTGTCCCCCTGGTCTGTCTCTGCCACTGGGCTCCCCGGGCACCCTGCGAGCCTGTGAGGCTGTGGCACCCATGGCATGCCGCAGGCGAGGAGCGCTGCAGGAAGGACTGCCAATTTTAGCCATTCCTCAAGGTCTCGGAAAGTTTGTTCTTAAATATGGCTCAGCAAACAAAGCAAAAACCACACTCCTGAACACTTTGCAACATTTAAATAAGAGTCTCAGCTGCTGCCAAGACTAGCATTTACTATCCAAACACGCAGTTGTGTGGGTGCTGTCATAGCATGCACTCACACATCCCAGACATCCTGACATGCACAGGGTGAGGAGTGAGAGCAGTTTGTTTGAAAAGAAAATGCATTAAGAAATGGCTGAGGCCTTGGACAAATGAAGATGAGGATGCTCAAGGTCCCCATCACAGGTGGGAACACATACAGTGCCCTCGTGTTTTCAAGGACAGTGATGACCTCACCAACAGAAGTAAAAATAAGTGCACTGCGGTGAAGAGGAACTGGTTGCCTACAAAATTATCAAACATCCTTGATCATCCATCAGCCAGCTATGCTCTGTGGACTTCTCACATGAAGATAAAAAATTAAATGTGTTTGATTAAATGGGTGGTCATTTTGGTCACCCGCACACATGCATGTGAACGATACTAATCTGGATAAAAAAAAAAGTATGTTAGTTCTGTTAAGAAGCCAATACATCTAATTTCTCTCTCAGTTAGGAAGGAATACAGGTATTTTCCCCTTTTTGTTACTTGGATCTTTGTATACAGCATGATACATTGCTTTTTTCCTATGGAAAAAGAGAAAAGAATATGTTCGAAGTGAGAAGAAAGTCTTCTCAACATTCTCTCCTTAAAATGCTCCCATGCTTTCTTTCAGTGGAACAACCCATACAATTAACAACCAAGGCACTGGCCCAGTTTTACAGAGTTTGACATCTAATGAAGGTAATACACAGTGCTTGTCAAAGCTGGACCATGGTGCAGCCAACCTCACACGAGGCTCCACCTTCTCCTCATCACACTCCCCACTGGACCAGTGCTACTAGGATTTCCACACACCAGGACATACCTTTTTGAGACCTGGACTACTAAAATACACTGCCAGTTCTGTGTCAAAGTCAGTTCTTTCCCCTCACATCCAATATTCCTTCTTAAACTCTCCATTACAAGATCCAGGTCCTGCTCCCTGGGATTTCCAAAGGCCTCTTTCTCCTCTTTCTCTTAAAACCCTGCTTCTCTTTTACTCTATAGAAAAAGCAACTCCAGCCACTCTCCTCCCTCTGGCTGGTGAAGTGAGTCCATTTCCATATATTCTAGGATCCCATTTTTTCTGAAAATAATTCTCTTTCCCTGCTCTTTCTCTGTGCTGCACTGCATGACACTATCCATAGCAAACAAAAACTCTCATTTACTCAACTCACTCTTTCCTTAAAAATCAGAACTACTAGAAAATAGTCATATGTTGCTACCTGTGTGAACTCTGGAGCAGGAGGAAGATAAGTTCATAAGAGAGACTGAAACCAGGGAAACTTTATTCTGTAAATCAGACCAGTCATATTCTCTGGTTTTGCTATTCAAACTATCAACCATTTGAACCAACACTGTTGTAGTATTTAGAATTTACGATTTAGAAAGAAACCATTCACTCAGCCACATGCTAAACCTTCACTCAAAAAAAGCAAATGTGCACCAGTCATAAAAATCATCATTCTTTTCTGGATAATTTGCAAAGAAGGGGAAAATGGTTAGGCCTGACAAATATTCACTATAAATAGTCTATACCTGACTATCTGATGCATGAGTGGTTAGATGGATGAGCAGAATATGTCCTTTAGAGGATCTCTAGACAAATCCGTGAATATTCATAGTTTCATGTTCACAGACCATAACCCTGTGCATTGGCCCATTTTACTGATAGCAGATACGAAGAGTATCTTTCCCTCTCAAAACTAAACAATATAGAAATACCTAGTATAAATACTTCACCAAAAAATTCACAGATCTTGCGGATTACTTTGCAAATGATTATGTAAACACATGAAAAACATATTTTGCTTATGTTACAGAGGTTGAGGGACAACGAAGAAGGCATTAGCCTGCTGCCTAGTCAGACTTGCCTTTTTGCTTGCTCATAAATAATCTTTGATCAAGTGCGATAGGTAATTTCCTTGACTGTAGCCAAGGATCATTTGATTCCTTTTCACTAGTCAACAACCAGTTTAATTTTGAGTAAATATCTTTACTACTGTTGTTTCTGTGTTCAAATATGGCGAGTGTAATCTGCAGTCACAAGGCTTAGGCAGGCTGATGAGCATACCTGACAGAGTCGCTAATGCTGCCTATATTTTATTGATGCTTTACAGCTTTGCAAAAAACACCTCTCCTGGCTTCCCTCGGTGTTCCTGCCTTTACAATGAGGGTCATTCAGATGCTGAATGAAAAGTATTAAATTATTAGTATTAATATCCTGCCTAGTGATTTTGATGGATTCCAGAACAGTTTGCTCATGACTCAGACATCAGTGGTACTGGTATGATATCATCATTGAAAGTAATGTAAATGTGGAATGTCATTTATTTAGCATTTGTTCACCAGGCACTTCAGTATGTATTCCTCTTGCCTAATGAATACCAGATCTCACAGGCAGCTGCGTGAGCTGATTTATTTATTACTCAGAAATCCTGTATTTGGGGACTAGTCTTCTACAGCATTTTCATTGGTGAGCTGGCTCAAGATATAAGGTAGTGCAGTTTACAAATTACACAAACTGGGGATGCATCATCAGGAAAGGATCTGAACAGATTCCCTACAGAAGGAATTAGATTTCTTTTTTAAAAAAGGAGAGTGAACAGGAATAAACAAAGTACAAATTATGCCCTGAAATGGAGAGTGAGAAAGAATACATTGATCTCAGGACAGCTTTGTGCTATTAATGTAAGGCAACCATGACCAAAAAAAACAACCCCAAAACCCAAACCAAAACCAAATATAATCCCAGAATGCAATCAAAGGGGCATTTCAGTTACTGAATGTTTAAAAAAGGCTTATTAAGATTTCATCTGAAATACCTTGATCATGAAAAGAAGAATACCAACTGGGAGAGGTGCAGAAATGGCTACAGAGATGTCTGAAAAATGAAGAGTCAATCCAATGGGAGAAGGCCATAGAAATTATTTTACCCATTTGCAGGAGGTTAACTAGCAAGGTAAGGACTGCTCTCTGTCAGTGCCAGAAAGTAAACAGGGGAGTCACAGGAGTAATATCAGCTCATGCACAACACATGCATGAAAACAACTGGGCATAAACTGGCTGTGAAGAAAGTAATGTAGAGAACTACAGAAAAGTTTTTGTATTCAGGCTGATACTCTATAGAAAAAATAAGAGCAGAATACCAGTTTGTTTTCGAGCTTGAGCCATTAATTAGTGAGACAAAAAGGTGTTTACTGTGATAGCAGAAAACAGGGCTTGAAAATGCAGAAGCTCGTCTCTAGTCATCCTACTTAATATTTATTGAACTATATTTGCAAGGCCTGAAACGAACATCTGCAGGATATGGAGAAAATAAAGGAATCACTCTAATGCATTTCATATGAATCAGGCAAGTGCTTAAATATGGCAAGTTGGATCCATACGACTCTACTGGAAGCCAAATGTTGCTGTCAGACCTGTGTAATCCTGAAATAACTCTTTGTTCCTTGTGGATGCCCACTGGTTCTGCTGAGCAGGATGATGCAGAACTGTCTGTTTGCTGGTGGGCACTGCTTTTCCCCCTTCAGCGCCCTCCACCACCAAGCCGGCATGACCCGAGGCTGCTGACCTGTGGGGCCTCCAGGCAAGCACAGCTGTCCTCCAGCAACCACGAGGTGCCCAACCCTTTCAAACCCAGAACGAACACGAAGATTTGTTAATATTGATTTATGACTGAGAACAAAGAGTCCGTAACTAAGTTGGTGAAGATACCTGCATTCATTTGGTTAGCAAAGAAGGACAGAACACTGAAAGGCTAAGTCATTTTAAGCGCTTAAAACAAATGAAGACCTCTAGCTTTCAGACACTGTAAGTAAAAGGCAGAATTTTACCCATGCACCATCTATTAACCCTTTCATAAGCAATTTTCTTCAGCTAATGCTGAAATACCTATTCATGCACATTTTGGAGTTACTGGCATTCATACATAATCAGATAAATGAAGATCTGAATATAGTCAAGAATCTTAACAAATCAGCTGGAAAAGGCCCAGAAAACATATGGCAACTGTTGGTGACAACTTTCCATCAATTATTCAGCATGTTGTTTCTACACTACTGCCAGGACCCTAACTGAGATCAAATACAAAAGCCAGGTCCCATGGTAATCTATAAACCACTCAACTAGTGAATGAAAAAACAGTGGAGTGCAAGCCAGTCAAAAATATAAAAGTGAAATATATAATGAATACTTAGCATTAGTGGGTCATTCAGTACGAGTGGAGAATCTGCAGTTAGGGGAGATTTGGAGAAAGATGACAGAAAATAGTCACTGAAATAGAAAATATCTTAAAACTGGAACAACTACAAAGCTTAGAACTATATGTATTAGAAAACCTTCAGAGAAGTTACGTTTCTATCCTCTGTCATATGAAATAAGAGCAAAGATGCATTCACCTGTATCAGGAAGTAACAGGTATACTTCTTGTTATGCAATTTGATCTTGGAATTTATTTCTCCAGGGTGTCAGTGAGGCCAAAAATCTAGATAAACTGAAATAATAATCATATTTTCAGAAAGAATAAAGATATCCATTATTGTAGCAATTAATATTAATATCACAAAAGCATAGGAAAGAGTATGAAATGATTTTTCAGAATTTGTCACAATCTTCTACATTTCCCAGGGGACAGAGAAACTCCCATCTATCAGATGAGGTTCTCACATGTTTAATTATTAATATTTTCTTTTAATTATATGGTTCTATCCATCTTCCGAATAGACACAAAAAGTAATCCTCTTATATTGGCAATTCCAACATAAAAACTTACACAGAGAGTAGGAGGAGGCATTGGGAAAATATATTAGCTGAAGAGAAGATGAATAGTGGTTTTAAAGCTTATTAATTCTTCTTGCTTCACTGAAGGCAAGAAAATCCTTGAGTGGGGAGGAATATCCCCAAACCTTTACTGTGTTCCAGCATTATGGATTAATGAGAATATGACACAGTTAGCTAAGAGCATCTCCCTATTAACCTTACAGGTTAACCAAGACAGTTAATACATCAGCCTTGATGGCATTACTTGGTGACTGTAGGTCAGGCTTTTTGCTAGCACTTACCTGCGAAGTGCACTTAAAAAGAGCAAGAAAAATAAGAGAAATGGCTGTCAGGTAGAAATGGATGTAACTTGGAGGGACAGGTGGCTTTAATTAAAGAATCACTTCAAGAACCGTCCCCAGAGATTCTCCGGAAGACATATATTTTAACCCGTTCATTCCTTCTCTATAATTTCAAAAAGCTATAAATTAAGTTCTCAGGAGGTATGTTGACTGGCCATAGGTGTGTAGTGCCATCTGAGATGCCTTTTTTACTGGCAGATATAACACAAGACCTATGGGAGGGAGGCAGGTACCCTTCCACAAGGGCAGCCAGAGGCCAGGTGAGATACTTGAGGTTATCTCATATGGCACCAGACATGTGTGGGTGGCTGAATCTGGCCCCTAGGACATACGGCTTCACCGATTTCAATGCAAAAACATTAATTTATGATATCTGAGAGTGTAGCTGAAAGTATTACGCAGAACTATAGTGCAGCATAATTAAAACTTGTCTATTATACAAATTTTATAATTAAAAATGGGGAGAGAAGAGTGAACACCAGTCTCATATGTTTTGGTAATGCTATTCAGGAATCAGATATTAAAATTTTAACCATGGTTCTGAATGAATATGATGTGCTGTTTATCAGCAATTAGGATACTTTCAGCTCTCTGAAGTCTTATAGAGGAGGAGAGGAAAAACAAGGATCATGTTGTTACCCTTATGGAACATATATACAGGAAACTTGCATGAATTTCTTGCTACATAATTCTAAAAATCCTGATTAAAACTGAACAATACTCTCACACGGATGTTTGTTGAAATAAAAGGTAATCAGTCAAACCTGTTATGTCCAAAAAAGATTTTTTTTGTATGTGTTTTTTAATAGTCATCTTCATATCTACTGAATTTATGACCAGAATTACTATCTGATCTGGGAAGGCACAGCAGTGTGGAATTGCACCAATATACATCCTAAAGTCCAGTGCCTTTAGTCTGGGAAAATATAAATCTGGGAAAGAAATGTCATAACCTTCCACTGACAGGATTTTGCATATTCTTTTTCTCCAATGACAAGAACTGAAATCACATTGTATCACAGTCAGACAAATGCAAAGTGTTACTGAACTCTAGTTTAGGGTCGAACAATTTCAAGTACACCACCTCTCCCTGTATCGTTCTTGGTAGTGTTTGTGTCTTAGTAGTCGTATTCCCATCTCCCCATTATGAAAGATATTTTCTTCCTGTTGTGCGTGTGAAAGAACAGCACAAACAAGGAATTGAATGTCCAGGGAATACAGTAAAGCAATCGGACAAAGCACTGCAGTGTCATCAAGTAAAAACAAAAGAGAGAGAGAGAAAGAAGTGGGGAATATATTCCTTGCTGCTTCATAAGTATGTGTGGTTAATTGTAACAGAGGAGGGCAAACTTTTTTGACAGAATTTAAGACTATTTTTAGAAAGGAAAATATCTCACAAGCATGAGATAAGGAATTCCAGCAGTGCAGACCAGGAAGGTCTTCAATATGAAGTTTCTTCTTGTAAAGTGAGATTTAGTTTTAGCAATTTATTAGAAGTCACATCAGTTCCGTGATTCCTACCAAGTGTCAGTAACATATGGGAAATTGGTGTATAAAGAGAGTTAGGCAGATAAATTCATAAACAGACATTGTGTGTATGTGTGTGAGTGAGTGTGTGTGTGCACATGTTGACAACAACGAAGTAATCCTCAGAACCCTTGATGACAAAACTGAGTAAAAGCCCATATAAGATACTGGTAACAGATGTCATCTCCTGCAAGCATCCTGATAGTTTACCATTTTCCCCACTTGACATTATAATTTGCAAAAGCAGAACGTAAAGCTCTGCAAATCCTAAACATATGCATCCAAGAAGCAGAAGCAGCCAAGAACTGAGTCCCTATCAATGAGTAAAATTTGAGCAGCCTTCTCCCTGTTTTCAACCTTTCAACATGCTTATCTGGAAACGGATTTTTTCCCCTCCCTGTTTTCTACTCTCCCCCTTCCTCCCCACCCAGGAGCTGGAGGAGCCTCATCTCCCATCCTAAAACAAGTCAGCTGCACAACAAGGAAACTAAAAAGGCCCAGTTAACCCAGCTGCACAGGGAGCATAATGAAGCACCTTTAACAGACTGTGATGTGACTGCTGTAGGTTTCTGTTGTCTCTCCTCCCAGGCAAGGTGAGTTTGATTGCTTTCACTAGTTCACCAGACAGCATATAGCTACTCTGCTGTCCTGAGGGCAGGGTGGGAGGACATTAGCCAAGAGGATGCTTGTTCTGTACCAAGCAGCATAATTAACTTCTCTCTCTTACTTCTGTCATTCCTAATATAATAGGTCATAGAACCATAGAATCATAGAATGGTTTGGATTGGAAGGTACCTTAAAGATCATCTAGTTCCAACCCCCCTGCCACAGGCAGGGACACCATTCCTCTAGACGAGGTTGCTCAAAGCCTCATCCAACCCTGCCTTATGCACTGCCAGGGAGGGTGCAACCACAACTTCTCTGGGCAACCTGTTCCAGTGTCTCACCACCCTCACAGTAAAGAATTTCTTCCTAATATCTAATCTAAATCTACACTCTTTCAGTTTAAAACCCTTCCCCCTCGTCCTGTCACTACTTGCCCTTGTAAAAAGTCCCTCTCCCGCTTTCCTGTAGGCCCCCTTCAGGTACTGGAAGGCTGCTATGAGGTCTCCCCGGAACCTTCTCTTCTCCAGGCTGAACAGCCCCAACTCTCTCAGACTGTCTTCGTAGGAGAGGTGCTCCAGCCCTCTGATCATCTTCGTGGCCCTCCTCTGGACTCGCTCCAACAGCTCCATGTCTTTCAAAATATAAAATGTTTTTTCTTTTCATTATTTCCCCCCCACGAAATTTTGCCAAGATGTGAGGATACAGACCAGAGGAGTGAGGGGACAACAGATGGACTCTGCTCTCAGCACTGCTCTGTGTTACAGAGCAATGCTGCAGGGGCTTAAAGCTTGCTGAAAATCTGCAGCTTAACTCTAAAGCTTCTGACCCTACCTTAGTAGCAGCACACTTAATGGCACACCTTTGAGAGAACTGGACATCCTAAGCATAAATTAATCCACTTGGGGATTTCAGAAACATCAGGAGAAACTTTGAGATTGGGTTTGTTATTCTTTTCAAGGTAGTTGGACTTACCAATCATGATGTCATTATCAAAAAGCTAGATAACCCCACAGCCGATTTACTAGTACCTCATGCTAGAAGAATAAATCTCACTTGTATACAATGAAGCTATATAGCGTTTTCCTTGCCAAAAGAGCAAGTATTCACAGAACTTAAATACTAATAACTGAAAGTATGATTGGAATGACAGGCACTTGGGAATGATTAAGCATGTATCGAACATCCAACAAGAAATCTTCCCTTGCCAAAGACAAGCACAGGCCTGGGATTAAAGGCTCAAGGTTTCCAGCCCCACCTTTACAAAGGCCCCTGTGCCTCGTCTTGTTCAAGTCCCACGTTCACTCATTTGCTTCCATTGCTTGAAATGGGTAAATACCCTCTTCTTCACAGAGTTTTAAGGAGCTTTATTTATCCATTTTTGTAGCAGTGTTTTGCAGTGCTGGTGTAAGACCTTTATGTAACTCTGTAACATAACGCACTCAGGAGAGAAAGGATGGGAAAATCATCTCAGCCCCTCTTAAAGTGAAACTGGACTTCCTTACCTCATCACAACTGGGTAATAAAAGTGTTGACTCCTCCTCCCACTCAGCACAATTATGTAGCATAGCTGTTCTTTAGTCAATGCAGTTTTAGATTACCCTCTCTAGTAGGCAATATAATCACATTTATCTTCCCACTTATCAACCAAATTTCTAAACTTTAAACGGCCTATCATTTCTATTTGCATAACAAAATAAAGAGCATAATTCTACCAAGGAAATTAAGCACACATTGCACAATATCACCACCTGAGGTTGTCAGACTACCAGATACCTTGTATTGTCCCAGTTAACCTAACTGAAACTTGAAATAATTAGGAAATAGAACAATAGTGGCTCCTGAGCTGTAGATAGGAACAAGTGGGAAGGAGCACTAAATGGGGACAAAAGATGAATGCTGACTGTGGATGCTGTGGGTCCATGTCAATGATAGATGGAAGAGATTGGGAAGGGATGCACACACAGGCAGGGAGCAGGTGCCATTGGTGCCCAGTCTTCCTGTGATTCTGGTAATGGCTGCATTTTGGGTTAGGTCTTCTGGTTTAAAAAATTGCCCTGAGGAAAGTGAGAGCAATATCCATTTGTCTTTTGATTTTCCTATGCTCCACCCTTATGCAGGCAAAAATTTTGAGCCTTGAACTAAAAAGGAATCAAATTATATGTTATTGTATCTTTTGAAGCAAAATGTTTAGGAAGATTGTTGAGGAAACTAACTCATGGTCTTATATCAGTCAGAGCTAGGCTGTCTTAAAGCACTGAGAAACAGCTGAAGCACAAGAGTGATCAGATTAAGGAAAAGGCAGGATGAAAGACCAAGAACATTTTCATAAATGAAAGGACAGTAGAAAAGGGTGCTTATTCATCAGAGGAAGACGAGGCAGATTTTCTCCTAACAAGAACTGAGGTTGTATAGGATAAGAAGATGGAAATACTCAGCCCAAAGGAGTGCTGACACACCTGAGAGTAAAGTACTACCTAAGGCTGTATTTCAACATGGGGAGACAAAAAAAAAGACACTGACTATACTATCCAGCATATTTAAAGGGACGGGTATCTAGAATTTACTTGAATGAACACACAGAAACTTAGATGATTCCTTAATGAAATACAGATACTGAGCACATTCACTTTTTTTTGGTTCATTTCTTGTTCTTTGCCTACCACTACATTCTGTTTTTCGATTTTGCCGATTCTTGCTTTGAATGCAATAGTGTGAGGGGTTTGCCATTCATTCCTATTTAATGTCTTATGGTATCATTGAAACAGACTTTCTCTATGTCAGCCAGCCTAAATATCCCCCTTTCTTACATCTGTCCTTACCCACAGAACAGGTCAAAACTGAATGATTTTTCTTCTCTTCATTTCCCCGTATTGAAATTTTGAAAATATTCAGGCAGTTCCAGTTCCTAATTGTCTTCTTCTATCTCCTTAGATTACTTATCTGGGACTTCTTGCAATCCATTGCCTACAAATGCCACAAGTAATTAGGTCTACCTATAGAGCTACCATTTACCTGTGTTTTTTATAATTTTTGCTGAACCATGCCCATTACAACTGCATTGCTCTCTCCAGGTTTCCTCCAAATTTTCTTGCTGAAGAAATGCCTGGAAGTAGCATTCCAGGAGCAATTGAGCGTGAGCTGGAATAGTATCACCTCACTTTTCTAGGTCCTGTCCAGCTCTCTGAGTGCTTCTCAGTACAAAAGACATGTGCAGTGTATCTCTCAGGGGTGCCCCTCCACATGCCACTCCATCGCACGTCCTCTGCTGGTGCCCTTCAGCTCTGGAGTAATAGAAATTTAGACCAGAATAGTTTGCTTGAGATAATTTAACACAATTGTAGACAAAGCCTTTTCAGCAGGCTTTGTGTCAAAAATGCGATTGTTTTACATTTGCAGTTATACTGCAGCAACTCCCAGCGTGTTGTTTCTTCCCCAGAAATCTGGCTCCAACGGGTGCCAAGTCCCAGTCTCTTGGATGGATGGATTTTGCTCTTCCTCCCCAGCTGACGTCAGCTCCTCACAGCAGGAGTTCCCCCTACACTCCCAGGTGTATGTGGGGCGTGACAATGCAGCTGTCTCCCCGAGACATCCAAATAATGAGCTTATCTTCAGCCATCCCCCTGGGCTCCCCCAGCACCCTCCCGCCACAACTGATGGCTCCCCAGCCAGAACTCACTCCATGCTGCCCTTTCTGGAAGGCTCTCGCTGCCTTCTGTCCATCTGGGAATGCCTCTTTATTCACATATTTTAATCAATCCAGATAAATGTTGTCAGTGTAAGGTTACTACTGCTCGCAGCCTCTAAGACTTTTAACATGCACCACGTGTTCCTGCAACACAGCTGGCTCACTCTGCATTAGCATAAAAAGACACACTGTAAACCCATCCAACTGCTTTTAAAATCAAAAGGAATCTTTCCACTGAGTTTTATAAGAACTGAAGTGAGGCCTTGTGACCCTGCTACAGTGAAATATTTACACACATGCCAAACTCTAAGTACGTGAAGAAGCCCCACGAATTCAATGGGCTTCTCAGATGCTTAAGCACTTCAGTCAAGGCCTTAATGGCTTTTTTAGGTTGCTGTAACAGTGCCCCTGTTGTACAAAATAAAATCCATGTGAGAATTCCCTTTGCTCCTATGAAAGAAGGAACAGGCCTTTATATTATGTATAGATGCATAAATATAATGCACCAGTTTACATACATATGAACACACATGTACATACATATATTAACATCTCTTATGCTACTCATATTCCTGGAAGTAAAGCTCTTCTCTCATTTATGTGATTAACTGCAAAATCCAGTGTTTGAGCCTATGTTCTTTACACTGGAAAAAACTTCCTTTTAAATGCCCTCGTCCCGGTGCTGATCGATGCTCTCCAAGCTGGAACACTCTTACACAACAAATAAATAAAAAGCCTGAAGAACCTGAGAGGCAGAGATATTGGCCTTGGAAAGATAAAATAAGAGAAACAGACAGTTGGGGAACATACTGAAAGATTTACCTCAGAGACCATCAAAAGGAAGAATCATTTCCTCTCCTGCTCTAGGGCAATGTTTATTTAGATTAAAATGTAAAAGATGCAGTGGAAATAAACGTCCTCTTTGTTGTCTAGAGAACCTTCAGATAGACCTGCATCTTATAATGGTGTTTGGGGAAAATTTTAGGTCTTCTCCCTCCATTCCCTTTCCCTCCTTTATCTCTGTTTCTTTTTTTTAAACTATAATATGCAGGCTTTAGCCTAAAAATTCCCTACTGAAATTAAGTGAATTCATGGATATATATGCTGAGCAACTGCAAACACATGTGACTCACAAAGGGGCAATGCAGCATTTCAGCTGTGAAGTCTCCAAAAACGAAATGAGAACAATGAGAGTTTACCTTGCGGTAAGGGCTGGTGGATTAACACCAGAAGAGAGACTGAAACAGTATGTCCCCAATTCTTCAGTCTCTGATGGAAAAGACTGAATTGCTGCATTGCCTCACTGAAGAACAGATTCCTCCAGATTCACTGTAAGTCATTTACAGCAGTATAGAAACAGATGGTTAGGTGGATATAATTTTCTATTTAACTAGCAAATTGTTTCTGCTCTGTTTTTATTTGATGCTCCACAATCCACAAGTAAAATAAAATCAATAACATCTGTGAACATCACTACCCTTTCTCCACTCTGAAATACCCCACAACCTTCCATAACTTACTTTATTGCTGTTAAGCCTCATGTCAGGCTATCTTAAAACTTCTAGCCCAACAGGAAATAATGTCTGGATTACAACCACTTGGGGTTTTTTACAGCAACGGACAGTCAGGCAGAGGAGCAAACACTCAAATTCTACAGTATTAAAAGGATTATGAGAACTGTTGGGCTTTGAGGGACTTCTTTGGAGTCTTCTCTGGAGCCTTCTCTCTCCTTCAAATGCAAAACATCTGGGAAGGAAGCCAGCCAGCACAGGCAGGCTCTGGAAGCTTAAAATCAGCAAAGAGCACCAATTTATCCTGCCAGATCCTCTGTTAAAACCTCCCTGGGGCTTACTTTCCATGCAAGTGGCCTGTGGATAATGTTGATGTCATGAAGAGCACCTGCAACTTGTGTCAGGACCTGAGAGAGTTTCATCAGTGGCAAAGCCACTTCTGTACACTCCCTCAGTGGCTGGAAAGGTAATAACCACAACAGTCCAAGAGCTCACCCAGTATTTCATCTGTGCTGTGCCATTTCTCATCAGGGACTAAAGAAGTGCAAGGATATTTCCCAAAGGCATCTGGCAGAGGCAGAGGCTGGTAGGGGGAGACTCCTGTGGCTGGTGAGGTCTCGTAGTACGGCTTGATGTGCACATTGCATTACAGGACGCTACTCGCAGCTCTACTGGGACTATGAAATATGGGAGGTAGAGTGCTGGACTAGAACTTCTTAACAGACAATTTTTTCCCGTTTTCTCCCTTTAAAGTCTCTGAAATGAGAGGGCTGTGGTCAATGTTTTGTATGCCCTGGCTCATGCAAGAGGACGTTTTGATGGTGACAAGCTTTGGGGATAGAGATGGAGGACTGAATAGGATAGAGGAAGGTAAATTTGTTGCAGTTTCACTCATACCAATCATTGGAAACAGTCCCTATGGTGTAATGTCACCTCAACCATGTTTAGGTGATGTCTAGGAGAGAGGTGATTGGAGCAGAGTCAGAAAGGAAATTAACAGCTATCTGTAAATAATGACCTGAGGTCCAGTTCTTGAGCTCATTCCTTGGCTCTTTCTGGACATACCCAGCTATTTTCCCTCTCTCCACTGAAGGAAAAAGCTATTTTCCTTAGCACTGTTAATTCCCATGCCTGTACATACCAGGCATTTATAGATCAAACTTCATTTAAAGAGTAGATGTGGCAATGGACTGGATCTACAGTCTGCATTCTGGATGAGGTAAAAATTTATGATGTTAATGGTCCCATTTCTTCACAAAATTTATTAATCCCTCCATGAGAGATCATAGGGAGCCTTATATGAACCCATTTACACACATAAACTTTTTTCTGTGTCACTACCTTCTCACTTTTCACTTAGGTACAGGAGAATTGACAGCCACAAATCAAGCCTATCCTACACCGTTGCATACATCCACCTCTGAACCCGGACATGGAATTAAACACACAAAAAAGACATATGCAGGTAATTTGGTGTGCAAGCTTGACAGATAGTTGGAAATGTGCAAGCTCCCCAGATAGTTGGAACTGTGCAAGCTCCCCAGGCCTATGTCTGAACCTCATGTAGTTGTGGTACATCAGACACAAGCGTGCATGAGACATGAAGAGCAGAGAGTTATTGCTAAGAGGTCATTCGATTTTAGATTATGCTCTCCACTGTAACTTCCGAGCAAGATTATATCAGCTGATGTATAAGCACAGGCAGTGTATACCAGGGCAATGGCAGACCCAGCACTGAGAATAATTCAGGCTAACCTGTGCTTCTTTGGCCTCAGCTCACTTGAAGCACACACGTGTCCAGTTATTGCTGATGTGAGACTGATGAAGTAGCTCCCCCATGGCTTCAGTCCTCATCTCCCAGCTGAAAAGCAGTATCTGTGAAGCCTGCACTAGCCAGGCTTTGTGGATGTTAACATACCAAAGGTGCATACATTCCAGGCGTTTGTCTTGTCATGAATGACCTCAGGATCCAGTGCTCTGTGTGTAACCCTGCAGCTGTATCTCAGTTTTCAGCAGCTTTTTCAAAGTTACCACCAGTTACCACCAGTTAGCATTTGCCCCTCCAAAAGCGTTTGAGCTTTCTGTATTAGCCCCTTCGTATACTCTAAGAAAGGTTGAATACTTGATTACACTGATCTACTTTGGTTAAATGGTTCTCAAAAATGCTGTAATTTCTTACTGTCTGTGCAATTTCTGTTTATCTAATGATTTTCAGCGCATGCTTCTAAGAGACTCAGGGGCTGTACAGTCAGGATCCATAAAACATGATCCAGAAAAGTTAGTCTATTTTCAGCAAGTTTGAATCAGTTATGCAGAGATCCACTAGAGATTTCTAGTGATTACCAACTGAAAGAAGTTGAAAGAAGTTATTTTCTGTGCCAAAATTATTCATTTCACTTGATAATTATCATAGACTGATGCTATATTTAACTATCCATGTTCAGTACCATGTTAATCCTTGTTTTTCTAGTCTTTTTTATAGCAAACACCTAGACGTTCTTTCTGCCATCAGCCTGAAACAAGAAATCACATCTCTAAAATGTCCCATTTTTGTTGGCAAGTTTGGAAAATAGATAAAAAATCTGAAGCCATGGACTTATTTCTTCTAAACAAAAGATTATCACAGAACGTCGAGATTATTTTTCATGCCCCTCTTCTTTCTTCCTTACATACTACCTCCCACACCCATCTCCTGGAAAGTCAACAAGCTCTGAGACCAGTCAGTCCCCACTTCCGTGATTCAGTCTCAGAGCATTAAAGCCTTAAGCTTGGCAGGTGTCCAGAATGGAGAAATTTTAACAAATCTCCCCCAAAGAGCACTCTAATCATAGCAAGCACTGAAGCCTTGAACATAATACTTCATCCATATATAAGATTTCCAATTTGCTTAATGGTCTCCTCTCAAACTTTACAGTATGACATTGCAAATGTCCCAAGTCCTCCCCCAACACATTACCAGCATGTACAGCACATAAAGGAAAAAATACAATATACTATTCACTTCTGGCTTCTGCTGAGAAGTCTTCTTCCGAGTCATCATTTATTGAAAAAATAAAAAAGAAATACCATGTTCGAGTTATCTTTCAGAGATGCCTCATCTTGTAATTCCCATTGCAACAAGAGGCACATACTTGCATGAAAAATCGTTGTTTATCTCTTTTTGGGTGACCTCATCAAAGGTCATTTGGAAGAAGATGGAAATGCAGACTGATTTATTGGTAGCTGGAGTCAGTGAATTTCACACAGAAATTCAAATGGTAGGTTTTATAACTACAGCTAAAGAGCCTCCACTCTGTAAGTTGTAAGTCATTTCCACAAGTACATGTTCAGTTGCCTGCACCATACCACGCACTTGAACCTCCTGCTTTCTTTTACAATACAAGCTGACTCTGCTTCCTGACAGCTACATTCAGAGCAAGGATATTTACAAATAGATGCAATTGCACCCATTTTAGTTCATACCTAAAAGGTGTGAACAACACCCAGCTAAATCCAATTTTACTGCATAAATAAATATTTATGCTGTATTAGAACTGTAGAAAATACTCTGGATATTGATTATCTGAGGCCTATAAATTCATCTCTATCAATAATTACAATTTAGTTACCCAGGGAAAGATATATTATAGAAGCTATTCTCCTTATTCATTGCCATAGTTATGCCCGCCACTTTACAGACAAAATGTAAGTGTAGAGCTAGGTTAAACAGCAAGTTCAGAGGACTTTTTGACAGGTATAAGTAATCTTTTTTTCCTAAAGGTTTTTCTGTCTACAGTACTGAAACTCATAAATTGTTCTCTGATCATTTTGGACATTGTTTGTTCTTTGAACACTGTTCTTTACCAGAAATCTATCATACACTAAAAGAAAGAGCTGTGAACAAGCATTTTGTGACAGAGTGTGGTTAGTCCTCTGGAAAAGATAGACTATTGAAGGTAAAAGCGTCAGAAGAAATACAAAGGTCCAAGCAGAAAGCAAGGCATTACAAACTCCATAATTTATGCAGTGTACTGACAAATTAGAAATTTCTGCAAATGAGTACAGTTCTCCCTCCCGTCACAAAGCACAAAACAACCCTATATAGTTTTTTTTAGGAAACAAGGAATATGGGCCAGCTCTGGAGGAGGATGAGGGAATTCAAACCCTTTCAATAAGGAGGATTCAACATCTGCTCATCCAAAGTATGTGAAGTAGGGATCACCTGCTATGTCAGCCAGTATTAATGGAGAGAGAAAAACCTATGCCTCAGTCACTTATCTGCTATAAAATGTCATAGGTGCATTTATTTCAGCTGCTTATTTATATTAACAGAAGGTCTTTTCCTCATATCCCAGCTCAGGTAAACATGTCCACCTCACAGCAATCCCTTGCTATGCCTGACATACAGCAGTCCCAGGCTGAACATGAGGTACTGCAACTCACCTTTGTGTTGGCTAAGCTTTAGAGTGAAACTAAAGTCAATACAGGTCTTTATCTTACATTGTTCTTTGCTTTTCTACAATTTGCTCACGCTAAATATCTGCTTTTCTTGTACCATTTTTTTACATCAGTGAACAAAAATGTCTTTTTAAATTTTTACCTTTTTTAAGCATGGAAAAAGTGGTGTCTAGAACACTTCAAGCAGACATTTCCCTGAAATCTGGCACAGTCATTAAAAAAGGATACAATGCACAATTCAGTAAATGTGGGAAGAAAAAGTTTTGGTGAGTCTTGAGTCATCACTCTCAAAATTAATGAATGAGATATCCAAAACCCACCATTTCCAAGTTCAAAACTGATGAACAAATCCTTCCCTGAAATGGTTCTGACTGGTTGCCAGTGGCCAATTCCTCACATCCTAGACAACAGACATAACTTCAAGATACAAATAACCCTCTTGGTGGAATTACCGTACATACTTTTAGTGGGGGAATAACATTTGACCATGACCACTGTGGAATTAATTTGTTCCTTTCATTTAAAAATGAATGGTGTTCTAGTTTAAAAACAAAATCATTTGGTTTTAAAACCTATCCTCCAACTTAAATCTAAATATTTTTGATAAACACATGCTTTTAGGAAACGAGGGATGGGACTGGGAAAGATGAAGGAAGAATTAAAGAGCTAAGAAAAATTAAGCCCCTTGGTTATACTAATAAAAGAATGATAGTTATCATCTCCCCCACCCAGCTTTAATAGCAGTCTTTCATAAATTTTCCATTAAACTGAAATGAAACATTGAGTATTGCCATTTTAATGAAATTCTCTGCAGCTGCATTTGTCTCAGCCCACTGTTAGTATTAAGCATTTAGTTAGTTTCTTTTAGAAGTTAATTCAATAGTGCTTGCCATTATATACCTACTATCTCATTTTCTTTTAACCACTGAGACATTATGATCTTCCAGAATGAGTCTGTTTCAAAAGCTGTAAAGATTATTTGCTAAAGTTTAACAATACTCACTTGGCCATGAGCATTACTTCAATGAATAGTCAATACTTTCTACATTGCAATATCCTAACATTAAGTAGCCAGCTAATAATTTGCAAGACACCATAATCTTTTTATTAAGCATCTTTTGCTGTTTTATGTCCCCCTTTCAAAGTAATATAATTTATGAGCATCTAAGTATGATCTATTCATAGCATTTAAAATAAAACATATTTCAAAATTGGTCAGATCATTCTTGAATTACATGTCTTCTGGAAAGAATTTAGTATGACTAGTTCAATAAAGGGTTGCAAGATTTAAAAAAGACCTCACTTGTTGATTTAAGACACTTTTTGTGGCAGTTATATTCAGAAATGTTGCAAGATTGACTTTTCTCTTAAGCAGTTCCTTCCAACAATATCTGTGGGAATGGGGAATTAGGTTTCTTTTTGTATCCTGGCTATGTACGTAGATTTTTGAGATGTTTTTCTTTATCAAATAAGTTAACAGAGCACATACAGAAATATTAAATTTTTCATTGTAATTTTTTTTCTGTTAACCATGTACATGGTCCCCTCAATATAGTGTTAGATTACCACTCGGCCAAATGCAGCCCTTCAGAAGCAAGTAAATCTCATCTCAGTTATGTGAGATGGATCTTGCTCTCATTTTGCAGCATCTCACTTTTGGGAACCTGGTTCCTGGCATGGAAAATAGTCATAGACTAGTTTAGGATGATAGGGGCTTCTGGAGGTCATCTGGTCACACTTCCAGACTATCAAGGTCCTGCTATATGCCAGCTTTGACTGGCCAGATGGATTTCAAACCACTAATCACAATCCTTTGAGTGCAACAGTCCAGCCAGGTTTCACCCACCTTGTAGTCCACATGTAGTCCATGTCTCCCAGGCTGAACTGCAGGGATACTATGGAGACTGTGTTGACTGTGTTGCTAAAGTCAATGGAAATGACATTCACTACTCTCCCTTCATCTCATCAAAGAACACAATTAGGTCAACCAGTCACAGTTTTCCTTTGATGAATCTGTGCTGGCTGTCCCTTCTCACCGTTATGTCCTTCGTATACCTGGACGTGACTTCTGGGAGGATTTGCTCCACAATCTCCCAGAGACTGAGGTGTGGTCTGTAGTTCCCCAGGTTTTCCTTTTTGCCTGTTTTTTTTTAAGGTAAAAGTGTGACACTTGACTTTTTTAATCTCCCCCAATTGCTATGACCTTTCAAAGAGGATAGTTAGCTTCCTCAGCACTCTCCATGGATTTGTTTACATCTAGTTCCCTTATTTGGTCTTGAATTTGATCATTCTTTACTGTAGACAGTACCTCTTTCCCATAAACTTTGCACAGAAATGTTGGAGGCCTGAAAACAGACCTTGCCAGGAAAGAGCAAGGAAAAGACACCACTGAGTACATCAGCATTTTTCAAGTCTGCTTTCATTAGATTGTCTTCCCATTCAATAGAGACACCACATTTTGTCAGTCTTTCATTTTGCTGCCAACATACCTGTAGAAGTACTCCTTATTACCTGTTGTATTCCTCTCCATTTTCAATGCCAGATGAGCTTTAACTTCTCTAATTCCATCCCCACACATGTGGCCGATGTTTTCATATTCTTCCTGTGTTAGCCCATCCCCGTTTCCACCCCATGTACACTTTCTTTCTGCATTTGATCCCAGCCAAGAGTTCCACAGTCCTCCAGCTTGGTCTTCTGTTATTCCTGCCCATTTTCTCACAGATTGGGATGGATCATTCTTGTCCTTTGAGGAGACTGTCCTTGATGAACAACAAATTTTCCTTCCCTCTAAAGGATGAGTTCCTCTACTCTTCAGGACAGCCTCCTACACAATTCTGCTTGCTAGTTCCCTGAACAAGTGTATTCTCCTGAAGTTCATGTTCTGGTCTCTAGTACTTGCTTGCCTTGCTTCCTGCAGGATATTAACCACCACTATCTCATGGTCCTTGTAGACAAGGCTGTCACTGACTAACCCATTCTCAACTAGTTATTCCCTGTTTGTAAGCAGCATGTCCAGCAGAGTCCTTCCCCTTACTAATTCATCCAATGTTTGCATAAAAACACTCCAAAAATCCCCTGAATTGCTTGACTTCCACTCTTCTGAACTTCCAGCAGATATTGGAGTGACTCATGAATCAGCAGGACTTATTGTTTCTTTCATGAGGTGTCTTTTGATTCTCCAAAATAGGCTTTATCCACCTCCTCTTCCTGACTCGGTGTCTGTAGCAGTTTCCCACCACAATGATCCTTTTGTTGACCACCCCTCTGATCCTGACCCATAAGCTCAAATGGCCCTTTCCTTCTTCTGTTAAAGAGCTCCTCATGTTTGAGCTGCTCCTTGCACAGAGTGCAGCCCCACACTCATCTTCCTTCTGTGTCCCTCCTAAGCATCCTGCACCCACCCACTGCAGCTTTGCAATCATGAGAACTGTCCCATCACGTCTCTGTAATCTCAGAGGTGTCAGAGATCTGTGACTGTGCATAGAGTTGCATCTTCTCCTGTTTGTTTCCACAAGCTGAGTGTGCTTATGTACAGGTGCTTGCAACAGGCTCCCAGATGCCCTGCCTTCTCAAGTATATTACTAGAACTTTCCAGGTTTCCATGTCCCATGTACACTTCCCCTCTGTTGCCACAGTCTCCATCTTTTAATGAAGATCCTACAAAGCAGTCCTTGCTAGCTAGGTTAGCAAGCCTGTCAGCAAACATGCTCTACCCCCTCTTTGTGAGATGGATCCCACCTCTCCCCAGCAATCCTCATTTCTGCAAGAGGATCCTATGGCCAAAGCCACACCTGTGACACCAGCCACATAGCCAGTCATTGATCTGTGGGGTACATCCATTCTACCCAGACATTTGCTCTTCACTGGCAGGAGAACATGACCTTGAGTCCCAAATCCTTCATCCCAGCCCTCAGTGTTTGTATATAAATGTACTGGAGGACTGGGACCCAAGCGAGGCAGAACATTAACAGAAGGCCACCAAAGCCTGTGAGAAATGATGTTTTAAATCCTTCCCAGTCCTGAGACTTGAGAACTTAGGCTTCTTTTAAAGCACAACAGGACAGCCATTTGCGTTTTGAGGAGGTTTTTTTTAACCAACAGCTCCATGACTAGCACACTTACACAGGACATGGGAACCCTGGGTCCTAGGGTGTGTTCAGCAAAAGCAGTTCAAGCCCTTCTCCTTCACTGTCTGGGAGAGTGCTCTAGCAGCAGATGTACACACTATTTGAGGCAGAAGAAAATGTGGTGGTTTTAGTTCTTTCTACTGGAGCTGTTCCACCTTCGTAGAAGAATTCAAGATTTAGTAGGCTAGGAACGTTACTTTCCAGCCAAACCATTTAGGGCACTCTCTGGGAAACAGGAAAACCTGGGTTCCAAACCCTGATCCAAGAGATTGTTTATTTTTTTACATTAAGCAGTCATTTGGTACAACACATGAAGACTCCAAGGCAAGGTACAATGTATGTGTCTCTCTGCTGGAACATACACAGCAGTCAAACTGAAAACATTAGCCTTCAGGCAGAATGGCTCCAGAGACACCCAAATGCTTCTTTCAGCAGATTTTGCTATTTTTTTAATCTAATTTGAATAGTACGCTCCCATCCAAAAAAACAGATTCCCCTGCACAGCTAACCCATTCACTGACTTAGTTGTTCTGTTCAGCCTGCTCTTTCCAGCAGTGACCCTAACAAGGGAATCAATAGATTTTCTGGCAGGACATGTGGAATGTACCTGTTCCCTTCAAATCACAGTATGTCTAGACTCATGTCCAAACAAACTCTTTGCTGCTAAAACTAGAAGCAAAGCATTTTTGGAAAAATATACCAAAGTAAAAAAAAAAAAAAAAAAAAGAAAACAAAAAGAGAGAAGACTAAATTTCTTTTTAGAGTTGTGAATTGCATAGGATGCGGTAAATTGTCTAGTCAGTGTTTGTCTACATGTGGTCTGAACATTTTTTATGAAGATCCTGTGTTTAAATACATATATTTTTTGAATAAAGATTAAAATCCCAAGAGTTGCAATGCCAATAGCAAATTACAGGGCGTTTTCTTCATCTACAAGATCACTAGCTTTTGCCATTTGTTTTGGGTACTGATTTACCCGTAAAAATGAAATGGAACAGTCACTCTACCAGAAACATACATTGTGTTTTCAGTACAGCTGAGGGCATGGTTCAAAGGAAAACACACATAGGCACACTTTCTCTGTTCCCATTGCAGTAAGTGTACTTAACTTTAAAAGTATAGGGTGCTTTGTCCAAGGGCGTTTCAGGAATTAAACGCTTTTCTATAGTAACAGAAACTTCAGAACCATTCATCATTGTTTCATTTTGATTTTGAATTTTTTCCTAAAAATATTTTTTTTTCTGAAATGATATACTGCATTTTACCGTTTCACATTCTTCACACTCTTCTAGGAAAACACAGTAACCATTTACAGGCAACCCTTCTTCATATGTTATTAGTCTCCTAAAAATGGCTCCTATTAAGTTGCATAGGTACTCCTGATGCCCCAATATCTTAAGTCAGGAAAGGTCATTTTGGTATGCTTAAAGAAATACAGTCTTCCCAGAGAAGTGTAGCGAACACAGAATTTAAAATCTTCCTGGTGTGGGTGAGGTTATTCAGGCAGCTTTAGACAGATGCACACAATTCACAACATTCTTGGGGAATTCCTACATTATGAGCATCACTTTTCAAACAGAATCTATCCTAAGACTATTCTTAGTATTATATCTTGCTTTATTTTTCCGTAAACTTTAGATTTTTATAGATAGAAAGGCAGCTCAGGATAGGGATACCAAACTCAAAACAAGCCAAGTCAGTATACCAGAAACAGCACAGCCATTTTAGCAAGGAGGCTAATTCCCCCTGCTTTCAAACAACTGGACTTAACCACCCTAAGCTGATACCTAGTGCTTTTTAGAATTGTACTCAATGTAGAATCTTATACAACAACTTATTCAAACCTGGAAGGGTGAATGACATGCCTGCCATGGAAGTAAAATTCATATAAATACCATGTAGGGGACTAACTGATACATCTGTTTTGCCAAAAATTTTTTTTTATTAACCTCACAATCAGCCTGCATCGACAGTAGATTTTCCTCTGGCTTGAAGCCTGGTGCTTAAGAACAGATTAACCTGACTGATTTGATTAGTCAAACTTCGATCTGCTGCCACCTCTGCTGCCACCTCTACTGCTCTCAGTCTGCACATTGATTTGTGTATGTAGTGCATTTAGTTTAGAAGTATGATTTCTTTCCTTTTTTCTTGCATTAATATGATTTTTTTGAGAGGAGAAACCACTCCAAGCTTACGGAATAATACTAGTAACCACCATAGGGATACAAACTCCCACTAATCCTAGTCTTAATGCAGTCCTAAATTGCTCAGCAAGGTATTTCTGTATGTGATTCAGGCACTCTTTCATGCTGTGAATACTTTTCATAGATAAACAACAAAAGAGAAGCATCTCCCTACTTTTTCCCTAAACTTACCAAGGAATGAAATTTTCTCTTTAAGACCTTCTCCATCCAACTTTTCAGATGTTCTTTCGGACCCTTTTATGACCTGGCTAAGAGTAAATGGCTTCTCTCAGGGGACTGAACATTTCCGCAAAAGACAGTGGCTGACACTACCATGACTCGGGATAGCTCTACCCCACCACTTTCAGTCCACCGTTCTACTGCACACATGCACTAGTCTATGCTTAGGAAAAGAATGACCATAGAAGAACAAAATGCACTTAGATGCAAATAGCAGCCACAACAAGCTCAGGCAAAAACACTGATCAGAGGAAATTTCTTGGAAGACACACAATGCATTCACAGGTCACAGGTGCTGAGAACGCTGTGTCAGATGCAGAGGTTGTAGAGAGCACACTCTCACTTAAGAGTATCAGAGGAAAGTAGAGGCAGCCTGGGCATCCATGGGAAGCCAGTGCCAGAACACCTGGGAGGCAAACTGGAGGGCTTTCACTATGAAGAGTGTAGTTTTGAACCACCACTGAATTAAACTGGGAGCTCTGAGAAACACGAGTTTGGAAATGGAGCTCTTTTACAATCTATATGTAAGAGCAAGAGACCTTGCTTCCTCTCCTTGGATAGGTTCACTTTCATGTCTCAAATCTCTCCATGCATTAGAACATAAATAGTGAAAGTGAATGGATAATGAACCCAAGTGGATGATACATTCGGACCAGTAGGACCAGCTATAAAACTGAAGTGAAAAATCAGTCCAAGGAAGACAGCACAGTAGATCATGAGAAAATAGTTCTCTCTGCCTGCTGTCAAGACCCAAGTATTAACAAAGCAAATACTATGATATATGAAAATAAATAACTTTGAGATAAACACAAGTAACACTGGACGGTGAATTCCTAATGATTAGCTGCATGTATCTCTGAATGTCCTGAGTAACACCAGGCTATGTGCCTAAGCATTATACCCTCAAGACCAGCTGCAGGATATGGGAGGAGAAATATAGAACTAAGGATAACTAATGGAAAGTTTATCCTTGAGAAACATATTAACATATTTTAGTGTCAATTAACCAGTAGCAAATATGTACCACGCTCACCACTGTCAACTGCAAGAAGGGTGTCATCACTTTCCAATTATAAGTATTTGTCCCTATTTACTTAAATACATAACCCTGAAAAAATGCTACTATTGACTATAATGTCATGATAGATCCAGTGCGTGGAGTCAGGGAGTTGTGCTTGAACAGTGCTCAGCCCTCTTATGGTGAGCATTGCACTCAGATCTGCTGACAGTCTTTTCGACCTGTTCAAGTATACATTTTTTTATAGTTTCATTCAGTTTCTGCTTTTACAAACAAAACATAGCTAGCAAATGGAAATTAACAGATGGAGATATATGGAATTTGTAAACTGCAAGATGCAGTTACAACAAACAAGGATATTCCAACTATTAGTAAATATTTTCTTATTAAAATGGAGGAAAAGGACAGATAGAATTAAACATACAAAGTAGAGGAAATTCAGTTCTGTGTTGCTGCTGATGCTGCTCCATTGCCACCATGACTCACTCTGCAGTGTCCTTGTTCTACAAGGACCACAGCTGAGAATGAGCTGTTATGTTCCACGTCCTTGTGCTAAACCCATGCACAGCAAGACTAAGACACAGAGAAGAACTTTGCTATCCCTGTGCTTATTTTTGATGAGTTGTTATTTCATGCCAGTTTTCTTCAGTTGCTGTGTCATTTTAGTGGGAATTTAATGATTTTAAATTGAAAATAAAAATATTATTTTGGTGTGCACATCAGACACTTCCCAATCCTATACATGATGGATGTTGCAACGTGTCAGGCTTACCCCTACTGACACTTTTTGAGGCTTGCTGAACTTAGACTAGATGCGAAATTAGTTCATTCTCTGTTGTAGTCCACTGGACAGATATGTACTTTACAGACATTTAATACAAGAATTAGTTAAGAGCTGGACCAGAACATATTCTTCTGAACCGTCAATAATGCCAGCACTTGCATTTTGCTTGTCTGATTGCTGAGACAGTAAAGTACCCCCTTGATGCTATTAGACCCAGTTATATCAAAGTGTATTTACCTACTTTGTTGCTGCCCACTGTACCAAGTAGATAGGACAAAATACGTGCAGCTACTGCATCTCTGTGGTCTTGTTGGCTTAAAGGAATGGCATCATATTCATTGCCATGAATCTAGAAAGACAACTGCAGTTGACAACAGCAAGTCTCTCACACTACACTACCCTGTGTGTCATGCCACCTCCACTTCTAGGTACTCTACCAGACTGAAGCAACAGGCAGGGATGGGAGGTGATGAAAGGTCTGCTTTTGAAACACAGGAAGGTTACAGAACAACAAAGTCAAACCAAGGGGTCCAAGCCTTGGTGAGCTATTTGTAGACTGGGGTATAAAAGGTTGTCCCAGCACAAAGAGAGATAAAAGAAGGTGAGAGGATTTGATTGAGCTTTCCTGGGAAGGATTACAGGAACAAAAAGGCACATCTTCACTAGTTTCATCTTTTCTGCCTGAACAGAAAGAATAAGAAACAATAATGTGTGCCTTCTGAATCTGAACAGATTCAGAAAACAGAAAGGATGAATAGGGAAGGCAACTTTTTAGAGTCATTTTTCCTACAAATCTGTAAAGATTAGCACCTTGCAAAATCACTTTCCATAGAAGTTGAAGGATTACAAGAATATCTCAGTTCATTATTGCCTATTCCTCATCCTCTAGACTGGGCTGTCATTATGTTGACACCTGAACTAACAAAACCAGATGCAGAATGAAAGTAAAGTTTACTTTAGAGCTGGAAGGTTACATGTTGAATATGAACTTCCAGCTGACAGTAAAGCACATTCTCAAACCCATTAATGGATACAAAGAAACAGCTAAACCACCTTTAACTATTGGTCTTAGTGGAACCACGACCATACTACAAAATCTGGCACTCCTGAACACATGAGTTTAGGGTATGGCTCAGAAATGAGCATTGGATTGAAGGACTTCTGCATAGGAGAGAATGCTGAATATTAGCAGCAAGGCAAGAGGTTCATCTTCTTACATAATATGGCCTTTCACACGTTTATGCAAAAATATATTTTAGGGTGACAAAATAAACACACACTTTAGCTATTTATTCTAATCTAGCCTAAGCAGAGCTACATGATCGGGCATTCCTCAGAGACATTCATCCAAACCAATGCTCAGAAACCCTCCAGAACCACAGTTCACCTGCCTAACAATTAAAAAAAAAAGTAATTCCTATTATCCAACTTAAATCCTTGCTGCAAATTAAGTCAAATGTCTTCTTATCCTTCCCCAGCAGCTATGGAAAACAACCTATCACTGTTAAATTCCAGCATTATAGCTGCTTCCAAACAGAAAGTCCATGCCAGTCCCCTAAAGAAACCCGATTCTTTCATTTTTCTTCACATGACATTCTCTAAATTGTGTTTTTCATTTTTGCTGTTATTCAAACTGTCTCTCTATTTTGAAGATCTCAGTGGGCAAAAGTCTTCCAGATAAGACTTCGTCACTTCCAAGGAGAAGAGAATAATATTCTCATTGGGCTGACACTGAAGTACGGGTTGCCTTTTTTTTTAGCAACAGCATCGGTTACTCAGCTCCAGATTTATTTGAACCATTTTGTTGTTGCCATTCTGTATTTTTGCATCAAATTTCTTTATGTAGAGCTTAGCACAGTAGACATCTCACATTTAAACTTTGTCTTGTTGATTTCCCATTAGCATCCCGATTGGTAGCATCCTCCAGTAGAGGTGTGGCATAACATATGGGTGTTGTGTAACATCACTGATGACAATATAACTGTAACAATACTAGCAATTTTTCTTTCCTGGGATTTCTGGCAAAGTCAACACCTTCAGTTTTAAAAACTACACCTAGCCTACCTTGGAAATGGGAAGACCAAATACATACCAAAGAAGGTGAATATCAAAGGATTGAATATTAGATAATAAGGAAAATGAAAAAGTCTTGCCTGGACCTTGTGGTAGAGCACAACTTCCTGCCTCTTTTTGATTCTCACGGATGTAGATCATTTCTGTGAAATACTTAGTTGACAACAAGGAAAAAAATCTCATCATATTTAACAGGTACGAATACTACAATTAGCATTTGGTTAGGGAAGAATAGTTTTCGAAATTAAATAATAGTATTCCTGTGCATGCAAGTTAGCTTTGTGAGAAGATAGAGAGTGAAGTGCAGTCCATGATATGAAGAACTTAGATCACTTCTTGGCAGTAAGGTTTGCCATCAATGAGAGCCTGTAAAGTATTCCTTTTTATTATCAGGTACTGTTGAAAATATATGTATAGTAAGAACCATCTCTTAAATGAGAACTATTAGAAAAGTTTGCCCTGGCCAAAACTTCCTTTCCTCCTTATGCTGGGGTAAAAGCAAGTAGTGGGTGGGGAGTGAGGAACAAGCTTGAAAATGTGATCAGGACCAGCACAAAGTAACATAACTTCACCAGGAACAGTCAAGCTGTCCCAACTTACTCTAGTTAAAGATTTGGCCAGAAAAAAAGAGACAATAGATCAAATAGTAATACTTTGTCAAAAAATTTTGGTTTGAAACTAATCTCTGAGTAACAAACCACAAGGAAATGACAGTTGAAAGAAAAAGGTAGCTATCAGTGTAAGCAAATGTATAAATGGTGAATGATACACATAGTAAGAAATACTGGGGCGGGAGAAATGTTGGAACAAACCAGCTTTAATCCTCAGCTTGTAGTCTTCGATAGAGATACTGAAAGCTTACTAACTCCATGCAGTTAATTTGAGTGCCAGCAGAACTGCTAGCTTTGATTTCTTCTCCCTGTCAAAAACAGGAAAGCTTCAGCAGACACTGTTGAAAAGATTCTTTTTGCTCCTCAGAAACCTTCAGATCATTGTAATCTTCATTTTACAATGTTCAAGGTTCAGAGAAGTCCAAAATAAACTGTTTCAGAGGCAAGAGAGAGACTGGGGGGAGGGAGAGGACAGGACCAGCTGTTGGTCGACATCCAGGGCAAGATGGGGGAGACAACCCAAAGTGATGTTGATAGAGACTTGTGTCAGAAAGAAAAAAAGCAGATGCTTATATTTTCTAATGTTTTTAATAGATATTTTCTGCTTTTCCTAGTAAAAGACCACAATGCAAAAACTGAAGTGAGAAAGAAAGAACAAAGCTTTAAAGGTTTCCATGAACACTGACAGAGAGAAGAAACCTTTTTAAAGTATATTAAAACAATACACAAATTACCACACAGTCAGGAAACAAACTTAGATTTGTCTCTGCGTTTCAGGGAAATCAAGCCCCCAGAGGTCAAGGAGGTTGCTAAATGGGTGGGGGAGCAAGAGAACATTTTAAAAAATCATCCTCTAATTTGGAGCCAAGGTCAATGATTTAAACCTTAATGCTCATCTTGAAACCGAACGCACAATGAGCTAGGTGGAACCATCCCAACTAGCAATTACCCAGAGCCAGGCAAACAAGAACTGCAGAAGTAACTATTGCTGTAAGTGAATTAATGTTTTCAAAACATGACATCAGCCCTGCCAGTTTGCTAGCCACTGTTCACTTCTGATGGTGATGACTTGTTAAGCCACAATACTCAGCCACATGACTAGCATCTAGCTGTACTGGGAAATGGCAACTGCCACAAGTTGTTGTGACACTCAGCAGTCTCAACTGCAGCCCAGACATTAATACTCAGCTCTCCGTCACTTCAGAACTCAATCCTCCATGCCACGGTCAAAAACAAATAAAAAATGAACTGGCTACCACTGCATATACGAAGTTTAGTGCATCTTTAACAATGAACACACTCAACTTCAGCCTTGCAAATATGTCAGTGAAGAGCTTTCTTTGTAGAGCTAAGTTGTCTTGTAGGAAAGGGAAAGGGGAGGGAAAAAAGCCCGAAGCATTTATAATAACTGCATTTCAGGAGGTCTGACCAAACCTTCGCCACCATACAGTGAATCCCATTTCTATGTAATTATATGGTTCACTGTTCACTTTTTTAGTCCAAATTTAATGCAGCCCACACAAACTGTTGTCATCTTAGTGCTTATTACCATAAAATATTGACCTCAACATGCTGAATCATAAAACAGAGTTTCTAGAAAAGTTTACAGGGTGCTGTATGTAAAAGAATCCCACAGCCAGTCAAGTTTCCACTATAGACGTTTAGTTTCAGATTTGCAGGGAAACTGAGGACTATATTCTAGACTACAGAATTTACTTAGATCTTTCCTATCCAAAGGAAGAAATTGATGCCAAATACAGTGGGTTTTTATCTATCTAGGCAGAAAAAATGCACAACATTAAAAATACACTTGCTGGGGAATGGAAAAGCATAGTGTTTTTAGAGTGAAATCCCTAAATTATCAACTTGCAATGAAAACCAGAAATAGGCTGAAGTGAGGCTGTGGAGTTTGAAACTAGCAGGTTCCTAAATGGGCTTATTAGAAGCGTATCATGGAATGGTTGAGGTTGGAAAGGACCTCTAGAGATCACCTCCACTTTGACTAAACACAGAGTGATTTTCCAGGATGGTATTTTTTATAAACAAAATGCCTCAAGAGGGAGAACAAATTGTAGCACTGTTGCTATAAAATCATGCTGAAGTTATGGCAACAGCAAGCTGAAAGAAGTCCCTCTTCCTTCTTTCACCTCACCTTCCTATATTCTCCCCACAACAAGAGAAAGTCTGAGACTGTATTTCACACTTCTAAGAGCTAAAGAAGTAAGAGTTGTCTGCTGCTGATTCCAAGCAGAGGTATTATTCTACCTCCTTTCTCTTGACATCTCACTTTCTTTGCCATCACAAAGTAGCAGCATGTGTTTATCCCATGCCTTGGCATAGTCCTTCCAAGATTCATCCACAGAATATAATGAATGCAGGAGAAGGTTTTAATGCTCAGAATGTAGTAAAAATACAACTGCAGACATGACAGCACTCAGGTACCATTAACATATTTTCTAAACTAGAGTACAGAAGATGCTGATAGGAATGCAGTATGATGTTCGCTAGAAAAAAAGACTATCATGAATCATGCATTGAACTTTGCAACCTAAGTTATTGTTGGTTACATCGTTTTTAATCGTGGCTGCATGCAAGTGAAATCATCCATCATTTCAGGCTGCATTTAATATCCAAACCACACAAAACAGGGTCCCAAAGCTGGAAATGATCTGAGTTGGCAGAAGAATCACAGAGTCACAGAATCAATCAGGTTGGAAGAGACCTCTGCAGAAGATACAGAAGAAATTGCCTCAAGTTACACCAGGGGAGGTTTAGATTGGATATTAGGAAAAAATTCTTCACTGAAAGGGTTATCAAGCATTGGGACAGGCTGCCAAGGGAAGTGGTTGAGTCACCATCCCTGGAGGTATTTAAATGACATGTAGATGTGGCACTTAGAGACACAGTTTAGCGGTGGACTTGGCAGCGTTAGGTTTATGATTGGACTCGATGATCTTAAGGGTCTTTTCCAACCTAAATGATTCTATGATTCTAAGACTGTATAGTGTTTAACTAAAATTGCCCAAATCCAAGGGGAAAAAAAAAAATTTAAAAAAAAAAAAAAAGGAAGAAGCATCATCTGTCTCTTAGCCTGACTGCATTGCTTGCAGTCTATAAGATTTTTTCACTTTATCTTTCGTAGACTACACTCTTTGTGTTTAGAAAACAATCTGCATTTTAAAGATATACAAATTGCCTGGCTTGATTAAGGTCATAGCTAACCTTCTGTGTATGGCCAGAATAGATTAATTCCCTGATCCCATTCAGCTTCAGAAATCATGATGGGCCACTGCTAAATGAAGAACCAACATCCTTCAGTTCTTAGTGAAAGATGATCACTCTAAGGTAATGGGCTGTGAAAAAATTTACAAAGCCGTCAATCCTGTGACCTTTTTCCTAAAGGGAAACAAATTAAGCTTCTTTTCCTTTGGTATGAGCTCTCTGTGTTCCTTTCTTGGAAGTGTTACACGTGTTCTGCAGACTGTTTAGGAATATATGACCATGCACTACTGAAAACCCCAGTAAAACATGATGTTTTAAAGAAGAAAAATTGACGCTGCAGCTTTCTGCTGTCTTCTCTACAAGTCCCACTTGTGACTGTCCTCCATCTTTGTTTTAACACTGAGCAGCAGGAGCTGGTCAGATCCACAGGCATAGAGAAACTCATTCTCACAAAGCGCTATCTTCTTTTTTAGAAAGATGGTCAGTCTCTAGATAACAGGCTGGCCATGGACTGGTCTGATGAACAGAGCAGAGATTTGAAAGAGAAAATCTTGGCTCATCAGACATCCTGATAAAGTGACCATGGTAATGTCAGTTGGTCTGTAATATGCCTCAGTTCCTCATTTCTCACATGAAGAGAGGATTGCCAGAAAGAAGTCTAGTAATGATGGTGAGGAGCTCTGATGCTTCCCTGAGAAGGTCCACATAACTACCTACTCTGTGGATTCTAGGCTGATTTTTCAGACCATTATAGAGGTCTCTCTTTGCCCTTTAGAAAAGTGTGCTACACATATCAAACCCCACCAGGGAGAGAAACCGAAGTTGATCAAAATTGCAAGATTGCTGCAGTGTCTTTTACCTCCATATGCATGGCTTTGGCCTGTATCATACTCTGGAAATCTCTGGGTTTGGGTGCTTGATCACTTTCTGTTCCGAGGAGGTACCCTGTCTCTACACATACAGTGATAATTAAACTTCTAGACAAAAAACATGTTCTCCCTTACATATCTACTTTATACAGAAGATTCAGGTTTTACTATAAGAAACAGCAACATGAGGCTCAAAGCCTCTGAGATAATGCCCCACTATGTCTTAATGTCCTGTTTGTGCCTCTGCTGTTTAAAAACAGTATGATAATAATAAAGTTTAGATATCTGAATATACTAGTACTCATGAAGATTCTCATTATATTTTTTGAAATGTTCAGTTCCAGGAGGTAATCTCATCTTTTATAAATAAAAAGGAAAGACACTAAACTGGATGGCTTTGAGGGAATGCTACAAAGCATGACATAGGAACACCTTAAAAATTCCAGAAAGAAAAGTCAAGTAAATATAAATGTTAGTCTATATTTTTATAATGAAGCAAATCCAACAAATGGTTCATACTTACTCACTCAATTTTAGGGACTTGATTCCTGTTTGGTTTAAAGGTTTTTCTGTTTCATTTTCTAAAAATCGGGTTTGATCTCTGTCTCAAGGGTTTGGTTATTGTGACAGGAAATTATTTCCCTGGCACCATATTTATTAACTTATTTCCATTTTTAGTGACTAAATTGGGTGAAGATATTCACTGAAAAGCAGGAAGGAAAATACAATTAGCAAAATCATTTAATTTTGCAAAATTTATTCTGCGAACTGGCAAGGATGTGACACTGCATTCATCACAGATGGCATTCTCATGATTGAATGAATGCTTTTAACTGGAGAAGAAGTTCACAAGTCTGAAAAATGTTAACCAAATATGATGTTCTTCATAGGCTTAGCTTTTGAAAAATGCACCAGTGATCATAGACATCAGGCTCTGAGGTATGAAGTCAGATTTTCCTCCCCTTTCCAACCCTTCTGATAAGTACAAGGGGTCTACTTTTGGAAGTATTTACTATTTTTCATCAGCTGAAACAATAATAAAAATTTACCTGTTGAATTTGTACAACTGTGACAAGAACTTAGTCCAATTTCAATTTTTTTTCCTTCAATTATCTGTTGTTACTGATAATATATTACCTGAAGTTCAAGTTATGATTTTTTTGTTCCAAACACTTCGAAAATGATACAGGCTTTTGATGGTTATTTGCCCTTTCAAAGCTGAATCAGGATGTTAGAATTTGTGATTCCTTTGAAAAGGTCAACAAGAGGCTTAGTATATAGTATGTAAGAATGACAGTTTACAGAGAGAGTCCTGCCTTTGGGACTTTTGGGGGATGCTGAAGTGACTATCCCACCCTCAGGTAGCAGATGTGCAAATAGTTAATTCCTCTAAAATAATTCTCTGAAAGATACCAAGTTAGCTTTCCAGTCCCTTTCCATGACCATGCAGTAGCCCAGCTGCCAAAGGCAATTCTATGCTGACAGTGTTATTTGGAATATCACCAAGACAAGGTTATTGTTGTTGGGTGCTTGGTTATTTTATTTTTGTATGCTAAGCATAAGGGATTCAAAAGGCAGTAATAAACACAGTTTGTGAGTCTTACTGACATCGATCCTGAGAGACCCTCAAGCCACCTCTTGCCTTAGCAATATGGTCCAGTTAAGTATATTTAAACATTAGCTATGTTACAGAATAGGCTAATTGTTGTTTCTAGAAATAAGACAGACAGTCTGTCAGAGCAGTTAATAGAACAGAGTGTGCCAAATGGCATTGTCTTGTTCTTCTGTTATAAGCATGCCTTTAGCTCTTTATTATATAAACAAAAAAATTGCACTACCAGCCTCTAACCTCCCCCCCGGAAACCTAGGCACTCTTTGTATAACACTCACAATTCAACATAGGCTTAGAGGAAAGTATCTAATAGACCTTATTGAAATGTTGTGAGAACAACACCAACTCTGTGACAGTAGCAGAAGACTAATTTCACTGAGCAACTAGGGAAAACCAAAGCTGCTTATGAAAAGGAGGAGCACAGTACAGTTCACTGACAGCTGCTAGGAAACGGAAATGCTAGAGAGAGAGAGAGAGAACTTCACCACAGTATTTTTAAATAGGCTGCTTTAAAACAATGTTAATATAAATTTTATATTTTAGTGAACCCGACCTAACACTCTAAGAGTCAATGGGATATAGGCATGAAAGATGAGCTATAACACCCATATGAAAGGAAGAGCCATCTCTGTGGTACACTCATTTGTCCAGCACAATACCCAAAGCGGAGACCCTGTGGGTATTGAGCGGGGTCTGATTCAAGGAGGAACATTCAGGGGGAAGTTTAAAGCTGAGAACTGAGGCACCTCTCAGGATAAGTGTGATCATAATCAAACATGGATCTGATGGTTTACCACTCAAATACACTATTTGAGAAAAGAAACCTATGATTAATTAATAAGATTATTACCTTTCCAAAAACAGCAGTGAGTGAACTTACATACATTTTTCACAATGTTTTTTGAAACGTAGAGAAAAACGTTATTATCTTTTATACAACCTAAACTCCATTGACTACACTGGGCATCCTTTTCTAATACGTGATATTAGTAGAAGCCAGTTTAGATTTCTCTAATGTCTAAATTAGCATATTTGTCAAATTAATTGTCAATTTACAGTACAAAACCTGATTTTCCTACATCATGTGAAAACTGTAATTTCCCACTAAATAGCATATGTTTTGTCATTAATGCTCCTTTAAAAAAATTGGATCAGATATTCCTCCCTGGCAGAGAGTAAGGAAAAAAAGTGGGTTTTTTTCTAGAAACAATAGCCAAAAAATTTATAAATTCAGAGATGATACATATGTGCACTTGTTAAACCTCTGACTTCCATCAGTCTCCTATTTTGAATTAATATCTTTGCAAAGTGTTACTGAACTTTAAAGTGCCAGTATGGAAAAATTAAAGCAATACAGAAATTTTTATGGAATATTTGTTGCCTCTGCACCTATGAATATAACAAATATAACAGAGATCCACAGGTAAAAATTGTCACTTGCAGTCCACTGGAAGATACGGACATACCGAACTGAAAGATGTTAAGGATTTTAGCAGGTATCGTACATTGACCCAGGTCAGTGTTGGTTTCAACAAGGGAATCAATAGAGAATGGAGGAGGCCAAAGTTGAAGGTTTCATAGTTATCAGCAAAGCAAATAAATGGCAGTCAGCCCACACAAAAGGACAGTAGATATTCAGATCTCACTGTAGGTATAACAAGTTATATTATTTTCTTAGCTAATCTTTTTGCTGGGCTAGGGTCGTGCAACTGACTGAGAAAATACTGCCACTTGCCCCAGAAGGTCAGTGAAGGAAGAATAAAATGAACCAGCTGTGATTGAAAGTCAAGGACCTGAGTGCCTCGCCAGCCCTGCCTGTCCCTGTCCACCCCGGGGTTCCTCCCACCCTGCCCAGGCCCAAGACCCCATTTCAGGCCCCAGGACCATTGGTCTCTGCCCCATTAATGCTGCAGCAGGGCTGGTCCCCAGGTCCCCACAGCCCTGTCCAGCCATGGGGCCCACCAAGCCAGGCCCACCCACGGGCCCATGGCCCAGCCTGGCCTTGGCCCCAGGGAGATGCCCGAAGCTGGGGCTGCCCCAGTGCTCCCTGGCTGCCCTGCTTCTGGCTGGGGTGGTAGGACAGGCCCTGGCTGCCAGGCCCTACCCTGCAGCCCGAGGAGCCATGGCTGCTCCAAGCCCTGCTATGCCCTGACATCCCCGTGGCAGAGTCAGGCGTTATTGATGTTGAGGTACAAATCTTGCAGGTGCTGGAAGAGCACTGAGGCAGCTAATTCCCAGTTCATTGCAAAGGAGACAAAGCCATTATGCTTCATACGCTGCTTCTTTTCTGCAGCTGGCGTATTGGGTATTAAAAGACAAACAGGTCCAGGCTTCAGACAAATGCAATGACCAATCATTATCCATACTCTTAAACAGATAGCAAAAAACCTGCACAATTTAGGCACAACTCAGACAATGTCTGGGCATTGTTCAAGACGGGCACAGGCAAGGGATCTTTCCCAGGAAATGTTTGGGATGCAGCCATCCAGCTTAAGCAACTGAAAGGAGGAGAAATGGAATTTAGTAGTTGAGTGCCATGGATGCTGTACTCATCAGCCTTAGGGTCAGAAACAGCTTGAGGCCCATTTTGTCTACTTGCATAGTCTGAGCCTGACTCTACAGTCAGACGCTGAGGTTACATCTGTGCTGGTAAACAAAACAGACCACAAACCATTCTTTGATCCTGAAGACCACAGGTTACAGTAGAGCTCTAGTCCACACAACTAAATGCTCCTCCTGTACAAAACAAGGTGGTGACATCCATATTACCCACCTGGGAAGAGTCTCAGGTACAATGCTAAGCACTGTTTGGGACAACAGCTCTGGTTGGCCTGGGTCAAAACAGTCTGAGAGAGCATGTTAACAATTAAACAATATGGATGATCAGGATCCATTGCTTAAGCGTTGGTCCTGTTCAGTTTACTAGTTTGGGCAGAGCCTCAGAGCTGAACGGCAGGGTAAGAATATTTTTTTCTAAACACAGGAATGTTTGAAAACCTACACATATTGCTGAGATTTTGTTGATTTTGCTTCTTGTTACTCATTGCGAACCAATATAGATTGGCATAATCCTTGGCCATAAGTGGATTGATAATGGGATGTCCAGGAAAGAATAAGAGCATAAAGAATGAAAACAAACATAAGTGGTGCTCCCTACATACTCTCCCAATCACCAGTTATTTCAGCCCCTGAATTTCCTGGGCCAGCAGTGTTTTCCCTGTACTTTGCAACAGTTCATGAATTTCTCTTCCATGAGTTTATCTGATATTCTTTTGGACCCATTTAAGATTTCACAACCAAAACATCCTTGGGCAAGGAGTTTCACAAATCTATTACCTGTTCTGTAAGAATCACCTCATTTTGTTTGCTTTGAACCCAGTTCCTCCATCTTCAATGTTTTTTTTCTTATCCTTGTTGTTGGCAGAAACAGTGAATGGTGGAACTGTGTCCACTCTTTCCACAACTGTGATCTTGCAGGCCTCTGTCATTCCTTACCCCTGCCCAAGTAATTTGTTTCTTGTATTTAGTCAGTCCACATTTCTCACCTCTGACTGTCTTTACTGTCCTTCTCCAACTCTTTTCCAACTCTACCATGCCTTTCATGAGAAGTGAGAACCAGAACCACACAAGGTAACCAACAGGCAGGCAAACCATAGATATGTACTGTGGTGTTACAATATTTTGTATTTTGATGGGTAATTCCCTTTTTGAGGACCCTTACATGTGCTTTGCCTTTCTTTTTTGGACCTCTCCTGATCACTGAGCTGACGTTTGCATGGAACTGTTTATCACAATACCAAAATCTCACTTTTGAGTATTAATGGTCAGCTCGGAGCCCACCACTCTATGTGAGAAATTAGGATGATTTCCCCTTCAAATGTGCAACATTTTTAACTTATCTACACGGAATTTTATCTGTCATTTTACTGCCCAGCCTCACAAGGTCCATTTTCAATTCTTCAGAGTCAACTTCCATCCATAATACCCTAATTAATATTGTATTTCCAACAGCTTTCTCATCTGAGTAGTCATCCTTTTTCCAGACCACTTATGAATATTTTTACAGTACAGGTCCCAGGAGAGATCCCTGCCAAACTCCACTGGTAACCATTCAAGATCAAGGATGTGTGTGTTTCTATACAAATGCTAGACAACTAAAAAAAAGATGGGGGAACTCTGGCTTTGAATGAGGTTATAGGCATAATAGGTAGAAGAAAGCCAAACTGTGCAATGTCATAATGCAGAGTACAAACTGCCATGGCCCAAGAGGTTTTAATTGCCCCGACCAGCCTCATCTGAGACATCCACCCTCACCCTCTGCCCTTGGACTCCAGGGCTTCAGCTAAGCTCAGGATCTGGCCTACAGTCCTAGCCTGAACTGCATTGTAGGTAGTCTTGCAGCCAGCCTTGTCCTCTGCTATTCCAGACCAGATCTGTGCCATTGTCTTACCCTGCCTGATTATGACTAGGCTGTTGATGGAAGCCATCACCAGCTCTGGGTCATAGACAAGCAGTACACTTGCTACTCTCAGAGAAATGAGATAGAAATGCAAAGTTAGAGTGATGCTATAATGCAATATGAGTGAGAGAAAGGGAGAAGACAAAGTTGAACGAGGCAAATAAGGTCAACAATTTAACTGTATCCAGAAGAAATGCAACGATTTGTACAGTTACAAGTGTCTTGCCTTAATAGGAAGTTTGGTATTACCAGTCAGGGGGGTGGTGATGTGACTTTAATCTGCTTAGACAGAGATCAGAGAAGCTGCCAGAGCAGAACAGATAATAAAAATAGGAGAATTCAATTATACCCATGTAGATTGAAGGAATGTCATAGTGAGAAATAATATAGAGATACAAGTTTTAAATATAATGAATGGTCACTTGTTAAACTTACTAGTCAGAAAACCCACAAGTGAAGAAGAAATTTGACTTAGTCTTGAGTGGATGAGATGTGGTTTGCAATGTTACTTTTGAAGAGTTGCTCTGTAATTATGACTACTATATATTCAAATTTAGCATTTGCAAGAATGAAGCAGATTTAATTTCAAAAAAGAGAACAACATAAAAATGAAGAAGCTTGTTAAAAACTAATTAAAAGGAACACATAGAAGAATAAAATTCTTGCAAGCAGACTTGACAGTATTTAAAGACAACTAAACTGGAGTCTCACTGTAAATAATACCTTCTAATCAAAGAGAAACAAAAAAGAACCCACCAAAGTCAGAACCACTGAACAACAATAAAGGATGTCATTTAAAGTTAGAAAGACTTCCTTCAAAAATCAGAAGTCTTATCCAACGAAGGAAAACACAAAAGAGTATAAATTCAGATAAATCAAATGTAAAACAAAAAAAGGCAGATGAAAACAGATTTTGAAGATTAAGTTGGGTAAATAAGATCTTATGTGCTCCCTAGCAGAAAATTTGTACAGTCTGCAGAGCTAATAAACTAAAAAAAGTTGAAGTTATAACAAAGAAGTTAGATGAATTCTCTTTATCCACATTCACTTAAGAAGAGCTTAGAGAGATTCACAGCCACTTTCTTTAAAAGGGACAAGTGTGAGGAACCACCAAAAGGTCAGTAGGGGATATTTATGGACAGACTGATAAAATAAATGCTAAGGAATCACTTGGGCTCCATTGCATTTAACACCAAGTGGTATAGTAATCAAACTGTGAGACTATTGAATTGCTGCTGTAGTGGTAATCTACTGAATAACTCTTCCTCAGGAATGGAGAATAGCAAGTGAAAAGCCCCTTTTTAAAAGGGGATTGAGAGGTTGCAAGTAACTTACAGAAGAAAGTCTGGCTTCTGTGCAGGTGAAGCTGGTAGAAACTATAAGAAATTATAGATCTGCTCAACACTTGATATCCTGGTTATACTGGAGCAGCTTTTGCAGTAGAAAGTCAAGGCTCACATACATAGCTATTAGGATTCAGTGAAGGGTCAGCAGGTATATTGACAATGGCAGGGTGATTCACAGAACTACACGAATTTTCAGAAATATTTTGACAAGACACCTCTCCACCAAACTCTAAGAAACTAAACAGTCATGATATAAGAAAGAAATGTTTATTGTATATTCATAATTAATTAAAAGCAGGAACTGGAATGGGCATAGATAAAGAAATTACCTCAGGAATTCAACAGGTTTGTGTATGAAAACTCTTCAATGTATTCACGTATGAACTGCTGAATGAGAAAAGCGATGAATTTACAGATGATATAAAACTATCCAGGATAGTAAAAATGAAAGCAGTCTTTAGATAAGAGTTACATGATAGGGCATGACTTTTTATACTCTTTCTAAGAATCCATTCCTGGCCACTGAGACAGAAATCTGGAATAAACATGCCTTTGCTCTTCTTGTCCTAAGGACTTCACTGCTGTCCCAAAAAGGCTGACACAAAGATAAAAAAAAACACAGGCAGATGAGCTAAGATGTATAGCAACATTTCAGGCAGGGAATGATGAAAAGAGCTGATCCTTCTTTCTCCGGTATAATTTCTGCTCAGCCAGCTTTTATGCAGAATTTACTGTCATGATTTCAAAGTATTTCTTTTAGGATCTGCTATATTGAGCTCTTGTGACAGTTACAGAACATGTTTCCCCTTTAACAGTTTGCCCGTTTGTGACCAAGATGAGTATAGAAATATTTTTAGATTATGGAAATGTAATACATTGTCTTCATTTTCCAGCCTCCATATTACTAGCAACTGCCAAACTTTGCCACAAGGCCAGGAATTTTAGATACTCAACCTTCCCAGCCCCTTCACCTGACAGAGGCTCTAAAAGCACCTTCTGAAGTAATAATGAAGTGATTAAAACAAAATCAGGTTGTATTATCTCAAAAACTGATAGCTCATTACGACTGAAGATACAGAAAATCTCCCATGACAGACAGACAGTCAAAATAAGGTGGAAGAAGTTTGTTTAGTTTGAAGATACTTCTTTCTTTCCTTTTGTTTTTGTGGTTTCAACCTCAGCAGCAGGTGACAGATGCTCACAATTTCTCACTAAAAGCATAAAAGAGAATCAAGACTTAAGTCAGTGTTCTATAAATACTCAAGACAATGACATTTCCATTTTCACAGTAAGCAAACCAAAAGGTCAAGGATGAATGCTCATTTTCATCTCTCAGAAGTGTCTGTTCTTGTCAGTGGTATTTCCCAGCAGCTGTGTTTCCATCTATAATGTGCATTGCTTTGTAACAACAGCTACGTGGTGGAACACAGGTCTGGTTTTGGGCTTTGCAGGGTAAATATATTTCACATCAGCCTCGCTGTCTACTGGAATTCACATCATGCAACCAAATGTTATAAAGAATACAAATGAAATACTGAAAAAGTGCAAATCCAAGGCTGTAGTTGAAAATATTTGCATAAGCACTATACAGAATAACCAAACAGAAGTGTTCTACTGTCACTGATAAGAGTGTCTTCAGTCCATTATATTGTGTAGGATCACAGTGAAGCAGTCCCCTTGCCAATGCTTTCTCTTGCTGTCCCCACAGAGGTCCCAAGAAGCAAAAGAATTGTGCCAAGGGAAAAGGGCAAGAGGTTGAAAATATATATGACTCTCTAATGTTCTTTCATCTCTGCATTGTTTGTACAGTCTTCAAAACCACCTGTGTGAGCAACACCACCCAGGTGATAAGCAGAGAAGGAAACATTCAGTAGTGGGAGTGGCTGTTGCATTTCTTCACTGTATAAAGAAAAGACCATGATCAGATCTTTTGAAGAGGCAAAGTGCCCTGAACGTGCTTTCAGGCCCATCTTTCACTTCCAATGAAATATAGTTGGGCTGTCATTCATACCATATAAGCATTTCTGGCTTAAATTCACCTCTACTCACATTTAAGAAGATATCTTTATCCTGTGGCCTGCATCCCAATACCCAATATTAAACCTCCAGGTGTCACTTTTAACTGATAGCCTGCAATTAGTGTTTGATGGCCCATCAATGCATTATGCAGTTCCTCCCTCTGAGAGAGTTTTCTCTTTCTTTAAATTGCTAGGATTGAAAGAATTATGTTCTAATCCCCTGACTTCATCCAGTTCATTTTGAAACTTAATGTTTTTCAATTAAATCTCCTATTGGGAACTCATTCATTTCCATCACACCAGCACAGCCAGGTCACCTTGATTAATTACTAGCACTTACTCTTCTACTTCAGTAAGATGTCTAAAAACTGGAAAGCTTTAAAACAATGCTTTATGTCATTCCAAATCTGAAGCTCCAAAGAATTCTACAAAATCGAAGAAAGAAGGCAGGGGGCTACAGGGAGCCTGTGTTTAAGAACTGTGTGTGAGGTTCAGAGCTGTTTCTATGCCCAAGTGAATAAACCCAATTCTTGCTGGAAAGCCAGCTCACGTAGGTAATACAATTCATCAAACAGAGAACATGGGTTTAGGAATGAAGTTACACTTTCAGTCCAGAAGATGCAACACAGCTGCCAGATTTACAATTCCTAATACAGAGGAGCTGAATCTTAAATATCTACGGGTTAACGTAGGAGAAGAAGCTCACTCACATTGCAGAGATTAAACTTAGTGTTTTCATTCATGTGAAGTGTACAGTAGTGACCACATGGAGAACAGTGTTTATTCTAAATCAAATTTTGGAAAGACCTTCACACATGGACCAAAATTTGGAAAAAAACAACAAAACCAAAACAAACAAAAAAACCCTATTTCTAACTGCAGTTCAGCTTGATTATTCTTTACCTACAGGATACCTTTGTGAAAAGTTTTAAGATTAGTGAAAGGAAACAATCTAAAAACTGGGAGTTTTATCATAGAGACGGGCAGGGAGTCTTCTTCACAGTCCTCAGATTAAAACTGCATTTTTGCTCATGCCAGTTTAAGCTATGAAGGTATCTCACACTGTACAATCAAATGGTGAACTGTATTTTGATAAGTCTGACCTTCCGAAACTTCTGCAGATGAACTGACTCACTGAATGAAGTTTTATTGCCAGCAATCTCACCATTCACTCATCTTTGTCAACTGCCCTGTCTCAAACATATCTTTCCCTTCTTAGGATCAGAGCAGAAATACAGTCACAAACAGAAAATAGACATTCACGGGGAACTATCGGAAAATACAAAGCAGAGAATAGGTACTGGTATGTTCAAAGCAGCCCATCCACAAGCAGCTTTACTCACAGGAGCACCCAAAAAAGCCTCCATACCCTTTCCAGTTCAATCTCTCATATAGCACACTAGAGCTCAGATAAATAGCCATAACACTGCTGACCTTGACTCAGCTGGCAAGCAGTGGCTATCATATCAGTGGCTTTATATTTTACTATATAAAAGTATATACCTTTAACCAGCAGCAACACAAGTTAATTCAAATTCTCATGGCTTCAGTGAAACCAGGTGAAGCCAATTGAAACTATGTTCCATTTACCATGAGCGCACCACCACCCACGGCCATCACTAAACCCATGAGCATAAGCTGCGGAAGCTTGGCTCCTCAGAGCAGAGCTGTACAACCCATCTGAGAGGGTGGATCCTGAGGGGCTTCAGATAAATCTGAGTCCCCTCCATCCATCCTGGAAACCCCTCTGGCTTTCTATCTCTTTTTCCCCTGGATGCCCCCACATCCACCTTTTTTCTCCCTCTTCCCCCCTCCACTCTCACCACTATTCATCCCCTACCCTGTGTCTACTAATTCCTATTTTTCTGGTTCCTTAGGACTGAGAAATAGTATGTGGCCTCTTGGCCATCAGGTGTAAAAGGGGATAGCACAGAGAATCAGTAGGTCTGACCTGCCACAGCGTAACAAGTCTCCCAGACAGCTGTACGGCACCTTTGGTTTGGGCAGCAGGCAGTCATGAGATATCATCACCATCACCTCAGATGTTTTCAGCAGTGGGTCATGTACATGACCTTGTGGCCAGCCAGTCCAAAGGCAGATTTGCCCTAACTAATCTACTCTGGAGGTGTAAAATGTACATTAATTACAATCAGACCTTGATAAAGAGTTTTGCATATGTCCATTATCATTATAGTGAGATGACCCAGAACTCCAGGCTCAGATACTTCCTGAATTGGAGCCTTCTTGGAAGGCAGAGATAAAATTTGCGGTTTAATTTAGCAAATGTTTGTTTAAATTGGGTGTAGTTACAGTGATGTACGAAGGCCGATATAATTAATTCCTTATTTAAAAAAAAATGAAAGTTATCCATTTGTTTTTCTTAAGTGTCCTTGTTAGTTGGATGCTGTGTTATATTTTATTAAAACCAAGCTTTTCAAAAAAGCTGTAATTATCTTGAAATACATTTTCTGATTTATGATAAGAAGTGGATTATATTGAAAATGGGATCATGGCTTCATTTCCATCCCAGATGTGATTCACCTTTAAAACTGTCTTTGGTTTTGATTTCTGGATGCTTAGTAAGATAGAATATTTTCCTGTTTCTAAGGACATGATTTAATGATTTATTGAGAGTCCTTAACTCCCACTGAGGTCAAAACTATCACACAAGGCCAGCCACCAGCAATACTTTAAAGGGAACTGGAAAATTTCTGCCAAGGCATCACTGCATTAGAAACAGGATTGGATTAAAAGTGGCTTCCAAAAGTGGCTTTCCCTTCACTTCCCAAGCAGAACTGCACCTTTCTCAAATTGTCTTTCTCTTTGGTAAGTTTTTAAGCCAAGTTCTGCCATTCTATCTTTTCAGGATTTAGGTTTACCTCTGTAAAAGTCGAAGTTGGCAGAGCACTTCTTTCAGGAAATATATGAGAGAGAGAGAGAGAGAGGCAGTCAGGGGTGGATTTGTCCTGGTGTGCTACCACGAATAGCAAGGGAAGGTTTTCAGCTTTCCTGGATGCCACAGCAGAGCTGATGGTGACACTAACATAGCAGAATCGTACACTGATATGCTACCACAGAAGTCAGGTAGATCACTGGCCCTGAAATGCATACATATCAGGAGAACAGTTCTATTCTGCCTTACGATAGCAGAGGGTGATACTTCTGACTAACCAGCTACTCTCCATCTCGCATTAGCCACAAGTAACCACCTGCTTTCAAAAGAAGTAATTTTCCTGTTCCTCCCTGACAGACTGACAAACAGGCCTGGTTTTGAACAGCACAGGAATGAGGTGGTGGTGCTGGACCACCAAACCAAGCTCCCACAGAGATCATGAAAGGTACTGAGCCATGATTCTTCATATGGGATGAGCACAAACAAAACCAACTAGCATTAGTTCTAGCAGCTGCTTACTCTGTACTGCTGCTTTCTGCCATAGCAAACCCATGCATTTCTGCTGTGCTCTCCTCAACACAGTGACATTTCCCACATACTGCCAGACAACTATTCGCAGCACCTTTGTTTTTCTGCTTCAAGGGCAAGTTTCAGATCAGTGTCTTCATTCCCAGTTTAAATACAGAAGATTGTTTCCAACCAACTAGCTCAGGTTCATTAACAAAAATTTATTTTCGTTAGGTTCTTTTTAATTCTAATCTTCAGACTAGTGGCCAAATAAGTGACAAGTACTTATGGACTATGGGATTGGTTACAGACACTGTGTCACATCTCTTGTGTAGACACATACATAAAAAGAGCACAAATTACTTAGGCCTAAACCTCACTTTGATAATTGATAATCCCAGAAAGGTGCGGATGGTGAAATGAATAGATCTGAGCTCAGCCACAGTGCCATGTTAAATACCCATTGTTGAGGTGTAAAACTCTTCCTGCACCAGCCCCTCCTCCCACTCCCATAGCTCTGCCTTGCCAGCACTCATGCAACTCAGGGTGACATTTTTCTCCTGTACAATTTGGCTGTTCTGTCTCATACCCTAACATCTGGGAAGAAAAAAAAAACACATTCACTTCTATTGAAACCTCAGGATATAAATAACTTGGGATAAATAACAAAGAAAGTTGACATACAAATTAATCTGTCTCATTATGAAAAATTTTAAAAGAAATAATTCTTATATCAATAGTGCCAGCTGCATATCTCTCCAAGCAAACAACACTACCATCACTATTCAGGTATACAAACACCTCCTTTGTATGTAACATTTTTAAATGGTATTGTGCTATCTGCTTATGGATCTGATGGTAGTTACATCTATTAAACTTGTTAACTGTAACTGTGATCACAAATTTTTAGGAAATAATAATTGAAGTGGGCTAGATCTGTGCTAGGGGTCTTTCTAATAATTTAACCAAAGAAAAGATCAAGTTCAAGTACCCTGAGTGTTCCGTGACATTGCTTAATCTGTAAACGAAACTGCAGTCAATGTGTTTGTATGTGCCACTAATTTATTGAGTACCCATTCACGTGCATTTCACCACCCCAGAAATGTTGCCCATACCAGAGTACAATGTTGACCTCTTACAACCTAAGGGGGCTTGGCACTACTTTTGGAAGTCTTTCCAGTTCTAACACCTGAGCAAGTCAGGGCTGGATTGTACCCCTAAAATCACATCCTTCCTGCAGCAGGATGAAGGGCAGTTTCCAGCTGCAGAGATGCTGGGAGCCATACAGGTACTTGCGTAGCCCTAGGCACCCTCCACCCCAGAGAGGCACAGCCTGCCTACCCCACACTGCTGGCCTGTAGGAAATCCTACAATTACCACCCTGGGGCAGGGGATGCTCAAGCTCCACCAGCAATGAATGCAAAAATGTGTAGCAAGGAAGCAAGAGAGGGACGAGCCTTGGGCCGAGTCTTGCAGGGAAGGTGGGTGCTGGCTCAGGATCCTGATGGGTGTCCTATCTGTCCCTTTCTGCAGTTCCATACCCAGTCAGCACTTGCCAGGCACCAACCACAGCCCCTTAAAGATGCCGGAGCACTCCTATGATAATTAGCAAGACACGACTGTTAATGATACAGGAATGCATTTGACAAGAAAGCTTGTGAGAGGCCAGGGTGCAGTGAGACAGAGGTGAAGGTTCCTTCACCCACATCTGCACACTCATAACTGTCTTGTCATGGCCTGACCATGACTAAGAGATCATACTCAGGTCTGAGTTTTCTCTCCTTAGCTATGAGGACTGATGGCATGAAAGCAGGCTCACATGCACCTACTCCCACAAGAGAGAGAAAGCCAGGCAAGCCTCAGCCCAACTGCAGCAAACCCGCCCAGGTTGCAGAACTGGCTGCAATGACTGTGACAAGTGGGGGGACCCGGCTTGCCTCACAACAACGTATGATGAAAAAAACATAACTCTGGAAGCTTGGAGGTTAGCCACAGGTTGTGAAGAGCAGTGACAAATAACGTTACGGGGAACGGTCACACTTTGGCTTGCTTGATGGAAGGCCTATGTCTACGCACAGAGGGTGAGGCTCTGCACACAGCTCTTTCCCCAGATGTAAGTTAAAGGAGATCAGCTGGGTCTAACTCATGGCTTCTCACCTTTCTGCACTGTGCCAGAGATGCAGGCAAGAAGCCAGGGGTGACAGATGTTGCCACCCTCTTTTATGCCTGTCTGGAAAGGTATGTACAGCTCCAGACTGAGAAAGCCACCACTGTGTTCAAAGGTGAGGTACTGCCAAACCAGCAGTATTCCTCCTTTCTGCCCATCTGGCCCATACCTCCAGCTTTATCAGTTCAAGATAAGCGGTGGAGGAGGTTGTATTAGATATATACATACATTAGGTAGCACTCTAGATAACATAGCAACCAGTGCAATGTAATGGCTGGAGCTAGCAGTAGCTTTAGGAAGAGGAAGCTTTATCAGCCTTGTGCAAGCACCCTTTATTTTGAGTGCAAATCAAACAGTGAAAACAGCAGCACGAAGAGGAGACATATCTGGGCACTAAGGGTATACAGTATAGGAAAACAGCCTGGGGAAGTGCTAGGCCAAATTCACAACTGCCTGACACTGACAGTTTATGAAATTATGCCTGTCTGAAGTAGTATTTTTGTCCCTTTAATTCCCCCACTCCTCCATTTGTCATTTTTGTCATCTGTTTAAGCACCATTCAGACCTTATACCAAGACTTTTGTGGCAAAAACCTTATGATTCTCTCACTTGATTACCTCATAGCACCCGACATCAGAAACTGTGGTCAGAGCTGTTATGCTCACTCCTCCATCAACAGCTTTCCTCTCAGTACCTTGGGACAAGTCAAGCCCCTTCCCTGGTTTCCTGGTCAAAAAAAAAAACAAGTTCCAATCTTTACTACTTCTGGAGAAAAGGGGAAGCAGAGTCAGAGTATAACAGGGTCTGTTTAGTGACTGAAATGTGTCTTATGCTTACCATTATGAACACCTGACTGTATATTACCAAATACCTTTCACCTGCATCCATGTAGGACTGCTTGTTACTGTCTTAGCCGTAGCCAGCATTTTAAAGTGGACCTGTCAAATGTCAGGAGTTTTCTACAAGCACCTCTATTTATTTATTTTTTTTTATACTTCCTCTTATTTTTCTTCTCAGTGAGAAAAGTAAGCTGCAAGTCCTCCCACTGCCTATGGTTTCACACTGGTTATCATGACTAGAGAGTTTACAGCACTCAAAGCACAGGAAGTGGAATGTAGTGTCCGTGTGTGTCACAGTGTGGAATGTGACAGCTAAAAGCAATGGTGTGAGTGAACCTTAGTTAAGAAAATACGCTTTTCTACCCTTCTCTACTTGTATATGGTTCCTCTTACATATACTAGTTTCGGGCATAACAAGTTTTTGGAAAGCTGCAGTCAGAAAGGTCTTTCACGCTTTCTGTTTGTATCTGGAGAACCGTAAAGGAGAGTTTCTGTTTACCATTTTTTCCTGTTCTTTGCAACTCTAATGAGTGAAGTGGGGTTACATTATAAAAGCACGCATTATTTTTTTCTGCCATCTGTCACTGTATAATATCACTGTCCAAATTTATCCTCTTTATTCAGGAAAAGAAAATAGGATTATCTCGAAAAAGGGAAGGGAAGGGAAGGGGAAGTGAAGGGAATTTTTTTTAAAAAAGGAAGATAATTTTAAAGAAAATAAAGATCTGAATTTTGTAAATGTAACAAAGTGTCAGAAGATGAAGCCAAAACCAGTGCAAATACAAAGAAAAATAAATTCTAAATTGAAATAGAAATGCAATGATATTATTTAAAGTTTGTGTATTACTGTTTGGTCAAAACATTACAAATAAAAGCCATGGCAAGTGACAGTTAGGCTACTCTTTCACAAGAGCACTGCAGTATGCACCAACATAAAAACTGAGACCGTCCACAAAGCTTAACCACTTGATTTCCTAAGTAACTGCCTTTTCTTTTGAAGACTTCAATTTGTTGTATGAGAAGGAAGTGGTAAGCCAAAGAACGATTGAAATCTATGATCTGTCACCATAGAGGGAGATGATGCATGGCCATTGTAAAAACAGAGAGTCATAAAACAGAAAATGAGATAAACCAGATAGTTTGAGTACAAGATTGTACCCTTATTTGTCTATGAATCATGAGAAAGTGGTGACTTCATTGCACATGAAGCCCTGTAAAATTATAATACTTAGGTATGTCACTTTCACATGTCCAAAGGAGTGTGCAGGGTGTGCACTTGAAATTACCGCTTCATGTTCTTGGGAAATAATGTGATTGCATCTCAACTGCCCATACGGGGCAGTTATTTCTGGTGACCATGGATTGCAGGCATTTAGAGGGTAAAATATGCATCTGAAATGATACTTACACCTTGCTCAGTGGGAAGGCTGGTGCCTTCTCTTCCTACAGCAGTGCTTACTACAACTTCTCAGCCAAGGAGTTATCGCAGAACACACCAGTGAATACTTATTTCTGTATGCCTACAGTATACCTTTCCCTCACAGACATACCTTCAAATACCCACCATACTAGTGTCATAATGTTGTTCCATGAAAACAGAAATAAACCCTCTGTAAGGCACGACAAAGGCTGTTTTCCTCTTTGATACTGCAAAAAGGGGTATATAAGAAGAAGTCTTGACAGGTTAGACATATTTAGGTCATAAAGCTATTTCTTTTGTCCAGTAGCTCTAGAAATTACTATATTTTGGCAGCTACAGATGACTGTGACTATGAACAAACTGTCAAAGTTAATATATGCTGTGTTATTCCAGATCAGTGACAGAAATTTATAACAAGCATTTCCAGGGCATTTATGAGCACCGCTAGCACCTCTGCAGCAGAAGTGATGGAAATTTGGCAAATGCTGCATATGACATGGAAAAGGTATGCACTTTTTCCTCTGCTAAATAGCTGTCTTGAAATTGTGTAAACCTTCTTCACTTAAATAAATATGGTTGAAGACAGAAGTTTCTCATTTCTGGTGTCTCCAGGACTGTACAACTGTCTCTGAACTGAAAATCCAGTCTCTTCACAAGGTAGCCAGCACATTTCTGCTTCACTGAAAAGGATCCTCTTTGAGCTTCTGGCTTTGCTCTTCACAATCTCTCTCTATGAAACAACTTGAATAGTATAGACAAGCCAAACTGAAATGTTTGAAAAAAAAAACCCACCACCTCTGTTATCAGAAGAGGTATCAATTTTATTTTCTTGCTGACAGGTAACCCCCATCCCCCACCAAACAAGCACTGAAAATTCACCTCATATTACCAATACATCTCCTTCTGACATAACTATTAACTGTATTTTTCTCGTTGGCCAAGTCTGTCCTGCAGACATTGGTTGGCCTTGTCATCTCCCAGTTTCAGCATCTTTGCAGCGGTGAATAAGCACCATATGGCTGAAGAAGTTACTGTCTCCAACCACCTACCTTTCCCCCAACAAGTGGAGAAGTCTACCTCATAAATCAGCTCCTGAACTACAACAGTATTAACCTAGCATATTAAGATGAACCTAAATAACCAGACCGAAAAATGTAGCAGCGAAGGATTTGCCCATTTCCAGTGACAACTTCAATATTGAAACAAGCTGCTCAATGCACAATGCTGTAATGCATTTCAGCAGCAGCTTCTAATGGTAACAAGGTTCTCTCAGATACACGCTTTCTTTGCTCAGTCATTGTTTTCATGTCTAGCCCCTGAAGATTTCATATTCTCCAAAACTACTTTTTTTTAAAAAAAAAGGTTAATAACCCTAATTAATAATAATTATAATAATCATTAGCATAACTTTTTGACATCCAGAGCACTTTTTAACTTCTTAATATCCCTTGACGAGAAGGTTTTCCTAAAGTGTTCTTTATTTAATGCTAACATAGTCTAGCAACTTTTGTTCTTCCACACAGGTTTATCATTTTGAAAGCAAAAAACTCAAGAAGTCACTTTATATTTAATCCCAAATTTTCAGACTGGTAGAAGAGTTTGAACATAAAAGCCTTTCTGTCTCACTGTCTGACCTAAAGACTATGGAGCTGAAACCACTCTCAGCAGAGTTTATTGGTGTTCCTCAATGGAACTGGGACTGTTATAACCCAGCAGAAACACTTACATGCCTGGACACCCCTGTGTTATCAGCAGGCTTAGTTTCTTCAGCATTTAATAACAAATATTTATTACTTGACCTCTACTAACTGGTAATCATAGAAAACAAAGGAATTCTGTGCAGAGGTCTTCTCTCATCCCGCTATCAGAGTTTGCCCCGCGTGTAAGAAAGTAGCTTACCTCACAGATTTCACAGGTAACCTAAAATCTACAAGGATTTTTCAAGGGATTGCGTCTTGTGCCTATGGACACAGCATCTCAGGGTACGACTGCACCAGTAAGAGAGGGTCAGTATACAAACTACACACTGAACCCCTGATCGCTTTCCTTGTGAAGTCACTCCTCACCTCTATTCCGGACCACTTCAACAAGCTCTCTGCAAGGACGTGTCCAAACATAACAGGAGCTGTTCCCATTTCATAATGGACAAGGGTACATTTGTTTTGGCTCTCTCCCTTCTACACAGCCTTGTTACAGCATCCCAGTAGATGCTGCATCTTTGAACACACACCACATACTAAAGCATACAACATATACCTTCTAATTTGTATGCTGAAAACACCCATCTGGTGGATTGTAACACAGCCTCTGTATTATTTCAGGCACTCTGAACTTCATAGAAATGTCTTCAGGCCAGAGGGGGCCCAGGAGAGATTAAAGCCAATTTCTACTTAGGGTCCATTTGAGCCAGGGCCTTGGACATTTGGTCCAAGGATTTGATCTGTGGCTGTGATTTCTTCAGCAATACAGGCATTTCCTAATGTCCACTCTGTCTTCCTGGATGCCACAATGCCTCCTAGTCTGAGGTTGCCCTTTGTAAATTTAGTCCTTCAGGTTACAGCTTGTTAACATGGAGACAGTCATGTATGCATAAGCTAAGATATCATTTTACACCACAAGTGATCTTCTCCAATAGCACATGGCATGGGTACTCAGGCTATGTTTATTCCCTCTGGCTCTGAGGCCAATTGGCACTAGTGAAGTCCACTATCATCTGAAACAGGGTGCCCGCATCCAAACTAGTTGTTGGGCATGGTGCCTGGCCCGTGCTAATTCTCAAAACGTGCCCAGGAATTGTTTGGAAGAGGCCTGGGCCAATTGCCCAGGCAAAAACCATTCCAGGGACCGCTCGAACAATTTAACAGTGTAGACCATGAAGTTAGTGCCTGGGCCTGTCTTCTGGCACTGTGTAATATTTAGGATAAGCAGAGCCTGCAACTGCAAAAAAAAAAGGCTGTTTCTTTCATGAAGCATACTTCTCTCTCAGAGCGGCATAAAGTACTTCAAACCTACTGCACGCTGAGTGCCTTCAGAGATCGAACACTTCTACACACAATTTAATGTATCCTGGGAACACTGCAAAATAGGTACTTGAAAGAATGCTAACAAACTGATGAAGGAAAGATCCATATGTAAAATTTGTCACTGCATGTTCAATACATGAAAATCTTTGCAGTGGGCAGAGCTCTAGAGGAGCTCAGGCAAGCCCAGGTACCAAGGGGTGTGCAGAGGAACAGGCTTGCACTAGCCAAGCCGTAGAACCCATGGAACACATTCAGCTGAGTAATCTAAAGCCAAACAGCTTTCAGGATGCTGGGGCATCATATCTGTGGTAGTGAGCATGGTTTTCACTCCTTTGATTTTCTCTGATTTGTGAGAAGACCACTTACAAATAAAAAAAAAAAAAGGTACAACCAGAATAAACAGGGAGATTTTGAAGGTTCCTGATGGAAACTATGCATTCTGTGGCCATTTAAAACAAAATAAGGAGGCAGGGAGGGAAGAAATCTCTCATGTATCCTAGCTTAAATGCTAAGAAACTGGAATATAAGTTTCTATAAACATAAATTGTTTTTCAGATTGCAGCAGCCATTGCGATACCACAATATAAGATGCTTTCAAAACCCCATTTCTTCTGATTCTAATTTTTTGTTTTTAATTGGTGCTAGGAAACTGCATGCTATATTGCTTCTATAATTCCTACAGGCATTTTCTAAAATAATTGGCTGCACAGCTGGCTTTAACAGCTTCACTTATCAGCATACACACATGTACACCCACAGCATAAAGGCATCTTACATGGCAATAGTCACTATACAGAAACTCAAGAGTCGAAGGGATCTCCTGGACAACTGGCTTCAGGTGTCTGCAACTGCAGCTGACCATGCCGTTTGGTTCCAGCCACTTATCAAGCTTCATCTTCATAACTAGGTTACTTGCCTCCAAGACAGAGATGTTCTTGAGTTTTTGCTTTCTGACAGTCAAAAACCTTCTTTTAATTTTCAGACTGAAGTTACTGGCAGTGAGTGCACACCATTGTTCCTCAAGCCATCATTGTCATTGCTGAAATCTCTCTGCTCCCCCTCTGCTATTTACAGAGAAAAGGTCTACCCCACTCTCAGTCTTGGCACAAACCAAATCCCTTTACGATATGTTGACACTGTTAATGATAAAGCTCTTTGCACTATTAATGGCAAATCTTCAATAACTAGCACATATCTTTTGACATAAAGTTATCTCATCGAGATATCAGATTAGCTTGGCATAGTCTTCTTTTGGTAAATAGGTTGCGTTTTTTGCTTTTTTATTCACTGCGATAGCTTCTGTTTATTTTAACACTCTGCAAAGCACTCAAGTTAGGCTAACGGACATGAAGTTGCCTTTTTCCCCTTCATAGGTACAGGTATTACAGCAAAGGTTAATATAAGGATAATCTCATGAGTTCACAAAGACAGTGTTAATGAAAATCATAGAAGTTCTTTTTCTTTTATATTTTCTTGTTTCTTATTTTCTTGTTTTCTTGTTTTCTTACTTTATGTATGGGGTTTCTTGTTTGGTTGTTTGGGATTTTTTAATTATAATATGTATAATGAAAAAGTCAGCAAAGAAGATACTCCATTACTGGAGAAAAATATTGCAAATTTAATTTAGCCTTCAGCTTTCACTAAGTTAAATGATATAATAAAGACCTTTCAATTATAAAAACAATTTCTGTCACTGCCTTTTCTGTAAAGAAAAACATACAAAAACCAGATTTTTTTTCCTTGAGAATCAGCAAATACCACTGAATGAAAACCCACAGGAGTCTCAGAGTGCTACTGCAGTACAGGTATTAGACAATTTGCTTTAATAAGTTGGCTTTCTAAGGTTCAATTCACTTGCAAGTCTCAATAGGTATGTGTTGTTCTGCCTCTAAAGCTGAAATGGTCTTAGCAGATCGTAACAGAAGAGGCTTTTTTTTTTCCATAATTGAAAACTCCTTAAGTAGACTCTTAGATCTAATTTAAAGGATCTGGCAAAATGAGCATTCAATGGAGAAAGTTCAGCTGAAAATAATCTATTTGTGAATGCTATAAGCAATAATTTAAAAAAACCTGGACAGAAGTTAGACTCTAACCATAACTATAGAGGCCACGTATCCACCCAGATTTGCTGACAAATTTTCAAAGTAGCACTGCAAGTGCCCTTGATCTGTTTATGCTTACTACTACATTGCGTATCATGCGTATGAGTACCATGTGAGACGTATCATGGGTCGGTCATCTGAGATTTTGACCGTGGGTGATGCTTTCAAGTAAAACCCCAGGCAGAAATACCGTTACAATTATGCCGGCACTTAACCTCATTTCAGTTCTTTTATATTTATGTTGTGCTGTCTTTCCAGAGTTGTGCATCTATTACATGAGCTTCTGTATTTGGGCTAATTTTCAACATCCTTTCTAATTTTGCATAAATCACAAGCTGTGGCTGCCTGGTATCCAAATTAACTTTTTGTCATAAGCAGCCTTCACCACTCCCATCAAACATAGGCTCTTTCTTACTTTTGCCATCTATATATCTATTTCTTCTCTCAAGTCACAGATTTTTCTGATTTTCCCTAAATTTTCCTTAATATACATCTGTTTGCCTTTTAGCTCCTTGCCAGCATCTACTTTCTGAGTCTACGAGACACAGTTCTTGCACTTTCCTTTTTTCTGGTGTCCCTTCTTAATATAATAGTCTTATTTATAAAAACAGACAAACATAAACACCAAGCTGCACGTACACCTGCGTATTTGCACTGATTTCCAGTGTAACTACATTATCTGTCTTCAACATTTTCTCTATGCTTTCCTGCTCATGGTTAGTTCCATTTGATTGTCTGTCCCATACCTCTTCAGTGAGTGCTCAGATTTATGCAGAAATTTATTCAATGGTCTTGTGAAACTTAAAAGGTAAACTCTTCAGGGTATGAACTATTTGCTTCTCTCACATTTGTCTTTATTTGTTTTTGTAGAGTGATAGGCATGCTTAAGTTTGAAATACTAAGAGTAAGGGCCAGTGCCATTAACTCCTCAAACCCCAAAGTCACATGCAAGTTTGATTTTCAGGCTGTATATTCTGCATAAGGTATGTTTCCCACAGTCCAGGGAACGGATTGGATCCAGGGACTGGATTCATGCCTCTTTCTTAATTTAAACATAGTGAGTTACCAAATGTCTGGAGGAATAGGTCATGTTGCAGGCATAAATTGTTACCTTAAGCTACTTGAGAGATGTCAAACAAGAGCAATGGTTTGAACTTTTGTCATCTTCATTGCTGTGGAGACTTGGTGTCCAAGCTCACATTCCCCGCATACCCACAACTCCCACTGGCTTCTGTTGTTGCTGCATAGACTTCATGACAGTCTGGAGAGAAAAACAGCTCTTAAAAAAATATCTTGGGAGGTGATTTTGTCATCAGCAGAATCATACAGGTTCTGCTGAATGTTTACAGTGATGTCTTTTAGTGAACATTCAGTAGTTTACAACACAGAAACACTTTATGTTACTGATACCATATTATCTCCTAGTAATTTAAAAATAAAAATATGTCACAACAGCAGAATATCTACAGTGACATGTTATACATATTACTAATCCATGAAGACATCCTGTATGATTAAAGTACTGTCCAGTATCTCAAACATTCATTTCTTTCAGTAAATCAAACTTTATTTCTGATTCCCTTTCCCAGAGCAGCTATACATATCCAAAAAAAAAAAAGAGGACTAAACATTACTGCAAGAGAAAATAAAGATTAATCAAATGAATAGACAGAGACCAGATACTACATATGAGCTGTGCACAAGGAAGATTCTTCTTCCCATTTTGGAGGTGTACTCTGTAACAATGTTGAGTCCCCATCTTGAAGTACTCACGTTTATTCAGGCCTCCCTGCCCTGACAGCACTTTATGTGCCTGTGGTTTGGAAGCTACAGCCCTCACCCTGTAAGCTAACGTGAGACTTGGCGCTCATTTAGGAACAGCTCTCAGAAGGAGCAGTTGAAGACTCTGGCATGCCGGGACCTCCCCACCAAACCCAGCTCTGCGGAAGCACTGGCATCTCTCGATCCCCTCAGTTACAGACTGAGGCACCCTTCCCTGCATTACTTCCCTGGACCCTTCCACCACCACAGTTTTCTTCTGTTCTGACCTACTTTGCACATACGTTCATTCACTCATCACTGACAAAACTACAAATCGCATTTTCCTTGCTTTCCTTGCCCCTCTCTCCTCAGTCCCTTCCCCACTTGCACATCATCCTTTTCTTTTTTTATTGTTATGCTTTTTCACTTATAAATAGATGTCTTTTTGCATCTGACCTTTGGTTTGAAAATCCTTCTCCGCCCTATGGCTCAGGAGAGGCCATTTCGGTCTTTCTGGTTTTGCAGTTCTCCCAAGAATGTAATTTCCTTGGGAAAAGGAAAAAGAAAAAGAAAAAAAAAAAGAAAGACAATCTTCCCCTTCGTATCAAAATCCATTCATCCACTTCTAATTTTAGTTTCTCTTAGCAAACACTACCCTGTAATTAAAACATTGGCAGATGAGAATATTATAGAGCTTTCCAGTTCAAGTGAACATTATTGTCAAACGTGATAATTTTGTGTCTGAAAGTCTAGTAAACTGACTGAAAACATGTAGGACCATCCAGATTAAGGCTCGCAGGGACCACTTTACACTGCATTGTTCAGGCTGACTCCATTGCCACAGGTGGTATTTGCAACAGGACCAAAACCAATGAACAGCTGATAGAGGCCAACATACCAGGACAAATGCTGACATCTACCAGCAGATGATTTAACTTCCTTCTCACAGGGATGCTGTACACTTTCTTGGAAACCCTTCATTTGCAAATGCGCTGAATTTCAAGTAACAGGACCATTGCAGAACCAAGCCACCAGAATTGTTTCCTTCCCCTGACCTAAGTATTCATCTTCCACAGACCTCCCAGTTTTCCTAATCTGGGAACAAGGATTCAAATTAATATGTGCCATGATCAGCAAAACAATTGCCAGTCTCCACAGGCATAGTCATACATGCATTTTTGCTAGCAGCTCCACTTAAATGAGACCTCCTACGACCACTCTTTCCTACCCTCATGAACTTTCCATTTCACTAGCCATTCCTTTCATCCCCAACCTCCTTTCTACCCCAACCCTAAACACAGCAGCACCAGCAAAACTGAGGCGGCTGTGAGCAACGTTATAGAGATAGGAACAAATGCCTGGGCAAGGGCAGCACCTCTTAAACAGGCTTTATGCCAGATCAGATTGTTTCAAAAAGGAACTATCATCTCATGACATAGAAACAATCTGAACTTTTTGCAGTTGACATATACCTGTGACAGAACTAAAAATGGATTTTGTCTTTTTTACATCAGCAAAATGTAAGGGTGCAAATTCTGGTTAGTTTTTTACTCACCTGTTTTAGAGATTTTAGCCTGACAACTGAACTCATACAGCAGATACTTCTGTCAAGTAGAATGAAGTGGGCAAGCTCAGGGATGTGAACAAACTTCAAGGAGCAGAGCCCAAGAGGGCATTAATAGTTTTATCAGTCCTTAGAAGATCAGAAAGGATGTGTCAAGGAACACGCACAGCATGGCACATGCTAGCTACTTACTTCTTCCTCTTATCTACCTTACAAGGCAGAATCTTGTGTAGTTTTAGCTGGGTGCATCATCTTCCATCTTTAAATTTTCTCTCATAATCAATATGAGTCAAAATCTCTCACAAGGCACGTGAGGCCTTGGGGAAGGTGGAGGGAGAAATAGTTCATGTATCTTCATGCAGCACTATCCAGAGTTAGGAAGGTAGGGCTGTGCTTTCCTCTAAAGGAAGGAGGGAAATTGTAAGGCACTGGTTGTTTTTTGTTTGGATTTGTGCAGATGAGAGATTCTGTACTTTGCTTTCTATGCAGAGGAAACATATTTTTAGATAAAGAAATAAAACAGGCTGTTTAAATAAAAAACAGGTTTGTTTTTTAAGTTTTTTGCAAAACCAGATGTCCTACATTTCAAAAAACTCTAACTCTACACTCCTAGACCCCTACCTTGCATTAACATTTTACTGATGCAACACATGGGAGTAAAACATGAACATATTTAAATTGTGCTGCTTCAGTTTTGATCTGATTTCTCCTTTACCACCTTAACAGCTCATCCTTTGGGGATTCTGTTGTCACCAAGCTCCTGTAGGCTTCCCAGTCCCTATACAGACGGTGTGTTGTCCTGCCCGTTTTGGTGTTAGCTATCCAAAGGGGATGGTGAGTTAGCTGACGATGGACGTACCTTTCAACATTCAAATTTAGTTATTTCACTTAAAGGATTGCAGAACCATCCTGCTTAAAGGCTCCTGAGCAGTTAAAATAGGAGTGTTTTGTCTATGCTGAGTGAATCACCTGCCCTGGGAGCCTTCAGTGCCTTTTACAAACTCATTTCACCTGCCTGGGAATAAAGAGTTAGCCTCCCAGATTCCAGCAGTGATAATGCATCGACCAGGTTTTGAAACGAAGCATCTCTTTTGCATGTTCCCTCCTCCCAAGAACAAGTTCACTGTCTTAATCCCAAGATATTTTAATGCATAAATTTCATGTCAGAGGAGAACATTGTACACCCAGCCAATGTGCACAGAAAGCAGGGTGAATCCATTAACTGATACATTGCTACTTGACATGAACTTGCTGTTGCTTGCCAGCATAGAAATATTTCCAGTGAAGGTATTCAAGGTCATCTTGCACAGAAAAGAGACATATCACACATGCATGCATGATTGCTCCTTGAACTACAGCTAACTCTACAGAAAGCTGAGTTAATATTGGCCAAACTAAAATAAAATATTCCAGAGACTAAAATTACTGTGCAGGAGAGCTACAGAAGCTGTCCAAGCAGTTAATTAACAGTGCAAGCAACAGTGGACAAAATGTTAGTGGTGGAGAACAGCTTAGGCATCCAGTTAGAGACATGCATTTCACTGTTCTCTGTTATTTCAAAAGCAGGCATTTATAGCACCAGCCTACTGCAGATGGATCTCCTTTTTTTTCCCTGAACGATCTTCCCCAGCTCATCTAGATGGTCCTTGCCTTACTTTAAGGTTAAGTCTAAATTAAGTTCAGATATGTGTGTGGGTATTCTTGTCAGTCATATTGCTGTAATTGTTTATAGAAAAATAAAAGTGAGGCTACATGAATAGAAGCATACAAACCATATTAAACTGAATGGGCACTTCTGTTCAGGGTTGATCAAACCACTAGTTACATGGCAATAACGCAGAGTTAAAAATGGTAGGACAGATTGCAAGTAAATCTCTTTTCAAGTTATGTACATGAGTTCATATCTCATATTTTATTGCCTAGGATTAACATCATTACAGTTCACAACCCTTTCCTCAAGAGCTGAATTTCCAACCATTAATGCCATTCAGATGTCCTGAGTTGGTGCTAGATAGAGGTCCAACGGTATTAATTTCACCTCTTGGCACATAAATGTTTTCAGACAGTGACAGCACTTCATGTAAAATGTCATTCATGTTTGACAGCTAAGTAGAAGACAGCAATCCTTGTGCAGGGGAATCCATCCCGTCATCCAGTCTTGACTCCCATACATTTTGCAAGCACTAATTTCCTAGATTAGTAACATGGAAAACCTGGTCAATACTTCCAATATTCTACCTTTAAAAAAATAAAATTGTTCTTATTGTCCTTATTCTCTACAGTAGCATTTGGTCAACCTTTCTCAATGCGCAGATCTGTCCAACGTTATCCAATGAAGTTACAGATCCCTGTATAACAAATTTGGACTTGTACTTCTGTTAGTTACATTTTGGGAATTCCTTAGAAGTAGCCATCAAACTGTGGCTTGAAAAGCATCTCTCACTTAGCCTGTTTTCAGGAGCCTTTTCCCCTGTCCACAAGGGGGATTTAAAGGTAACCTGACAACAGGCCTCCATACAACACAAAATAACATCCTAACCGCCATTAATCTAAAAAACCCACACACTTCAGCCCTCAAATGAAAAGACTGTTCATTGCAGTGGTCACTAAAAGGGTCAGTCTATGAAGAGAGTGAGTTCCGCCTAATGGGCGCTCATTGCTTTCAGCTTTTTCACCTCACAAAGTTCTTCTTTTCTCGTTTCCCTTTTACACAGAATGCTAGTCCTTCCTATTCATCTCCTGAGGAACCTCATACATAAAGCAGAGACCCATCCCACAGGCAAATGAGAGGGAACTGCTAGAGAGAGTCCAGCGCAGAGCCACGAAGATGATTAAGGGAGTGGAACATCTCCCTTATGAGGAGAGGCTGAGGGAGCTGGGTCTCTTTAGCTTGGAGAAGAGGAGACTGAGGGGTGACCTCATTAACGTTTATAAATATGTAAAGGGCATGTGTCATGAGGATGGAGCCAGGCTCTTCTCAGTGACATCCCTTGACAGGACAAGGGGCAATGGGTGCAAGCTGGAACACAGGAGGTTCCACTTAAATATGAGGAAGAACTTCTTTACGGTGAGGGTGACCGAACACTGGAACGGGCTGCCCAGAGAGGTTGTGGAGTCTCCTTCTCTGGAGACATTCAAAACCCGCCTGGACGCATTCCTGTGTGATATGGTCTAGGCAATCCTGCTCCTGCAGGGGGATTGGACTAGATGATCTTTCGAGGTCCCTTCCAATCCCTAACATTCTGTGATTCTGTGATTCTGTGATTCTGTGATTCTGTGAATTTCAAATTAGAGCAACATACATGATTAAGGGATAGAGAAACTCACTCACTGTAAAAAGAGAGGTTCTATAAGACGAGTACAACAGACTTGTCTGACCAAGCATGGATTAAATTATGAAAAAGGCATGATCATCATCTTCCCTGTAAATATTTGAAGGGTATAAAATGAAGAAAGGGTATGAATTGTAGTAGTTTACTTTCTGGTGTAAGAAATAATATCTTTGGTCATGAGTGAGTGCAGCCAGTGAGGAAGGACGACTATTTCTGGCCCAACAAAACTTCTACCAGTTGCTCAAGTAGCTGTGTGCACACTATGAAATCATGTCAGCCTACAGCCCATCTAACATGGGGGCAGCTCTTGGGCAGCTGCCTGCAAAGACTGGAGAGGTACCAATTGCTTTTCTGAGTATGTGCACGAAGTTTCAGGTGGAGCCAACCAGGAAAAGAAACACTCTCAGGGGAGAGTGTAACCAGGCTGTATTGTTCTGGGTACATTCAGCAACTCAAACCATGCATTGAAATGCAGTTTATCTCCAACCAACCTGACTTTGTCAAAGGAAATAAGCCCCTTCAGCTTTTAATATTAACATAAATTATAATCTATTTCAGCACAGTGGCATCTCAGCACAGGAAGGTATTCAGTGAACACAGGGTTATTTGCCTGCAGTCTGTCTTCCCTGTATTTATATTTCCTCCACACTAGTCTTCTGACATTGACTCCACTCTCTCTACACAAACGAGTACTATACAACTGTATTACTCACTAAATTACACGACAGCTAGCTTTCCACACACATGATATAACTGGTGTCTTCAGGGGGGCAATATACAAGATGAGGATGCTGGCTTTTGAGTCAGAAAATCAATTCCGTGTATGGTAGGGCAGCATGAGAGAGAAGAGAGATTTTTGTGGAGTGCCTTGGTCTAGCATCCACTAATTACCTCAGGAAAGCTCAGATCAAAGGAAAGCAGCAGCATTATTTGTACAGGTGAGTCAATTCCAGGCATACTCTCTCCCTGCACCTGAAGTGCAGAAAGCAGATGAGAAAGGCTGTTCAGAAGAGATAAATACAAGGTGGGATGGTGCTCAAAGACTAAATGTGAACTATTGAGCAAAAGTCTGTCCATGTGGGCAGTTGAACTATGCAAAATTAACAGATTACACTTCAACCAGGACTGAAATTACTGCAAATCTTTTATGTTTAGCTGCAAAGCATTTCAGATGTTTCAGCTCGTTTTGTGATGGTAAGTTTTTAGCCTTCTTAAAGCTAGAACCATTTCCTAGAGAGAACAACAGAAGCATCACTGCCCAAAGCAGTTAAGACAAGACTAGACACCATTTGCTGTCAAAAGCAGCACAACCTTAAGCGGTAGAGAGCAGACATAAGACAGCGTCCTGTAACTAATTTCTGTGCTTTATCAAAAAGAGATTTCTTTTGGTTTTGCTACATTCTTTTTAAGTTCATGCTCCTTTGTTCCAGTGTCTGATGTAAATTCAGAGATCATTACACGTCTCTTCATACACAATTCTGCGCTTTACAGTCCCTTTTCACAATACTAGTTTTTAAAGCCTTTTGAAGCATTACAGACTCAACTGAATCCAGATGCCATCTTGTAGGCACAGTCAGTAGAAATAAAAAAAAGGAAGAGCAGAACTTTGTATCTGAAGTGCAATTCCACTCCATGCAAATAGCATCTCAATTTCAGCAACATTCAGTTTTATTACAAGAACCTCATTTTAATGCACAACTTTTTCTCTTTGAAGCAACAAGTGCAGAAAAATGTGTCAGTAATTGTTTCACATCCCGTCCTCTCTGACAACAAACCATTAGACAGCCCACTAGACTGGAAGAATGCCTTAGCTGTGGTTGACTGAATACTCGCTTTCTTCTCCACCAGAGTCCTCTTTGAAATGTGTTTTTTTCAGTAACAGTTTATTCATTAGTTTTGTACACCCTGTACAGGTCCATTGTCTCTTGGTTTTTTGCTTGTCTGTATCATACTGCACTTCCCTCATGGCAACGTTTGGAAAAAGAGCAAAAAAAGAGCCCCGTCAGTCCTCACCTGAAAAGTTTGTTATCTAATTCAGAGCATTTCTGGGATGAGAAGTGGTTCATGCCCAGAGCAGAAGAGGCCACGCTTGAAGTAGAGAGGGAGGATGTGGCCCTCCCAGGACTAACAGGATTACTCAGATATGGGGCAGACCTCTGGAAAAAGGTGGCCCAGAAATGGACATGAGCAGGACCAGGCAGGGGCCAAGTATCCCACAGGTGACTACAGGCCTCTCAGCAGAGGAGCTAGAGTCCTTCTGCATGAGTCTCTATCCTGGGCAGAGCAGTAGTCACAATATAGATCATTAAAATGGATCAACTGGGCCCGTAAGGTCTGGATCCAGTTTGAAGGATTGATTCACTCTGACTTCCTTGCCTTTTCCTCAGGGTCTCACCACCTCTTAGCAGCTCTCCTCCTTTACAAGAGGTCAGTCCTTGCCCTCATGGGAGGAAGTAGCTCATGGTGTATGTCTCAATAATTGAAGAAGGACCCCAAACTTCTAGCCCACAGGCTCTTGGATATCTGACCTGAATAGACGGACAGCTCAGGTTTCATTCAACAAACCCCCCAACTGCATGCTCATCTCCCCTGGACACAATCCAGCTGAAGAGAGAAATTAATTCCAAAACGATTCCCAACAAAGTGTTTCATTCATTCTGAGAAAAGAGTTTTAACAACTGTTTTTTTCCCATGGGGAGAGGGAGAAAAGGTATTTCAACTTTCCACCCCAGTTCAGAGTGAAAACCAGTACCGAAATATTTCCCCAGAAACTGAAAGGGGGTTTGATTTTTGTTTTGTTTTCTTCTCAGCTTGATTTCTCTATTTGTAGGTGAGAAAGGAGGTGAGAAGAGAGCAGAAGACAGATATGGTGATGGAAGCTGGAAAAGAACTGAAAAGGATTGTGTTAGCACTGTGCATCCAGTTTGAACTATGGAAAGTGCCAGGAGCTCTTACAGACTGAAACACTGTAGATGTGTACAGTGCATGCACTTACACAAGCAGAAGGAACCTCTTTTTTCTTTCTTTTTTTCCTGTCAGCATCAAAAATGTGAGTTTTGCCCCTTGTTAGAGGCCTGGACTCCTGTTCTGGTGAGCGTTCTGGAGTATGATTCAGAAAAAGTTCTTTTTTGTCACTGGCCCCATTACCGAATGTTTTGCAGCCCTGCCCAATAAAGATTTATTCATCTCATATGTTCCTAGTTGTGACCTTATGTTCAGCCACAGTTGGACTGCTTTGCGCTCCAAGGCTCTTGCCTCAGCGTTCCAAACCTGGGAACTGCTGCGCCTGGGAAGACTAGCCTGCAGAGCCTCGCTGGACAGTAAATCAGGCCTTGAAGTCTCAACTTTTTTAAATCAAGCACTCAGCCTCATCTGTTCTCTTATTGCACTAATACCGCCCCAAGGAAAATCACAAATAAGAGTCCAATATATTTCAAATGTGTTATTTAACTGAATCATGTTTTGCTTAGAGTCAGCTTGAATATTGCATTGCTTAACGTTTCCTTGAATATCCTTTCTCTACGTGCTGTTTATGATGAATGTCTTTGAGCCAACTTTTATACTGAAAACAGGAGCCCACCATGAGGGCTTACATGACTGAAGTGGGCACTGTGCTCAACTCTCCAGCCCCCTGGTCAAGACTTGTTTCACACATAAGTTTTCTGCAGTTATATCTTACCCTTCCTCAAGCCACACGTAGCTGTGCAGTTCAGAAACATGACTCAAAGATTTCTTTCAGAGTGTTACCCTCCTTCCCTACCCCTTACTGGCCAGAAGTTCATGGGGATCATCCTCACTCCCAAAATACACTTCATCAGTATTCAGTCCCTCAATCCAGCTGAGCCCCACTACGTTTCCCTCCTGGTGAAACCCCATGGCAATTCTTGTGCTGAGAACTAACAGCAGTGCTATTTTCTCTGCTCAGGGAGACTCTCTGAATAACACAGAAGGGGCACAGTGCATCCCATTAGACAGGTATAAAAATTTACTGCTGGCAGGTCTCAGAAAAGGTGGTGTTTCTGTATCACAAGAACAGTTTAGATCTAAGCAGCTTCTAATAGTTATTTGACAATGATCAGAAGAACTTTGATATTAATTACAGCTAATGTCTCCTACTCACTGTGCTGAAAGTGAAGCTTAAACTATGCCAGATTAATGGCCCTTTGCCACTTACGAGGTTCTTTATGGCTAATTTGTCACCATCCATCAAGCATTGTTCATGTCTTTACTCAACAAAATGAACAGGGCTTTAACCAGGGAAGGTGAGATATTTAACTAATAAAAAATAATGAAGTAGGTTTCTGAGACACCCTGATGAACTCAGTACTTGAACCTTTCAACTTGCATTTACCTGGGAGAGCATTTGATGAGATCTTCCAATTTTTTTAATCATTTCATTCAGTGTATTTTTTTTTCCATATATTTCGCTGTCTGTAATGAGAACTGAGACACCAAGCACATAAGGAAAATAAGCTGTCTGTATTACCACAGTGGTTTTGATGGGGGGGGTGGAGGGGACTAATAAAAAAGTTACTTTATCTGCACTGAATTCATGGTGAACTTTTCAAGGGACCTATCTTTTGCTCTTGGTTTAAGTAGCAGAAATTTGTCGTTGATGTGCTGCTAGTGTCTCAAAAGTACTTTTCATTGATTTGAGGAGGAACACATGTGAAACTGGAATCATTGAGTGTGTCTTCAAGAAGCAAAAGTTCACTGTAATATTAAGATTTTCCCTCGGCTTTTCTCTGTGGGGGAGAAATTAGCTGCGTTTGACCTAAAAACCTCAGACCTAATTTTGAATAACTACAGAAAAACAGTTTTTAACAGGATTGCATTTCACTGTCTCAGACAAATGTGAATTCCTTTCCCTTTGCATGGATTTCTCTAAACAGGGAAATCCAATTCCCTTTGGATTCTTCCCCTCTGAGTGAGGATGAGACTGAGTCATCCTCCATTTGTTTATCTTTGATGACGAATATTACTCTCAACTTGCAGACAATGTCAGAAATGAAAACAGGGCATCTGGAGCTTGGTTCAGTTACACTTACACCCTTCCAAAATATTTCATAGAAAATATGAGTATGCTTGATTTAAACACCTGAATAACGCCACTGGCTTTAGCTGGGATATTCCTAACATTAAAATTTGCTGGATTAAGACCATCATATTTGTTAAAGCTGTGCCTCATTTGCAGTCATAATTTGGCATTGGTACAGCTGTGGCATTCCTGGCAGTGAAACAGGCTTAACAACTTGTTAGTTTAGACATAGTCTTCTGGAAGCACCATGACATTCATGATTTAACACAACCACTTATGTTGCAGATACCACCTACATCCAGGTGGGCAGGTCTTTGGACAGGCCACACTTCATGGTCCCCCTGCAGAGAGCACTGATAAGGCGATTCCTTGTCAGACTTGTCTATGAAAACTTCTAATTCCATTTGTGCACCTGTGAGTGCAAAATGCAAGGTGTACGATGGAAACTTGGAAAGCACAGCCTGCTCTGCAGCAAGCAATAGGCCTAGTCTGGAATTTTATGTCTTCTTTCTTTAGCGATTCAAGTATGATTTAATCTGAAGCAGTGATAAAAGCAGAATGCGGGAAATTCTATTCAGCCATCCAAATTAAAGGCAGTAATTCTGTAGCAGGCTACAGAAAGCCACACACAGAAAACACAAATATTAATGTATTGCAGTTTCTGTTGTCAGAGTCTTTTCTCCTTGCTGTCATTTGCTCTGCTCAGCAATGATATAGGCGTTCTGTTGAGTCAGGCTCTTTTCACAACAAACAGGATGAAATTGTTTCCTTGGTTAGACAGCTCACCCTTGAGGTATGCTCAAAGAATACCTTTCTTTGCACATCTATACTGCAGCTTTCAATTGGGGAGGCAATATAAGCAGCAAGAAGCAGCAGGGAAGAGAATAAAATGTCCTTTCTGTCCAGACAGAAAACTCCATGCTGGCAAAAAAAGTTAGAATTCAGCAACTCAAAAAGTTTGTTTGCATTTATTGTGCATTCATGTGAGAGAATTCACATAGATGTGCACGACTGACTCCTTTCCTGGTGGCTGTTGGAACTGCAGCTCTCAGAACCTGAACCATTCAGAGAGCTGGAAATGTTTGTCTGATCATCTGCAGTAACACTTTTATGGAGAAAAACTCTTTTCTCCCAAGGATATTCTCATCTGCAAATGCAACACAGCCTCTTCTCCATCTGATAGTGGTTTTCCACTAAATTCTCTCTGGGCAAAATAACTAAGCAAATCCTGCTGTTATTTCTACTTGCTGTTGAGTGTTGATCTTCTGTAGTCATTCCTAATACAATATGAGATGAGAAAAAATAATTTATTTTTAAAACCAGGCACAACACAGATGATACACTGCACAAGATTATTATTTCCAACTTGCTGTTTGTCATCAACAAAGTTTGAGGTGGCCTGACAGTGATAAGGCAACACCAAGAAATGAACAATGTGTGTTAGATATCCAGGAAAGCTCTACCATCTCAGCTGGGATTCTAAACAAAGCCTTTGAGCAAGTCTTGGAAAACCACCAGTAAGACTCCTATCCCCGTAGTTCATGCCTTTTTTTGAGACTACAAAACTGACTTGATAGTTTTCAGGCTTGACATTATACTACAGTGTGAGTTCACGCTTGCAATAAATTGCAATGCTTTAATAATATGCTTGTTGTTTACTAGGAAGCAGAGAGGCTAAGCAGCACCTAGCCCAGTCCAGTACGAAAACTGAAGCAGGTTTGTGTAAAGTTTGAGCTCTTCATGCCACCTTTGCAGTTTCTGAGGTTTTCTTTAACTTTTGGCTTTGTAGCCTCAAAGTAACTTCAGTCAAAATAGCTGAGCACTGTCAGGTTTCAGGTCAAAAGTATGTCAAAAGTAGAGCTTTACGTGATTTCCACCCAACAGTAAATCCCTCCTGACATCTGATATTTAGCCTAAGCTCACTTGAAAAGTTTTAGGTTTTGTGGTGAAAGTTTCTCACAGCTCGAGGTTGAAGAAAGCTGGAATGTTATAGTCCTCTCAGCGGGTTTCATCCAAATCCCAGCTAATTTGATAGGCGTCTTCATGACTACCGGGAGAAGTGGATCAAAGCAAAGATTTTGCTGGTGTGCGGAGTCAGATTCTCAAACAGTATGCACAGGAAAGTGCCAAACAGAAGAATAAAACAAGATAGCAATGGTCAGGTTTTTTTCACTTATTAGTTTCAAGTAGCAACTATTGAGGGCAAAGTTCCTGGTAAACGCCTTATGAAACACATTTCTTCTTTTAGACTCGTTACATCATTTTAGAGTCACAGCAACAAACATTTTCTGCAATATAAAATAGGCAATTTTCCACCCTCAGGGACAGTCAAGGATGACATCCCCAGGTAGATGCTGCTTGCCCCTGGGTGTGTATTCTGGTATAGTCTGGAAAGATAGCAGCACACAGCTTGCCTCACCAGTGCATCGTTACACCTTTCTAATACCCCAAGCACACAAGCTATCTATTGAGCAGCCAGCTGTGAGTGACACAAGCAAGGATATTTCTGGAATGTCCTGCTTAAAATCACAAGGGTGTAATCCACAAAGAGATTTAGACACCTAAGAGTCTCAACACTGCAGCTCAACTACTTCTTACCTTCAAGCATGACCAAAGTCCCTTCTTCCCTCTGTTTATTCCAAGGAAGTCCTCTGGGCAGCTACATTTCTGCTGCTAGGCATCAGCAGAGCGCCCTTTGTCACAACTACATCGAGCAGCACTGTAGGGAAGTTCTGCCCCAGAGGGATCTGAGAGAAGAGATGCACCATCCTCCAGTATCAAACACACATAGCCCAGCCAACAAAAGCCCTGAGCTGAGACAAGAAGATTTTTGTCAGAGGTCTGTGCAAGGGCAGTCTGATGGATCCATGCTATGAATCAAGCTGTCAAGGCAATAGCTTTGGATGGCAGATACAGCCCAAGCCTCAGGAAGGAGGTGATGTCCCATCCCACTGCCAAAGTGTTTTTCGGAAGGCAGGTTGCCTGCTTCAGGCTCAGGCAGCAGTTTTGAGTGTTGATGTCGGCCTTGGATGCTTGGAGAGGTGCTTTTAGGAGACACATTCCCTGGACATAATGGCTTCACACATAGGAATGTGCCTCTTCAGTTTTGTCTCTCATTGTCATGAACAAGGGGTAAATAAATTATTTTACAACACATTTGATGAAAAGGAAAGGAGTTTATTTCCTTTCCTTTTCCTTGCCTTTATTTCTTTGCCTTTTTCTTCATAACCATTATCCAAAGGCCATGAAAACTAAAGTAGCTAAATATTAAAAGCTATTTTCCCTCATTTGAAAATTTGAATTGCTAATTCTTATCTGCAGTAAAAAACTTTGTGCAATGCTGTTTTTAATTTATCATGTAGAATAGACTAAAAAATCTGAATATATTACATTGAAAACATTGCAAACCAGAAAAAAATCTTTGCAACAGTCCTTGTTTAAATTATTTCAAACATAACAACTCATATTGCAAGTTCCCTGACTTCCTACCTGTATGTTTCGTCACTGGAGGCAAAGATTCTCCTTCAAGGAAGAGGACATTCAAGGTTTCCCATCACTCAAATTGTCCTACAGGATGAATGATAGACCTGATGGTAACCTGATGGTAATTTCTGGGCAGGCATGTGGTCTGTTAAGCTGCATTCAGAGGACAATTTCCTGATCCTTACAGGCTTAACAAACAATACAGCTTGTTACACCAGTTGAAAATGAGGCCCTGTGGGTCAGTTCTGCAAAACCACAAACATACCACCAAACAGAAAGGATTACTAACCTCTGTTCAAACAGGGCTCTCTTGGCAGGTTGTGTTACGCAACTTTTCCAAAAGCATGTTAGATATTGGCAGACACTGAGAAATATCATCCAAGTCCTTTTCTCTCTCACTCGCTCTTTTTCTTCTTTAAAAGTCAATTTGGAGAGAGAAAAAATGTTCCATGAAGAAACCACTTTGAAGCTTAATTTTTCACTGCCAAAGTACTTGGGACACTCGTTTTTTCCAGTCTTTCTCTAACTCTTGTTATCACTACTGCTGGTTCATCTCCTGATGCTGAGGGAAAAACAGTTTTATGGGAACATGAGGAGGTCACAACTGAATTGTTTTGGCTGTTATAAATGGCTCTGCAAATCATTCTCTGCACTGCTATGAAAGTGGTTTTCATAATTTCTGAATCAAAGCTGACAGTCCGGGGCAGAAGGATGCCCGGAGTGGTGGAGAAGCATTCAGGCTCACCTCTGGGGCAGAAGGAGCACCTCTCACCCAGCTGTGGTCACTATCCTGCATACTGCTGAAGCAGTACTCCATAGCAATCCCATTCAGCTTTCTCTGGTGAGAAAAAAATATCTCTGACCTCCCCTGTAAGTCCTTATGAGATGCAGTAAATCAGGACTGATACCTCAAGATGCTTCTGGAGAACATATTAGCTCTGCTCTTTTTTTCCCTATCTATCTCCAAAACTTGTACAGGGATTTTGTTTGTATAGAAACAAATAAACCATTGAACTGTTTCTCAATTCCTTCATAAAATGCCATGCGCTCTCCACACATACATGCACACAAATATATTGGAAAGCAAGTTCAGTAATTGCAATAAATCACTATTTCAGTGAATTTCACCTACACTTGCTGTCTGCAAACCTTTCACAGAGAACTTATGAAAAAAACAGTTTTAGCAGAAGTTATTTGTAAACTCCTTTAATAAAAAATGCTTGGATATGATGCTGTTTGTGAATAGTTCACTGTACATATTTATAATGACGCTATGTGTAACTGCATCCCATTAATCAATCAGACGGTTTGTGTCTGTTACCTTTTCAGAGGCAGAACGCTGTGTGATAAGAATATAAACAGACTATGCAGCTGAACATAGCATTGACCTGCGGTGAATCTTTAAGCCTTTTGGCTTTTCTCAAGATTTTTCAAGATTATTAATCAAATGAGTGTGTGTGTTCACATTAAGGTGCCAGAAATAGGTCAGTAAGAGACATAAAACTGAAAAATCACTTCTGATTTTCAAGAATCTCTACAGAGGAAGGCTGCTCATGTTTGGCATCCTCTTAGGTTTTAGGCATGGTATGGTTGCTACATGATTACCATTACCACAAAGAAGGTTATTCTGGACAGAGCAGAAGTCAAAGTTTGGCTGCTCAGAAAGTAAGAGACTAGGGTGCCAACACATTTTAAGCACATCCAGCATTAGGTTGCAGCTGAAAGAAGTCCTTGGGATTGAAGTGTCAGAGGTAAGAACCTACATCTCTCCTAAGTCCTATTTCAGGTGCCCTCTTCCTTGAATCAAGTTCTTGGTGCACTTTGTTCCATCTCAATCTCTTACTTGGAATTGTGACTGAAATTTGGAATATATTTCATTAAGATATGCTGTGGGAAGGTTGGAATGAACATAATGAAGAAAAAAGCAAGAATAAATCTTCTCAGGACATGTTCAACTGAGGGCTGACATCTCAGATTACTGTCGGCATCAGCTGCTTCTGAGCATTTCCAGTCCTGGCATTCATGAGAGTAGTGATAAAAAATAGCTAACGTCTGTCAATCCCTATTTCAACAGTGGACTTCACAGTTGAATAAACATACTTCTAAGCACTGCATCTTGATTTTCTTTTTAAGCACGTAGCTTCTTTATCCCTTCACATAGAAATGGCTTTCATAGGAAATTTAAGATAAATAAAAGAAAAAGTTCAGTATAGACATGTGGTGTTCATCAAGTAGAACTCCCAAATCAGCAGTAGTTTTCCTTCACAGAGCTGGAAACCATCACCATGCCATCATCATCTGCTCATTTGGATCCCACTAGCTACCATGGCTGAAAGCTATTAGCCCTCTTTGAACAATGGCACTTCCAGGACTTTAGTCTCCAGAGGTTGATAAAATGGGGGAAAAAAAATAACCTATTGTGATGGGCATTTGCTTGTTTGTATTCCCAGGCACAGGTCTTGAGCCAGTTACTCTTTCAAATGTTGTTAAAATGCCAGATCACCATAGCAATCACAGCAGAGAAGTTCGCTTGCTATGACACTAAGGATCACTCTTGGCCATGTGTCATACAGAAGCACAGCGCACACTTATCTGCTCCCATCAGTTGGGAACACATTTGGTCACCTAAAATTTCCAGTGATGAACAGTCTCTTCCTTTAAGCTTGGATGTCCTGTTTTGAATCTAATCAAGATAAGTATTGGGTAGCATCTCCACAAGAGATCACTGTGCCTCTTCTGTATAATCTGTAGGAAATATGGAAAAAAGAATGGGTGCTGCTTCTCACAGGTATCATCACACAGAATTTTCAAATGCCCTAGAAAGAATTAAAAGCATCACTAGTTCATAGCTTTACTCGAGAGCACATTTATTTCTAACAAAAAGCAGTAAGTGTCCTCCTGATATATTTATCTATTCCTACAGGTTTCTTCTGAAATATTTTCCTTTTTTTTGCCCTGATGTTTCCATTTAATTTGCTTGTTCTTTCTTTTTTTTTTTCATGACTGTATTAGTGTCTATCAGTTTTCAATTGGTTGCTTTCAGTGCTTATACTCCTCAAAAGCTGTAACTATTTTATTTCTCCTATTACATTCCTTTCCCAGTTTGCATGTTTCATACATTTTCAGTAATCCAGTAGAGGCTTTGTAAATTGCAGTCCTCCATGTGATGCAGTCTGAGACATAGGATATCTCATAGGGCACTACACAAAGGGGAGATATACTATAGAAGACAATTTCTTTTGTTAGCATGAGAGATGCCTTCTATGGCCCTGTTGGATGAAACAGGTCTGGGTGTGCCAGGTCAAATCCTGCCTCTGTCAGGAGAACATTTGTCACAGAGCTAAAATTTCTCCATTTTTATCTCCTCTCACCACAGCTCTGCCTCGAATTTTATAGAATGAGCTCATCCATTCTCCAAAACACCACATTTTCTAATGTCATTTCAGGGCATGATGAACCCCTTGTTGTTGGAGGCCACAGGATGACCTCTCTTCCTGCATACGCCAAGCCAACCTTCACACTTTAAGCGTGGGACATTTATCCTTTGTGGAACACAACAGGGAGTCTGCATCCAAAGCTCTTTCCAAGGTGAGTTACTCTATATGCACCCTGCACAGCATCCTGACAACTAATCCAGAGCTCCCTGTCACAGAAACAAGGTGATCTCTAAAGGCCACTTACACAGAAGGTTGCCAAGAAACAACTCCTTCCAGCCATCTACAAATATAGGATATTTTCTCTCCACCTTTGAGTTCTTTTCCCAGGAAACATGTTGAAGTTTGTCCTCAGCACAGTTAACCTCTGACCTAAAGCAGATTCAAGAAGTCCAAGAAAGTGAATTTGTAAGTATAATAATGGCTCCATGCCTGCCAGGGGATTTCACTGGATACCCGCAGAAGATGCTTCAAAAGTTTTCTAGTCCGATTCCTCCAATTATTTTCCCAGTTTCCATGTCTCTCCCTCTGATATGCTCTTTGTCCAATAGGAATTATCATTGTGATAGTATTTTAAAATTAATTTTACAGACTAATTTGATCATGTGTGTTTGTAAGGAAAAGATTTCATTCAAAAATTCTGTAAAACTCTTCGCTACTTTTGGCAACAATATAATATTCTTCTGCTGTTTTTACAGCATACAGCCAGCTATACCTGATTCTTGTGGAAATTAGGCTTGAAAGAAGCTTTGATATCAATATATTTCCATTACAAATCCTTTGAGTATTTCAAAGCCCATGGACATTATGGTAATAACTTACAATATGTCTTGATGAAGATCTTAATCCAGGATGTCAATACCAGAGAAGCTCTCTAGGATCAATAGCACTGCACATAATACTGAACAAAAGCCATTGTCTCTTTCAAGTTTTGATAGCTAAATGATACAAGCAAAGTGGCTGCGGCAGAGCTCTAGGTGTGTGGGATTCCCTCGCCTAGGTACCTTGCTAATGAACCAGATGAAAAATGGCAAAAAAAACATCATTCTGAACTTAGCTTTTTGTTCAAGCTATGTTCACTCCCGCAGAGGCAGTAGTTATTCCCCATGTCAGTAGTCACTAGCATGATTCTTTGGAACAAAACTCAAAACCTTTGTTCAGCATCTGAAATGAATTAATTCTGTGATTGAGCTGTGGCAGGGTGCAATGAATAATCAATCTCTCTGCAGTTGCTCCATTGTACTTGCAATGATTTTCACCACTTGTGTATGCTTTTACTTGTGCACAGGGCACTGAAACACTGATCACAGAAAAGTAATTGCCACTTATTGTCCAGCAGAGCAACAAATAGACCTACACTGAAATAATTTCTGTTCATACGGATCCCAGTTCATTCTTTCTTCACATTGCAAGGCAGAAGACTCAAACCTGGAAATTTTTGGGATGTGAATTTAGGGCCACAACTCATTTTGAATATCCAGCAAGTTCGCAACCCTTTTCTATTCCTTCTCCCTAAGAGTGGGTAGTGAGGTCACAGTGCAGTTAATTAACGCAGATTAGATCTTGATTTCAGATTTTGCTACGGTGTTTGTGATTTTGAGCATGAAACAAGTTTTCACTGTTTTTGCTCCCTTGCTCAAAGCTAAGCATTCAGATTGCCCATTTTACACAGAATTTTAATTAAGATTAATTGATCATTATTGCGACTATGCTCAGCTACTGCAGTGAAAAAAATATCAGAGGGATTTTAAAAAAAAAAAAGAATATTGGTTGCCTTTCAGCTGCAAGTAAGTTAAATAAAATAAAGACTACTTATCAAAGAGCTGATTACAGCACCCACATTTATAAAGGAACAGCATCTTCATCAACAAGAAGTTCTACTGACTGTGTTAGAAATTCCTCCATAATCAGTTCATTCACCTATATTAAGGATATTAATGATCTGCTCCAGAAGGAACAACATCCTACAGTGCAGGTTTTGCATATACATACTTCTATGAAAACTCCTGATTTTGATATACACAGGACGCCAAGAAAAGTACATGCCAAAAGAGCAAGTACTGGATTATTCCTTTCAGATGATGAATAGTAATGCCAGACTTTATTGAAAAATGTTAGCATTTGGATAGTCTCCTATTTCCCTTTTGAGGGCTAGGCGTGTTATTTCTCTAGGTTCTGTGAAGTTTTGTTTCAGTTGTCAGGAAAAATGTTGTTAAACCTTTCGTTCTCTCTCATTTTCACTCCATTTATTATTTCTAAAACAATGAACAACCAGAACTTGGATTTATCAAGGCCTATATTTCAGTTCCTTGCTATGATTGTATGATTTAAAGGTCATTTATGGACTTCGCATTTGCTCATGCACTTAATTTGGCTGATGCAGTGCCAGTTTTTTAGGGACCGGCTTGTAAATGTCTTTCTTGCAAATGTCTTTCTTGCATTTTTGCTGGAATTAATACCAGAAAAAAAAAAAACAGTGGATAAAGTAAAATTGCTGAAGTAAATGATCTGCATTTGTCTTTAATGGAAAAGGTTAACTATCAAAGGGAAGGAAGGCTAGATATATGACTAAGTGACACAACTAGTATTTAAGAGATGTGAGATGCTGATTCTGCTGGATCTAATAGTGCAATTAGGTGTTTCTCTACTGATTTAAACAAACCTTTACCCATTTTCACAAGCAGGAAATTTGACTCTGAGATTGCAGGTACATACGGGCTTCTCAGAAGTTGTAGCACATGTTGGCCTGTTGCACAAGAAAAAATAAGGGGAGTGCTCTCTTAGGTGTAGATATGTTCATGAGGATGAAAACTTTTTCAGTTGGCAGCTCTTTTCTTTCAAAAGGGTATAAAACTGATATGAAGAGGCCTGTGATTTTCAAGGACAGTCATAAAAGCTGTGAGTATGGTACCAAATGAATTTGGTGACCTTGCTAGACAAACTGCATATAGCTGTGTTTTGAACAGCTGAGTTGAGAATCAAGGACACTTGGTGAGTTAGTGTGGCTTTGGGTAGTTATCTTTTGGTATGGTAGGTAAAAGAAGAGGAGGATCATCATTACAGCCACATTTGCAAAAAAGTCAGGAGCAGTTACACAAATATATTACAGGACAAGCAGAAAAAGAAAAATACTGTTTTTCTGAGCCTTCCTAGCAATATAATGTTCACTGTGGGATATAGGAAGAATGAGCAGTGTCTTGAGCGTGGTGATGCTGAGGATTGTTTCTATAGTGTATAGTGCACAGATAGTTTATAAATAAGATTTATAAGATAAAGTGATACACCAGCTTTTCCAGAAAGGGAACATCAGAAATATCTTTTTTCCCTACTGAGCCATTATCTTTAAATATAGGGTTTTCTCCCAGGTAATACATGCTACATTGAAAGCTCACCTGCTGTCCGTTACATGACAATGGGGAAAAAAACCCTTCAGGTATGCTTTGTTCTCAGATGTCAAATTGAAGTTATTAGAAAGCAGTATGCAGAAATTCAGATAAAGACTGTCCACCATTAATGTACATATATTAGTCTGGATTAAATTCTAGTAGTGTATGTCCAGAATACCTCCAAAACCAGATTTTGTTACCTTACTGAAAAAACAGCTTTTGAAAGATTTAGAGCAGAAATGAACCAGATCACCTGGAAAGCTCAGGTCAGTATGGATGCAATTTCCTGGGGCTCTTCTCTCCACAACAGCTCCGTAAGAGGAATCAAAGTTCAGTTTAAATTCAGGTCCTAATATGCAAAGCACTTCAAGAGATTGGCTTAGGTTACCTGATCAAGAAATTACCTATGTGTCCAAAATCAGGATTGCTATTGTCACGTTTGCTGTTATGTGACGTGGCATTTTCAGCTCGGCAGAACACAGTTGCCAGGGCCAGAGACACAATTTCCACCTTGGACAGGAAACCAATCTCTTAATTGATGTTTCACATCTAAAAGTAACTTCTGGTGGACTTATATCCTTCTATTTTAGTGTAAGTGTGCAGTAAATATAAGACCTGAAAGCACACAAAGGCATTTATCTCATACAATGTGGGAAATGAGTTAAAATAAAAAAACAACTACAAGTTCTGGAAGATGCTCAGATGCTGTAGATGACGGAAAACCATGCAGATTTTGTGTTAGAATGACCTTCAAGGTCCTTGGTTAGAGATCCCTCCTCCTGCTTCCTCTTTCCCAATTTCATGAAAAAGTTCAAGTACAAAGTAAAACAAATCTAAGCAGCTATGCTTTAGCATGCTGATTAACATTTGTATTTACTGTGAACCAAACCAGACTTATCTGGGAAAGGAACTGCAGTAATCTGAGCACTGAAGGATGTTGTTACAAATCTTTTCATTTGACAAGATTATTTTCTAAAGTAATGTTTACTGTTGCATTAAGTTAATTTAAATTTCAGGTAGTAATAGGATCCCTGAGTTCGCTTTACATTCTTGTTGTATTCTTAGCACCAGCTTAAGCCTGTCATAGCAATCCTGTGGCAAAGTCTGGCATTCACTTACTCTTTTCCTTTGCTTCCCACCTTCATATAAGTTCTAGTGATGTCTTCTTATCTTGTGATTCAGTCCAAACTAAACTTTAGTTTTGAAAGAATCAAATGCTATTACAAGTTTTTAGATTTATTGCTGCTACAAATCTGGTAGACAGCTGGATTTAAAACTCCTTAGTGTGAAGACATCTGAACCAAGGAGTCTTGGTTGAGACAATTCTCTGGCTCTAACTTCTGTGAGAGCCTTACAGAATTTACTGCAGATAAACCTATACTCCAGCGTTTACAAATCTAGGCATAAAATCTACACCTTCTCCTACAGAACAATACTGCTAAAAAAGAGTGGTTTTGTTTAATAAGCAGTGCTCCCTTTGGAGAGCATGAAATGTGGAACACTTCTGAAAAGCTGATGTAAGGACATGGGCATGCGATGGCCATGCTTGAAAAAGTTGGTCTTAATTTTTGTTTGCAGCCATAGCCCTTTCAAATCTATTCCTCCAGCTGCTGAATACACAGTATATAAACCAAACTCTAGCACTTACTAACCGTGCTGAAAGAGAGCAAGTCTGCCCTGCCTCAACCCTGGTCTTCACTGCCTGACAAACTGCAGACGAGTCTTACCGGGGGCTTGGAGAGGAGCTGGGAGCAGATGTCCCTCTGCTGAGCAAGGCAAAGTGAGAGCTGAACTCTGGTCCTTTTGACCTTCACTTCTTGTCACTTCTGAAGTGATTTATACTCCAGAAGTATTAAGAAAGATAACAACTGCTTTTGATCTCTCAATGGGAGAGCAGGTCTAGAAGTCCTAAACAAGGTCTAAGAACAGGATACAAGTTATGACTAAATTAATGTCCCCTACTGAGGTGACAAGTTTGGTTACTACACATTCCTGTATAGATAAATATTTCTGTAGAAGAGATCTTGGAAGTCAATAATTGGGATCTAAAAACCAGGAAGCTAGGAAGATGCATTGGGTAAAAAAGGCGAGGTGCTGGCAGCAAGGCCTGCAGGGCAGCCTCTGTGAGGAGAGGCCAGGGCTGCCCCATATCAAACACAGCTGTTTCCAGACAGCTCCAACCAACCCACTGCAGGGCACGGAGGTTATTTACTTTAAAATGCATGATCATTTTTGAAAGCAATAACTATTTACCACAGATAGCCTTATAAAAGATAAAAGGAAATGTCATGATGTTGCTGAGAGCCCATTAGGTAAAGGAAATAATCTTGAAAATCAGCTAAGTCTTCTAAGTTCAAATTCATGCTCACTGTCTTCATAATAAAAAAAAATTGAACTAAATGGAAAAAGAGATCCTCAGTTGGTGCTTCAGGTACGAGTACCTGATATGCAGCTGAAGGCTGCAGTTTCATCCTCAGGCTGTAAGATATAGATCTCCAGATCTTAGTGATAATTTGAAAAAAACCTTAGAAGCCAAAAAGGCAACGGAAACAAGTGGATCTTTAAAAGTCTTCTGTTAGAAAGTTTCGAAGTGGATGAGAAAAACATGTCATCCAAAAGGATTTTAATTGTCTCTTTTACTTTAAAAGTATCACTTTCAACACACCTGTAGCTGGTATTTTTTCATTTTATCCAAGTTTGTGCAGATATTGTTGGAGGCAGAAGAATCCTGACTCATCACTACCATTCAGCACCACTTGATGCATCCAAGATCCAAGAAGCTGTCAAAACAGGTGAAAGCTCTTCTCAATAGCACTGAGACAAAACCAACATACAATCCTCAGCCTGTTGATGTGGTGTACTTCTGTCTGCTCTGCATCTGATTGTAATGGACTGCACGTGCTCAGTATCTTGCAGGATCAGAACAAACTAACAACAGAAGTAGAAACATTGATTATGAGTCCAAATGCTGACTATTTTTATGCACTGTGCAGCCACTAATTTACTCTACATACTTCAATTAACCAAGCCAAACAGCCTTTGCCAGAAAACCATAAATATGATTTCAGTCTAAATGAGTAAGTATCACTTGCAATTAGTTCTTGATTATAAATCTGAACTGAGGCTCCCAAACCTGTTTTCATACAAATTCATGTGAAAAGCATGCTCTCCAATGAGCATTAAATTATACAGTCCTGATTTGCACTTGTCAATTTACACTTCTTTTAATTTAGGGATAATATTGTCTGGGAGTTTGTTCCCACATCCAAAGTGGAAGAGGGAGATGCATAAGCGATAATTCATCTTTGGTGCTCGATGCAATTTTTCTAAAGCAAACACTGCTTTATTTGCTTTAGCATAAAAAAAGTAAGTGAATTCTCTAAAAGAGAAGTAGTGGCTTTTATTGGACTCACTGTAGGAACTGGACAATAGGCAAGTTTTTCAGCACAAAACCCACATATCTGAGTGTGCCCTAAAAGTCCATCTGTTTTCCCCAAATCTATCACCAGTAACACAAAGAGGTAAGATGATAGCTCTCCCTAAAAACTTGCCCTCACATTTACTCTGAGACTTTATTTAATGTTCAATATCCTACTGGACATACAGCAGCAAATCCTCAGCTGCTGCAGAGCAAAGCACCTTTCCCTTCATCTGAACCTTGCCAGTTTTCATCTGCTGAGAATGTGTCCCAATGCCTTCTCCCTAAATGTTCCTAGTGTAGCAAACTGCTAACAGAGTACAAATGTTTCTTTATGTCTCATGGGGTTCTCTATTCCACTGAGCAAGCAAGGCAGTAAAGCCTGTGAGCATACAAACGTAAGGAACAGGCCCCGAAATCAAAGAACTGCCCCAGACAGTTGCAGGGTGGCTGGTACCCAGGGCTCAGGAGGAAGCAGGGCAGATGACAAGATGATCAGAGCTCTTTATCAGACAGCCCCCGTGAACAGTATGATTTCTTCAGACATGGCCCACAGAGTAGCACCTCAGCTGTAAATCTCAGTAGACCGCTGAACTAAGGAGGCCGTCCCACTAGAGCCCATGATTTTTCCAACCTGTGTTGAAAAATAAGTTTAACACAGTCTTGTCTCAGCAGTAACCAAGCTGGTTTCTGAAACAATTTGACCTGCCAGTGTTGCAATGGCTGAAAGAGATTGTAGCTGGGCTGCAATAATCCTGCTGGCAGCTCTCATCCACTCATCTAAATGCTGAAAGCCATTTAAATACATTTGTAGGTGTTCTTCAGGGTTTTGTTATTAAAAGAAAAATAGAAAAATTGTTGATATGATGCTTTATGGAAATGTGCTGTTTAGTTATGAACTACCCCATGCTGAAAAGGCACACACATAGGAGTAATTTCCATTCAGGTAAAACAGGAGAGGATTTCTATCCCAAACACACAATGTTCATTAACTGCAGTCAAACATAAGCCACAAGCAAGGAAAAAATTCAACCTTGGAAAATTTGCAAAGTATTTCAAAAGAACGAGAATTCAGCATCTAAAAGGAATTTAGTTATTTACACCAGATGTTACAGATGAAATGCAGCTTTGCAAGAGAAGATGGATGCTCTCCAACTGTTCAAACGTCAATGCTTTTTGAGGTGTGACCAGTGTGGGAATCACAAAAAAAAACAACCATCTACTGTACATCTTTTCCTGGGCTTCTAGATCATGAACTTGAAAAACTTAGCTGAATGTTTTACATTTAAGAGTGTCTTGTAAGTGAAAACAGCAAGCTGAACCCCAAAACTTAATCAGTGCTACCCATCTTTACCATGCTAAGAAATATTTCTATTAACATTAAATTATATATGTGGGCAGGGCATGCGATACATAAATACGAGACACCTCAGACCCCCGTGGTCTGAGACACCCTGTACTTACTCATTGTAGGCAGGATTCTGACGCTTGCTTTAGTTTGCCACAAATGCCGTTAGTCCAGAGCATTTTAAAACAGAAGATAAGCCACAGCACAGTAAAAGCTGATCAACGTGAGCATCTCTCACAGCTGAGAGAACTGGTGCATAGACCCTTCATCAGAAAGAGCTGTTGTCCTAAAATTAGAGCTACAAAGGAAAAAGGGTAGTGGGAAGATAATGAAAAAAATCTCTTTTTCCCTATCTTATTTTATCTCCTTTAGCTGTCTGGAGAGGAACTTAGTTGTCTGAAAGGGTAAAATCCTCTCTATCTTGATTATTGCAGACAATGAATGGATCCACATGTAGCCAGTGTGGTGTGTTCTCCCTTGACAGTTCAAACTAGAAACAATTCAGGCATAAACTCCATTTAGTAGCTGCTGAGAGTATGCTTTCCTCCCCCAGCTTTGTAAGTAAATGCAAACTATAACTTTATTCCCTGCTCTGTAAGCCATATGAGTTTTGTTAAAGATGTGGGACCTGATCCAGTTCTGCTGGGTGCCGTGGAAGTTTTTCAACTTGCTTTGACATAAATTGGATAGTAGAAAATTCATTGGACCTCAGGCATCACTTTTTGAATTGATTAGTTAAGACTATTATACACACACAAAGAGAGCCCAAAAATTACACTGGATACAAAAGAAAAAAATCCTGAAAGGGTATTTATTGCAAAATTTAGGTTAGCTACATGTTGTGTTCACTAAGCTGTTGCCCTGGAGGAGTCTAAACACAAAAGCCTGCAAAGAGATTTAAGGGACTTCTCTGTATGGAAAGAAGGCAAAATCACACTAATAAATCAAGAGGAGATAATGAGGTCTTTGTGAAGCCCGCCATCTTTGACTTAAATTGCAGTCTGCTGAATGCTAGAAAAAGGGAATATGATTCTTCACTGAAAAAAAAAAAAACAACAAACCGGCCGAAAAACAGATGGTCTGTATTTGCCATAAAACCAAGCCCAACATGGTGAAACCGAACTGAATGTAATTTGTTATATGGTCACTAAGCTAATACCTGAGCCTCAGCAATCTGCTGACTGCTCACAAGAACATTCTATTTAGCAACAGTTTCGCTGATACTGTATAACAGATTTGCTATATGTTCTTTTCCTTTGACTTTATTGCAAAGGATATTTATGTAGAAATAGAAAGCTTGCTTCTGAGGAGTTCATCTGTTCCTTCTGGCATTTCCACCCTTGTTATCACAAACAGATGATCAAGACCTGACATGGAGTATCAGCTGAGAGAGCTGACAAGCCCTGCTGAAGCAAAAGGCCTTGCTGATGATTCAGAACAGAATATTCTCTCAGGAGGACTCACAGACCAAGGCTTCTGAACACTGGCCTACTTTTGCCATAGATTTGCTAAGTAATCTGTCACTTCTACCTGTGTATATATGTTTATGCATACACACATATTCTCTAGTTCATATGTGCCCCACATATAATTATTTCTTATGATTATTAATTACCACTAATAAAAGAAAGAAGAAGGAAATGTTTGGTTTATTGCTGTTGTCATTAATCCTGCCACAGTGTGGGGGAAAAGGCTACTCAGGTCTAGTTCAAATTAGTTGTTGTGGATCTTCCCATGTCTATCGCATGGAACACCCATCCCACCACTCACCTTCCGCTGGCACACCTTTAACAGCCAGATCTGTGTTCTTTTGATTTTACCTGCTACTGCTAAACAGAGGTCTGGCAATAAAATGGATTCCACCTGATTACAAATACATGCCAGTAACAACCTCCGTAGGATATCTCACCATCTTCTTCTTACTGGTTGCCTGTTGTAGGGGTGGGAGTTGTAAGTTCTTAAATGATTATTACATTGCCATAAATTATCATTGTACAGAAATGTTTATCTGTTTTTAAAAGCTGCTGAAGGTATTATTAAAGCAACTGGACACTCCCTAAACAAATTCAGATACATCTTTTAAAAGAAAGATACCTGCCTGACTTTTTGATTGTCAGTGGGAAACGGAATAAAGGCAATACAGTGAAGATACACCCAACCCAATGTAAAAGCATGCTCAGTAGAAATTCTGCTGTTACACTAATTGCAATTGCAACATTGTCTCATGACATAGGCCCTTGGAAGAGTTTTTGCTATAAAAACCTCAGTCCAGGTTCTCAGATAGCAGGGACTGCTGCACAGAACATCCCAGAGTAGTTAGATTAAGGGTAACAGCTGGGTTACTGATGAAAAAAAGGCTCATTTTACAAACTTGCCAAAATCAAAAGCTCCCACTGATGTCTCATTTTCTAAAGACTGTAGTGATTCATCATGGATATCTGACCCACAGTTTTTGCCCTTTTAAGCTCAAAAATGTCTGCTGCAGCCACTGCCTTAGGAGAAGAGCCTGGTTACTTAAAGCTTGAAGGAAAGGATTAAACCCTCCACAGAGCTCCAAAAAGACAGAATCCCAGCAGGGGAAAAGCACTATTGAAAATAAGTAAAGCAGACTGGCAAAGGCCAGACTAAATGTGGTTGCTTTATGTCTATGCTTGACAAAGTTTGGTGGCTTTTTCTGTTAAAATCAGCTACATTTACCAATGAGGGAGCTCCAAAGTTAATAAAAATATAAGACAACTGCTGGAAACCCAAACATACTAAATGCCCAAAGGGTAGGTGCCAACTAAGTCAATGTTTTGATAAAGAAACTTTCTTGAACGGAGATTCCCCAAACCTTACTCTTGTTTTTTGCATAAGAAATAAAAAAACTGTTTAGGAAGTGTTCTTTCTGTGACAGACTCTGTAGATCCCATTTGTTATTCCACCTCATCCAAAGGAGCTGAAACCTGCTAAAGACCACTGCAGGCTGAGGGCCAGCACAGCCCAGTAGCAGCCCCAGCTAGCTGTAATGGTTAGAAAAGAGCCATGAAAGCAAGAGCATCACCTCCTATTCAACTACGGCTCATCAATAACTCACAGGGAGAACAGTGACTCCTTCTGTCCAGAGGGAGCTGTAGAGGCTCCAGAAAGCCTCATCCCTTCTTACCTATCAAAATCTTCCAAGGAAGCCAACAGACTTCAAGTGTGGCTCATTTGGACAGGAAAAGAAACAACTGACGACTCCAGCAGGGACCCACAGCCCTTAGAGGAGCCCTAGCACACTATAGTTGAGGGGAAAGGGATAGCGCACAGGTTCTTCAGGCTTTCCAAATTTCACTGTAGCTTTTCTGCTTTCCTCCTCCTTCAGTAAAAATTTGTTCTGTTATGGTCTTTTATTTAACACAATGCTGGCAAAGGGGAAAATGCTGCTCCTGAGAAGCCTAAGCTATCTGATTTTATAGCAAAGGCTTTGGGATGAAGTGAGTGAGACAGGATAGTTTATGTTTTTTAATTAAACTGGCTGAAAAAGCAGAGCTCTGCTGCTGACCCTGCTGCTCAGTGCCTGAGAGAGGGTTACGGCTTGTCTTTGTCTTTGCATTTTAACAATTTTCACCAATTGCTTCTGCTACATCTCTCAGTAAAGCTGATGGAAGTTCACACAACTAAAACAGAAAACAACATTTCAACAACATACTGCTTAGCATCTCGTTGCTTCCTGCTGCTATATTTGTGGGAAAATAATGGAAATCTAGCATGAGATCTAAAGTTACAGAAATGTGGTATGGAGGCTTAACTGCCAGGATTCAAATAGGGATGTGACCCTGAGACTGACCACCAGAAGCCTATTCTGAGAAGTGAGGGATATTGTGGTAGAGCTCTGACACATCTGATGACAAATTTCAGAGCCACCAGAGAATTTGACGCAGTTCTCACCAGAACTGTCGTGCTTGGATGGGATCTGGCAAAACAGATTAGCACTTGAAAATGGGTTGCTAGAGATGTAGATGGGCAGCAGATTACAGTTGTCACCTCAGAAGAAACTTCATCTTTGGAAAATAATTTGTAATTTTATAACTATCCCAAAATTACAGCTGCATAGTGCCCCAAGTGTAAACAGTATTGCTTACTGGACCTGCCATATAAAAAATGTGCAACTGCATTGCTAGCACTCTGCCATGAATGCATCACTACAGTCTAGAATTAAGCAACACCAGCAACAGAGGACGGGTATACCAAACAAGCAGTCACTGGGTTACGCTGTCTTCTTCCGTCATCTCAGGATGTGATCTGCTCTCAGAAGGTCTGATAGTTCAGATCTCCAAGAAAAACATAAGAGGTGTGGGTGACTTAATAAGCGTGACTTTTCCTTCTGAGTAATGGTCCGATTCAGTGGTTCTTTCAAAAAGAAGAATCTTTCCACTGACGTCAACAGAAGTTGACCATCACGCCCTAAGGCAGAGATGGTGAAACTTCTTGGTCTGTGTGGCTATATTTGTTTTAAGAAACAGTCCAGTTTCCTTGTTGGTAACTCTAGGCCAATATACTGTCACTGATGTTAACAGTTTGCCATGGCTGTTGAGAAGGGGACTGGCCCATGCTGCAGGTCTTTGAAGGTCCTTTCAAATTTTGTAAACCAGCTTATTGTTCTTTAGTGATGCAGTTACAGTCAAGGACAAGAAGGCAAATGCTGCATGGCAATTCAAGGAGAGGAAGTCATGGAAAGAAACTACAGCTCTAGAAAAGATTAGAAGAAAGTAAAGGGAAATGATTGTAGATAACATAGGCTTGCTTGATGAAGCTTCTTTAAGCAAAGATGCAACTGAGAGTCTGACCTGTCCCTCACTAAAGCCAACAAGATGCCTTCACATAAACCTGGTGATCAAAGGCTACAACTACACAAGCAAATAGAACAGAATTGCATTTTTTTGGCTCAGATTTTATACCATGGTTTGCATCCCTCTCCCACACCCCATTTGTCTCTCTTTTCTCCCACAAGAGAGTATCCCTGTCCACACTGTTTATTAGAATAATCATGGGCCATGCTGTGCATGAACCGTGTCAAAGCACTACCTGGACACACGCTAGTTGCCATTGACCAAAGTCATGCCTGGGAGCATGCTAGCAATTAAATGACCAAAGGACAGTGTTCTAACCTGTGCCCCAGCCCTTCCCTCACCTGCTTATATAGACATAACCAGAAAAAATGGGACAAAAGCCTCATGAAAACCAGCTATAGCAATCCTCACTTCTCCTCATTAAGTGTCAAAGTCTACTGTTGTCTGCTCTTCAGGAGGCTCCAGGTTTCACCTTGGCTTTGGCTTGAGGCTCCAGTTCATTGATTCAGAAGCTGTGTCAATGTGGAAAGACATTATTAAAACAAAACCAAAACAGTGTGTTCACACCTTAAAGATTTCAATAACAAATAAAATACTACTCAGCACATACCCCATAAAGAAAAAAACATGTCATAAAGGGTCACTTGGCCAAAAGATCCTTTGGGGACACAAATTAAGCTTGGGCTCCCACTTCTAAGAAACTGTGCAGCCAGGAACAGTGCAGTTATATCCACAAATCTAAGTTTGCTGGCCAGCATCTTTAACCAGCTGTTTGAGATATTTGAGGAAAAACACAGAAAGCATACTTCTAGAAATTATATACATTATCTTACAACAATAAGTTCTGTTTTGAATTTTAAGCATTTAGTATTTCTGTAGGAATAAAAAGGAAAGACAAGTGTTGTGAAGACAAAATAACGCTGGAGTTCCCATTTCCATGGCACTTTATAAATGCTGCCATTCCATATGGTGACTTTTTGCAAACTGCTTTGAAAGGAAAGAAAAGCTTTCAAAGCAAATGTAGTGGCCATGTTCCCAGCAGAAGCAGCAAGGAGTTTTCAAGGTATATTTGAGATTTACAGCTCTACACTAACCTTTGGCAGAACTCACAGCTGCTTTTTTAATGGAATGATCAGTTTGGAGGTTCCTAGGTTGTTGGTTTGATTTTTCCTTCATGTGATTCTAAAGGTCTCTCCTGACACAGTAATTTTACCTTTGTATTCCTTTGGAAACAGCTCTGAAAAGCATATGATTGTTGCAGAAAATGACAGACCTTAAACTTGACAATTTTGGGAAAAGAATTAAAGACTAGTGTCAAATAAAGTAAATTGTCAGGACAGAAGGAGTCTCTGGTACTGTACGTGATTTACCATGACGTGCTGCTTCCACACTGGATGTTTGCATTTGTTCAGCTGTGTTTGATCTCTTATCACAGCTGGCTATCAGCCTGCTGCAGCTACTCCTTCTTGCCCTTTCACTTGAAGTATTTCTTCCCAAAGCCTGCTAGAACACACAGGGGTGGGCTGCACTTCCTTGGGGATGACAAATGACATTGGCAAGGCCTTCAACACCTGCAAGGAGGCTCATTCCTAAGGCAATATATGTTAGGAGGAACACAGTTGCATACAGCAGAGCAACAGGAGTGCAGAGGAAAAGAGGAAAGATCTACCGTTTCTTACGGTCTACAGTTTCTCACAGTAAACTGGTGAAGCTGAGGAATTATATTAGACTAAATATGTATATATTACTACTTTAAAATATATGTCTATATTAGAACTATATTTAGGGCTAGACTGTGGAAGAGAAGAAGCACAGCTATCAGGCCATCTTATAATAAACTTAGTAGTGATAGGACGAGGGGGAATGGTTTTAAACTGAAAGAGGGTAGATTTAGATTAGATATTAGGAAGAAATTCTTTACTGTGAGGGTGGTGAGACACTGGAACAGGTTGCCCAGAGAAGTTGTGGATGCCCCCTCCCTGGCAGTGTTTAAGGCCAGATTGGATGAGGCTTTGAGCAACCTGGTCTAGTGGAAGGTGTCCCTGCCTGTGGCAGTGGGGTTGGAACTAGATGATCTTTAAGGTCCCTTCCAACCCAAACCATTCTATGATTCTACAATTACCTACAGTCAATGCATCTCCAACCCTTGGACACAATAACGCAATCCTTGGAAGAGGATCCTGTGATAACACTAGGGGTATGAGGATTGATTTTCTCTTCTGCAAACACATGATGCTTTCCAGTTCCTAGTTTTCAACTCTCTGACTCAGAGATTGCAACACAACAATCAAAGCAGCATAAATAAAGCAGACCAAATATCCAGTTCTCTGTATTTCATCTGCCCAGACCGGTGGGGCTGTAAGGGGTCACTTATGTCATTGTGGTGCTGCCTGTAGAGCAGTAGAGGAAATGACAGAGGTCACCAGGAGCAGGCAAAGATCCCACTTCTGACAGAGCTACAACCATTCTTTTCCCCAGGCTCCTCCTGAGCCATTTCAGGTCCTGTGGGTGGGTGAGAACACACAACTGCTCTCACTGTATCCCTGGTCTCTGCCAGAAGGAGCAGAAATTGAGGAAAGAATTGTAGCTCAACACCTTGTGATTTTTTTTTTAATGAGGTTAAATGTACAATTTAGGTTTTTAGTCCCTGCCTACATAAAGCAAATAATTTGCATGTAGCTGGAGTCAGCCTAGGCAGTCTCTCTAGCAAAAGGATCTGCAAATCTGAATCTTTCCTGGCATTTCCAAGTTGGGTAGGGAACAGGAAAGCCCTGAGTTCAGCATGTTTGCAGCTCTGAACTAACAGGTACAAAGCAAGTTCAAGTTACACCACTTTAGCCCATGACCTGAATGCCTAGATGTGTGCATTTGTCGAGGAGGGAATAGGCATTTCTCCAGTAAACATTTCTCCACCCCAGCATTGAAAAGCAGCTCAAAGGACAGCAGTGGTGTCAGATGTTGACTCTGTGGACTCTGAAGATCACCTTGTTTATGTATTTAGCTAACAGGCCTGCTTCCATGTTCAGGACTTTTTCCAGGGCTGTACTTCATGCTGAAGAAGAATTTTCTCTAGAGACACACTGGGAAAACCCTGTACTTCCTCTGTGCCACATCTCATCCCTCAGGGTCATCTGAGCAGCCTCTGTGTAATGATCTCCCCACCCAGTTGCAGGGATGCAGGCACTGGTGGTACTTATCTCTGCCAAACTTCCCAAAGTCTGCACTTCACCACACCCTTCAGCTTTCTCTAGGGTGAGACTTAATGTCCCACAAATCAGATGTTCAGGTTGCAGCTTTCTCCTCTATAAAACTGAGGGGCAAGCAACAACTGTCTGGAGAAACCTAGAAAGTAGCTACTAGAAAACAACAAGGGACAAGGATGACACTGACACAGGGCCTATGGGAATGCAGTATTTCCCAACAAACAATTAATAAACAACAGCCTGGTAGGATGGAGGGGAGAGGAAATTGGACTGCAATACTACTGGGAAAGTCTTCCTCTTTTCCTTCTCCTCTTGCTGGCTGTCTCTTCCCTTTCTGCCTGCCAAGAATGCTCTTCTCTCCCTGGTGTGACTGCAGGGCAGCTCACAGCTGATGCCTTCAGAAATTTGCTTTTTTTTACCCATGAAGCTCAGATCACCTCTGCTCTTTTTGTTATACCTGGAATTCCCCTCAATGACACAATACAATCAAAGGAAACATCATGATTTCTCTCTTGGTGAGGGGGGGTAGTAATCTGCTCTGAAAACACAGCACAGTCACTCATCTGAGTCTTACCAATAAATAAAACAAAAAAACAAGTCAGTCTGCTGAGGGTGCTGCAATATTTCCCATTTTGTCCTCCACAGGGAAGTTAAAGTAAATCAGTATAGATCTGCCAGTTCCCAGGCTCCTTGGTTTGGAAGGCTCCTAAGGTGACTCAGTGGCCGGTCTAGCCACAGGTCGGTAACTTGTACACCACACCAAGGACTTTGACATGAGCACGAGAAAACACACTTGCATGCACACATCTGTATTTTGTAACAGTGTCTCTGTTAGTCAGTGAACAAATGTCAAACAATCCCTCAATTTCAAAAGCAGAAATTGCTATGACTAGGGACAGCCTCTCCCACCAGAATAACCACATGTTGAAGAGCTCCTGTTAACTTATCCAGATGGCACAAGACTGCTCACTCAAGGAAGAAGCTGTAGATGCCAGTCACATCCCCATCAAGAAGTCCAAAAGCAGACCCACTATGCACCCATGGGGCCAGGATGGGGCTGTAAAGGGCTCAGCCCAGACCCCACTGCCATCAGGCCAGCCATAGCCATGGGGCTGTCCATGGTAAGTCCAGGAAATTCCATTAGCGGGTCAGGGTCAGCCAGGGAAACAGGGGACATGGACATACCTGTGGGGCAGCTTGGACGAGGATGAGGGTGATAGCCCCAGCAGAAAGGCAGGTCTCTGAGGAAGGAAGGGGAGCTGCTGAGGCATCCTCAACTCTCATCAACCCCAGCTCTTTAAAGGTGCCCACACAAGACCTTCACATCTTTTGGGGAACAATTCTGAATGTTCTCTGTTTGGCTGAATTTTTCACTGTTTTACATTCTAGATACACCTATATGTTTTGAAAAACTAACACACTGTCTAGCCCAGGTCACCAGGCAGCAAGAATAGAGGATGCTCAGCTTTGAACTCTCATTAGTGGTATGCCCCTTCGTTTCAGCTCATAGCTGGGGAGGCAGACACAGTCATATACATGTGCACGGGATGCTTCTGCAGAAAACTGAAATGCAGGCATCGCAGTCTGTGCTTTTTCTTGACACCACTTTTCCAAGCATAGCCAGCTACCGCACTTGAAGCAAATTACCTAATTTTATAAAGATGTTATGGGTTGCAGTGGAGCAAGCGACCAGTGAATCCAGGCAGCAACCTACATACATTTCACTTCTATTGACCCAATCATCAGTATCCTGTTCTTGCTGTTTAAGTGCTTCTCTAAATATTAGGTGGTTAATGAACTTGTGTCTCTTTGGTGACATCAAAACATTGATGACTTGGAGACTGGAAGTCACTACCATTTTGCATTTCTTATATAGTTTCCACAATTTGCTCATGATTACTCAAAATATACACTGAGAGAAATGAGCCAAGTTCTGTGGGGAAAAAGGTTTATATTCAAGGGTTTATTTTTAAGCTTTCTGACTGTAATTCAGCAAGACAGCTAAGCACATTGCAACACAACAATATGAGGTTACATATATGCTCAGAATTAGATGCAACCATAAAGAGCTTCCAAAACTGGAACACATATCACTATAACTCCACTAAACAATGAAATTCAGGAAGTGAAAATGCATTTTATAATTCAGTTTTTTTCCTGTCAACATCCCAGGAGCAAAAGGAAAGAATAAAGAGTGCGGGAAAATTAAGTGCTAAAATCCTCTTCAGAAAAGGTGTTTTGTCCTTAAAGAAAAAAATTTACATCTTAAAAAAAAAAAAAACACAAAAAAAAACCAAACCATCACTCCAACATTTCACAGTAGACATTTCTTGATCATTTATGTTAAATATAATATTCTGAAAAGAACAAAGATTCATACGGCTGGGACACTGGGAGAAAAAGGCATTTATATGGTTATACAAAAAATTTGCAGTTTTTTGTATATCTTGGGACCATATCCTTGGCAATACCCCATCCCAGGCTTTTTAAGTTCTCTCATTGATTTGATGGAAGTACAGTGCATGGAACAATGACAGATATGTTTTATCAAAATTCATATATTTTCACAAGCTGGACACAGGTCTTCAAGATGTAGGAGAACCATATTTCAGAGTAAAGAAAACAGCTGGAAAGATGCTTTTCTGAAATTAGTCACATTTTCCAACATTTGTAGTTATACAGGAGCCCTAGTTTAATAGGAATACTAAAAAAATAACTCCATCTTAGAAACAGCAAAGGCTTTTCTTTTTCTTTAATCACCTATTTGAAGATAGCAAGTTGGATAACTTGCTACACAAAGTTAAATTTTCAGACCAGTAAATCACAGGGAGGGTTTTTTTAAAGAATTTCTACAGGAAATTCAAAGCAAAAGCCTGGTGCCCCTAAGAATGTTACGAGTTTCCTGGCATTCGCTTGGCTGGTGCCAACAAGCGAGCTTAGGAATGCCATTTCAAGAGAACTGGATAGAGAGCAACTAATTTTTCCAAGGCAATAAATCCTCTCCAGCATAACAGATAAGAGGCAGGTCTTTTGCTTGACATGCAGACCTATGTATTCTCATCCAAGTGGTGGGCTGGAAATCTCAAGCCATCAGTTTGCTCCAGTCCAAGAGCCCATAAAGTTCCAAGAAATCTCTCTGGAGCTCGCCTCAGAAACAGAATCCCAAAGCAAAACAGGGAGGATAATTAGGAATTTCCTTTGCCAACATATACAACATCTCTTTATTCTGTAAGTAACACGGTCTCCTTCCTATTGGCAGTATGTACAATGAGACAATATGAAAGATTACAGACAATTTTTTTTTTCCTTTGATTAAACAATGCTTGAGATATTTGTTTGGTTCCAGAAAAGGAAGTAAGAGCTAGTGGCAATGACCATGGTGGAGCTCTGCTGAACTCCTAGTCACTTTTTTTTTTTTTAAGGTACTGAATGCACAAGAGAATAACATCACGAAAAAATCTCGTAAGCAAGCTGGAAACAAATTCAAACTTTCCTCTTATGAAGATGACCAACATCCTGGCTCTTTTAATTTGCCCACGCTTAATCATTTCCCCCCTTTTTTCTTCTTTTTCAAATTTCCTAGTGTAATTTAGACTTTATGTAGACCATTAGCAGTAACAGGCTGGTAGAGATTCTGCTCTTTCTTACAGAAAGATGCCCAACAGGTTTACAAACAAAAATTTCCTTGAACTTTGGTCTGAGTCTTGAATGTTCTGTAAGCCCACCATCACACTCGAACAATACATTCATCATGGCCTGACTTGTGCATGGATAGACGACTAGGATTGCAAGAGCTCACAAGAGTAAGAGGTGAAAGACAAAACTGCTGACACTGGGCAGTTTTGCCCCTGAAAGAGATAGCTGGAAAGAAAGGACAATGGTAATCACAGTCCATCAGGCTTTCTTATTAACTCAGCGCTCTTCTTGTCATGCAGTGGTTTGGTCCATCTGAGCTAAATACATGAATTTAACTGTCTTCAAAACTGAGATGGTGGTTGTTTTTGCAGTATCTGGGCTGCTTACTACTGGTAATGTATGTCTCCTTACAAGATCCCTATGAGCTAGGAAGTGCTGTTATTCCTATTCTGCAAATATAGATATAAGCATCAACGATGTTGAGGGTAAATGGAGCTTGCTCCTAGTTCCAGAGTATCCACAGCATTGCCAGCCTCAGATTGGGCAAAAATTAAACAATCAGGTTTGAAGCATACCTCAAATTCCTATAGGAAGCTTGACAGTAGAGCAGGGAATTAAATTCAATGCCATCAGGTCTCAGGGTAGTTCCCCAACAATCAGGCCAGCCTGTCTTGTTTCCTTGAATTTAAAAGTGGCTTGATTATATTACAAAATCTTCATTTTATTTGCAGTATCCACACAGAGGATGGAATACATTTGACTAAACAACCTTCTCAGCTGATTTAAACTAGGACAACTCTTTCATGAAGATAAGATTGTCTTCAGAGTCCATCCCAATAAACTCAGCCCCAAAAAGAGTGGATTGCTCATACTATTGGCCATAATAGCTCATTTTGGCTCCAGATTAAGTTATTGCATCTGAATAGTCATTTGACCATCTGCACTGAAATTCAGGAGCCTGTGAACAAGAAGGCTATGCAGTTCAGTAGGAAACAGTGCTGCACAGTGGGTGCCGTGGAAGAGGCAATTCCAGCTCAGCACACACTTAAGGTTACATACATGGATAGAGCTATTGAAGTTAGTGGGTGCATTCAAGTGTTTATCTATTTAACTTTCAAGTGGGTGTGGGCCAGAGCAAGAACAAACAGTGAAATCTTGATGCGTTGCAATCACCAACGGTCCCACTGAAGTCAAAGCTTTAAGGACGCCACCTGCGTTAGCAAGAGTTATACCTGCAAACACCTGTAGGTTTGGGATGCTGTCCTTTCATTACACGCTTTTGTTTCATGACTTATCTCCCCCCCAACTCCCCCCTCCCCAATGAAACAGTGCAGCTGAGACACACAATTTACGTTATTGCATGCTCAGGGATTTTCTGTAGTCATGCAGAAAGTCATGCAAGTTATATTAAAAACCTCTTCCTTTAGGTACAGTGTCTTAGCTTATGTTTGCCATAGGTTTATGTACGCACGTGAATAGTTACAGCGACTCAGATGCTCCCTGTTAACTTGTTATGCCAGTGTGCTGGCAGAGGGTAGATCTCCCAGAGTGTATATGATGCTGCCATCCATCTTCCTGCCCATCACCTACTTGCTGATAACTGACAAATACCTTAGGTGCTACATCCATTTTAACAGATAGGGAGTGGACGACTTTTCTAAAGAAAACTTTCATACAGCATGACAGGAGCAGCCAGGGAGAACACCAAGTCCATCAAGTCCAATAGAGACCCTTCAGCACGTGGCTCCTTAGTTACGATTTTTGTTGTTCTTTTCTTACTTATTCCCTGTATGGTGATTTGTTAGCATCACAAATTCACTTTCACAATCTAGTGAGGCTCCAGTATTTGTATCTGCTGGGCAATGCACTCTTGCGTTTTAAGACTCAACAGTCTCAAAAACCAAGTAATGGTGCACTTGCTAATTAACCACAACTCTCCAAGCCAACTAGCCATTAGTGTGCAAAAAGCATGCAGTTGGCTTGTCCACAGCCTTACAAACAGACAAAACAACAAGGGCCCACGTCCTGGTAGCCCACATTTTGCATTCAGGGACATGCCTACAGATATTTATTTGGCTTAAGCTGCATTCCAGACACTGGTTGAGAGCCAAGGAAAACACAGCTTCACAGAACTGATGTTCCTTGTTCACATTAGTTATTTCAAAATATGCATACATGCATACAAAACTCAGCAGATAGCTCCAACCATATATCTGTTCATCTATGGACAAGCAAAAAAAGACAAATCTGTACTGTGCAGAAGACATAGACAGAAGTATCACATGAAATTTGTCCACAGGAGCAATCGTCATCATCCACCACAGGCAACAAACCCACTCGAAACGATAGTGCCGAAAGCACCGAACAGATGTAACTTTCCAAACAGCTCAACACTTCATAAATAATAATCTCCTAAGTGTACACATTTTCCGATAAAGAAGAAATTATTATTCCATTGTCAGACTCCCTCACTGACTTTAAAAGAAAATAGTTGACCAGGAGTGGAAATTGTCGTCAGCAACTAATGCTTCACAGTAGCTAACCTATCTAAAATCTAAACCCTTGTTTTTGGTGGCTTGTAACTTTCTGCTAATTCTTGCTTTTGAATAAAAAAATATTTTCCATGATGTGCAGGGTATGTACAGTGTCAAGGCCCAGATACATACGTCTTGCACTTATTCCTGCCACATGGCTTTGTTAAAAATGTCAACAATCTTTTAATCTCTAATTTGCTTCCTTTGGTAATGAGGGTCCTCAGAGCAGCACAAGCAACCTTGTGCTTACGTAGCACTACGAGATGTATGCAATACTAAATGCAAGACGAGTTAGTACAAACAGTGATACCAGTGCTAGACACATTAAAGCAACACATCTATAACTCATCTGAAAACGTTATCCCACTATAGGCTGAGTTGTCCTCTCTGCTTCCATTTCTTCCCAGTGGGAGCTGGGGATCTCAGTAGCACACAACAGAGCCTCTCGCAGACTCGAGCGACAACTGCATTGCTCGACCCATTTCTCCTCTCTGGATTTACTCCCTCTTTAATCTGCCGATTCCTGTTTGACACAGAGTAGCAGTTCACTTCAAACCCCATCTCAGTGCTTCAGTCGCCAAAGCATGGTGGTATAACAACTTAAATCAACAGAGATAAGCTGACAGTTGTTAAGAGCTACAGTAGCATCAGTACTCACAATAATTAAACAATCCACGCATAAACAACAGCTACATTTCCTAGCTTTATGTTTTCATAAATTAATGGAGAGAGACAGGTTTCCCCTGAGAGGTGCTGAAGCTCCACAAAGCTTTGTTTACCCTTCTTTCAAAAGCATAATTTTCGCCAACGGAAATTACTCAGAATGCAATAAAACATGTTTTTCTAACAAAACGAAGTCCAAATCCTGCTTCCTGGACCATCATGAACTTTCCAATGAAGGACAATAAAGCTACTTCTTAGACCAGGGAAAACATTATTTGGGCCTTTCTTCGTACCATACAACAGCGGTAAATAAGTACAGAGACACACACATTTCACCTCATTATGCTTTGGTTTATGGGTAACACAAAGATTCCTTAATGATCTCAGTTTGATCCTGTCTGGTACATGCTGAAAAAGCTTTCTCTGGTCCACTAATCCCAATCAAGTAATGGCTGTCCCAAATATCCTTCAACAAAAACACATCTTTGTCAGTGTTTTCAAAGAATTAGCTATAGATCAAACTAGCTTAGATATAGCTTAAAATAAAAAAAAAAAAAAAGAAAATTAAGAAGACTTTTTTCTTGCCTGTATATTTTTAAAGCTGTATAAAGAGTTTTTTCATACAGACAAAAAAGTATTTTTATTACTAGTATATCTGCCTCTATACCGTGGAGCTGTTTTCCTTTGACTGTATCACCTGAGGTCTGCACTAGAAATTTTTACCAGTTCTGTACTGCAGGGTGTGGGTGGGATGATATATTTATTTTTTAAGTGACAAAACCATAATGTCTTTTCTGCTATATCATGAGGGGGGAAGTACCTCGGTTATGTATTATTTAGTGTATACTTGCAATGCCCTGAATTTCTGCCAGCAAAATTGTTCTTTTGTCATCGTAAACTGTGTTTATGTTAGATGAGCTCAGCATTCTGGTTAGAGACAAAGCTTTTCTAATGAGACTATGAGGCCATTAAAACTTTTCTTATGAATGAATGGCTGTACTGTTTTCAAACAGAAATTTATTTCTGTTCAAATGGGCTCTTCATAGGGCATTTTCACATATTATAATCTTAGATATTTGATCCAAACAAGCAATAAAATACTAAGTATATTTAGTTCTTCTCATGTCTCTTCATAAAGACATACACACAAAGTTTTGCATTACTCATTTTTTAAAGTTCAAAATCCTAAGAAACAAACAAAATTATAGGCAGTCTCTAGCAGTAGTGAGGACCAACACAGAGGACCAACACAGAGAACAAGGGATGACTTTTTTTTTTCCCCTGCATAAGTATTACCTTTCTTGATTAAAAGTCAAAGAATATTAGCCAGATATGGTTGCTGGCTATTTAATAGACAATTATTACAGTTCTTCAGAAAAAAAACATAATAAACAAATACATCACAATAGGAAATGTGTCATATTAACATAATTTCCCAGACTTGCAGGCACCAAAGACCACAGCTACCAGCAGAACTGGGAAAGGCAGAACAAACAGAGCTTTTGTACCACAATGAAAACTGATGATT